>NC_048597.1:79818466-80169868 GCF_003668045.3 Cricetulus griseus
GAAGACAATCGAGCCTGTCCCAAGGGTGGGTAATACCCTGCAAGACTCAGGAGGGTACATCTCCCTCCAGAAAAAGGTAATGCTGTTGTAGGTATGGATGTTGTTTCCCAGTCAGGAACTCCCCCAAGAGCCTGGTGTGGTGAACGTGGAGGTTACGGCTACAATGGTGACCCAGAGCCTCTCTGACCGATGGCGCTTTCAGGTACAGCGGGAGAAAGCAGGGTAACATTCACCTTTGGCCATGAGTAGGTCTGGGTAGATTAAGGGAGTCCCACTGAGGTTATCAGGGGAGGAGAAACGTAGGGAGGCCCCGTGGAAAACCTGCAGGATATGGTAAGGTACTGGCTCAGAGAGAATAACTAATGATTACAGGGAGCTCTTATGCATGCATTGTACCCAACCTTGGTCTGTGGAGGGAGCAACCAATTTAAATAGATGGAACACCCATGCATATTAGACTTTGCTCACGTTTGACTTCAGCACCTTCTTGGTTGCTAACCTCTGGGATCACCTGACACTTGCTAAGAAGAGATGACAATAAACTTTTAGAGTGTCTCACCAAGGTTATCTTTGTTATGGGACGGTGGTTTGGGATTGTGGCCTTGTCCTGCATCCTCTGGAAAAGGTTTTGTTCTATAGATGACATAATGCTAACCTCTGAGTGTCTCGCAGATTTGGCAAACTGCCAAGAGACAACCAGATGCAATGGTATTTCTACTTAACTTCCAACCCTACTGGGGCTGGGTTAATTAAAAGGAAAGATAACCAAAAGATATACTACGTGGGTGGAAATGGACACTCCCAGAGGCTACAATGTTATTGAATGACAACCCTACCACCAGGGAAGGACTGCCTTCCTGTGAGTTGTTGGTCAGGGAAGCCCATGAGGCCCCACAAACCATACAGGCTGTGGCTACTGTTGTTGGCTGTATGCCAGAACTAGATGGTAAGAGCCTATTGCTGAAGACACTGTATGTGCATGCTCTGATTGTAGGGCGTGAAGAAATTAAGCTGGGATTAAACAGGAAACTCCCATCCTACTGGCTGGCTTTCATAATGCCAGAATGGGCCATGCAGGCTGCTAGTGGAGAACTGTCCCCAGCATTCCTGCTCAGCTATGGACCCTGCATGCTAAAACATTAACATGCCAGGCAGGATATGCTGGCTTATGTAATACTGGCTGGGCTGTGGTGGGTAAAACCAATAGCCCTCTGGTTGGATTTAAGGCCTGAGCTCCACAGGAGAGATTTCCTATGTAGTACTGCAAGCTAAGACAAAAACCTGTAGCTGGGGGTAATCATAGACCCCAAAGGGGAAACAACTTCTATGGTTTTTCTAGATGGATGTGATGTGCCTGTCAAAATGCCTTCTAAATGTGAATTTAGCCCACAGATCACTGTAGTCATCAGCCTCAACTCAACTACTAGTGATGCTCCTGAAAACACATGACTATTACTGTGGCATGGTGCCTATTTCTTAGTCATAGGAAGACGACTATAGTTACACTCTCCAAGGCTCAGAAGAGGAATACAGGAGGAATGAAGGTGCTGTGTAACAGTTTCCTCTAAGATTAAAACATTCCATCCTATTTCTGTCAGCTCAGTCCTGCTTTGCGGTTCTTTCTCCCCTACCAATCAGGAGGGTGTGCAGATTCATTTACCTCTGTCCTTCTGTTTAGTAATGTAGGGTCACGGGACACACAGCTGGTTTGTCTGTTTGTCTTCAGTTGTCAATTTTCATTTCTTTTGAAACTTCAAAAAGTATATGGTTATTTATCCATCAAAGATGTGAGATTAACAAGTTGAGAATCCAAAAAATAAATAAATAAATAAATAAATGAATGAATAAATGAATAAATAAATAAATAAATCCTTTGTAGGGGCTGGAGAGATGGCTCAGAAGTTAAAAGCCCTTGCTGCTCTTCCAGACTAGAGTTGGGTATCCAGAACCCATACATGGGGCTGCTCACAACCATCTGTAACTCCAGCTCCAGGGGATCTGACACCCTCTTCTGGCCTCTGTGGGCACCTGCACACATGTGGCATACACCACACACATATACATAAATAAAAAATAAGAATAAAAGTGTTCCCTTCTGGCAAGTTTGCAACAGCCTGTCAAGATTGAGGTCAGCAGTAACAGAACAGTCCAACTAAGTCACAGTACAGGCAGAGCCAGGTTGTCACTGTCCTCAGAGCAGAAGCATCCAGAGATGGGCATAAGGGCTGACTATCCCTCTAGTTTCTTAACTCGTGTGCAGTTTAAGCTCTACTCTGTTTATCTTCTAGCTGGCTACTCAGCAGTCTGCCAGCCATTTGCTTTAGAAGCAGGGGGCAATAATTACTACTGGGAGCTGAGTGTGATGGTACATGCCTGTAATTTTAGCACTCAGGGGGCTGAGGCAGATAGGTCAGGAATCCTGAGCCTACCCGGGCTACAGAGTAAGTTTCAAGTCAACCTGGGCAAAAGCATGTCTCAAAATAAGTAACAGGGTTGGGTGCCTGGTTCAATGGTTGGGTCCTTATTGCTCAGAACTCACAAGTGAGGGTATGGGAATGGCAGTCTCTGCCTGGAACCCCCCAGTAAGGGGACTGGGGTGTGCTCAGTGATGGAGCTCCTGCTTGGAATCTTTTAGTGGGACTTGGGAACAAAGCTTTACATCCCATCCCTCCTTAAAACTACTGCCCCAAGAGAGTGGGGAGTGGCTGGTCTTCCCATCTCTGGATGCCTTTTAAACAAAGAGCAAGGAGGTCCTGCATCCTCTACTTTCAGCAAGCCTTTGGATCTTGCTATAACATCACAGTACTTTGGAAACAGCATTGTATTTATTTTTATGGCTGCCTTCTGCTTCCTTCATGTGACACTGGTTCTCTAGTTACAATATTTAAATTGTCTGTTTCTTTTTTATATAAAGTATCACTATGTAGCCCAGGCTAGCCTTCACCTCTGGATCCTCCTTCAGCATCCAGAGTGCTGGGATTACAGGCATGAACTACCATGTCTAGCTGTCTTCCTTCCTCCTTTTCATTTTATGAGATAAGAGCTTGCTATGTAGCCCAGGCAGGCCTTGAACTCACTATCCTCCTGCATCTGCTTCCAAATGCTGGGGTTACACGTGTATGCCACTATACCTGGAAAAAATTCCTTTAAAGAATTCTGTGGCCTCTGCCTTTGGTTTTCACTTTCTCCAATGAGTGTGTCTTGAGCAGGCCTCTTCTGCTGCCAGCATCAAGGGCAAAAATGGGGTCTGAACACGTGTGATGGGTAAAGGCATATGAATGGGGGTAGCCTCAGTTCACTCAAGTTAAAGAATCACTCAAGTTAAAGAATCACTCAATTCTAAAACTTGCAGCTAAACCCAAAAGTAGGGGCTGGCAGGCTCAGTGGGTAAAGCCTAATTACCTGAGTGTCATCTCTGGGTCCACTTGATTGGTGGAAACAGAGAACTGAGCTCCACACACAGGTCATGGCACACACTGACCAATGAACCAGCCAACCAATTAACCAAATTAAATAAATAAATAAATAAATAAAAACTGTAGATGGAGGGCACAGGCACAGGCACAGCCTTTGTTGATGTAAGGAACTGGAGGGGCCTAAAGTCTAGCTCACCCTCTCCCCATAAACTCTGACTCCTGTAGTAGGGTGTCACTGAAAGGAGCCCACTCTTCAGATTTGTTCAGAGGGAACTGCAAAGCTGGCTTACTGGTTAAGGTCACTTGCTGCTCCTCCAGAGGACTAGAGTTTATTTCCCAGCACCCATGTCAGGCAGCTCACAACCCTCTATAACCCCAGCTCCAGAGGAACCAACACTTGTAGCCTCTGTGGGCACCACTTGCATCCATGTGTACACACACACACACACACACACACACACACACACACACCTACACATAATTAAAAAGAATAAAAACAGACCTAAAAATGTCCTTAGAGGCAGTGTGTTCACAATGTTGGTCTAGATGCACACATTTTCATCCTTAGAAAGGTTTGGTCTGAGCTCAGGAGACAGCTTGCTCTGCAAAGGGCTTGTACAAGCATGAGGACTCGGTTCAGATCTCCAGCATCCACAGAAGGCAGGTGTGGTGACACACATCTCTATACTTAGAGCTGTGGGGGAATGAAGAGACAAGTGGGTCCCCGGGGGCCCACTAGTCATCGAATCTAGTCAGTGGGTGTACTCAAAACTCAGGGGAGACCCTGCCTCAAAAAATAAGGTGGCTGAGGCTGGTGATGTGGCTCAGCAGGCATAGGTGCTTGTCACACAAGCCTGGCTTCCTGGTTCAGTCCCCTGAATCCATATAAAGGAAGAAGGAGGGGATCAACTCCATAAAGGTGTCCTCTGTGCACTGTAGCAAATGATCCTTCTGCAAACACACAGGTTTGTTCTAACCTCAGCGTGGGCTGGTGCGTGCCTGTCATCTTAATACTCAAGAGGCTGAGGCAGAAGGATTACTGCAAGGTCAAGGATGATGTGGGATACACTGAAAGAGAAATCTCATAAAAAGAGAATCCTGGCACACGCCTTTAATCCCAGCACTTGGGAGACAGAGGCAGGTGGATGGATCTCAGTGAGTTTGAGGCCAGCCTGGTCTACAAGAGCTAGTTCCAGGACAGCCAGGGCTCCACAGAGAAACCCTGTCTTGAAAACCCAAAATACAAGACAAACAAATAAAAAGAGAATCCATAACTTGGGGCTGTGGATGTAGCTCAGTTAGTGGAGTGCTTGCCTAGCGTGGCAATACCTTGGGTCCGATCCCCCCCACCCCCCCCTGCATACACTGAGCTTACAGGTGCACACCTGGAAGCCCAGTGCTTGGGAGGTGGAGGCAGGAGAATTAGAGGTTAGTTCTAGGCTATCCTCTGCTGTACAGTGAGTTTGAGACCAGCCTGCTCTACACAAGACTGTTTCAAATGAACAAGAGAAGTTACAAGCAAGACATAAAATGCAAAGTTCAAGTCACAAACAGGACACATGGTATTCCTCATTTTATTTTTCATGTTCTGTTTCTCACTTGTATAAAATTTGTCAGGCTGTGCTAGTAAAGGAGAAGCAGGAGGGGGGGGCAGAGAAAGGGCAGGGACTAAGCAGCCACAGTGGGCTGTCAGGTCAAGTGGGGCAGGAAGCGGCAGGTGGGGCAGAGAGGGCCTCTTCCACCTGCACACCTTCCCACGAGATGTTCTGCTTAGACAGTCCCTGCCCTACATGATTCTGTAAACATGGTTTACAGCCTTTCTGAAGCTAAAACTAAAGGAGCAGCTGCATCAGTTGGAGCAGCACCTGATGCAGCAGCAGCTGCTGGAGCAGTTGCAGCAGCAGCAGCTGGAGCAACAAGACCACCTGGAGCACCTGGAGCTGACCCCGGTGGAGCTGGGCGTCCAGCAGCAGGGGCTACAGCTGGAGCTGACCTCTGTGCCTCCTGAGCTGCCGCTGGATATGGTGCCCGCTCCGGCACCAACAAGAAGTTTACAGTTCTTGTCCCCAACATTCATCTCACACCCCAGCCAGGCAGGAGGTAAGGTCTCCTCTGGCCACCCCTCCCCATAGCCTGGCCCGGAGACTGTGGTCCCCGGGTCAAATGGTGCTGACCACTTGGGTAGCATCTAAGCAGCTTTGGCTAGGTGGGGACTGCCCAGAAGTTCTTTCCAGGCTCTTTCCTTCTTGGAAATCTCTGCTTCAGCCTCAGGCTCTTATACCAGGGGACAGTAAGGAGGTACAGATGGCTTGGGAACATTGCAACAGAGGCCCAGAATCTGCTTTTAATGCCTGTAGTCTGGACTCCTGAGGAAGGTTTGACCTTCCACCCAGAGCAGGATTTCCTGGCTTTTATTGGCACATTGACCCCAATGCCACTATGACCCTGTGTCTATGAGCACAGGCATTTGCACCAGAACCACCTCTGCCTTTCGGCCTTTCATTCCAAACAAGTATTTTCAAGGTTTATGTCACTTGCAACAATTCATTGCCTTGATCAAGTTCCCTGCGTTGTGCAGGCCAGTTTCCTTTCCTTTCTTCCTTTTTTTCAGGCAGGGTCTCAGGTGACCCTGGCTACCCAACCCACTATGTGGCTAAACATGACCTCGAACATCTGATCCTTCCGGCCTCTACCTCCCAAGTGCTGGGATTACATGTGCCAGCACCCGTGTTGATATGTTGATATGATGCTGAAGATGAAACCCAGGGCACTGTGCTGGGCAAGCACGATACTGGCTGAGTTGCACCCTCTGCCCCCCTTTTCAGTTCCTTAAGTATTTAGAATGATCCATTCAATCCCCAGCACACACACACACACACACACACACACACACACACACACACACACACACACACACTGCATATTTCATTTGCTGGTTAGTATTTGGTCGCATCAAACCCCACGAGTAGTTTGCCACCAGTTGAGTTCTCAGTCCAATTTTCTCAGGAAGGGGGCGGGGGGGGGGCGCAATGATTGGGTAGTCTCTCTCACCCACATGGAGATGCTCTCTTGTGCATGGTTTTGGGGGAAGAGTCCATCTGTGAGCTTGGCGCATTGTAGGGGCAGGTCTGGGAAAAGTGCTTTCCTAAGGATAATTCAGATACCCAGAAAGACCATGACCTAGGGTCCAGGTGTGGATGGCTCTCACACCACTCTGGGCTTCCGGGATGCAGAGGCCTTCTGGGCCCTTGTGGAGGCTGACCTGGAGGACCGTGGCAGGCCTAGACTTCGGGAGCGGCCTGCCCCGTGAAACTGACGCTCATGCTTGCGGATCTGCAACTTGTGTCGAAAGCACTCTCCGCAGTCCTCGCAGGCATAGCGCTGCTCATCTGAGTGGGCGCGGCGGCGGTGGCGCAGCAGGTTGGAGGACACGCTGAAGCACCTGCCACAGTCATTGCAGACGTAGGGACGCTCACCGGTATGGGTTCGCTGGTGCTGCACGAGCGCCGAGCTCTCGCTGAAGCTCTTGGAGCAGAAGGTGCAGGCATAGGGCTTCTCGCCTGTGTGGATGCGTTGATGTATCACCAGGTTGGAGTGCTGTGAGAAGCTCTTGCCGCACTCGCTGCAGAGATATGGCTTCTCCCCAGTATGTGTGGCCTGGTGTCGTACCAGGTCCGTGCTGCGGCTAAAACCCCTGCCACACTCCCCGCAGATGGTTGGCCTGTCCCTGCCTCGCCGCCGCCTCCGCTGTTTCATGGGCGTCAGAGTCGCATTCCCTGCGGGGCCCGGGAAGGCCACCACAGTGGATGTGGCCACAGTGGGCAGCACCATGAGCTCTTGCAGCACCACATAGCCTGGAGGGGCCACCATGACAGTGGCTGGAGCTGGCACTGCGCCACCTCCCGGAGCGGGCACCATATCCAGCTGCAGCTCAGGAGGCACAGAGGTCAGCTCCAGCTGTAGCCCCTGCTGCTGGACGCCCAGCTCCACCGGGGTCAGCTCCAGGTGCTCCAGGTGGTCTTGTTGCTCCAGCTGCTGCTGCTGCAACTGCTCCAGCAGCTGCTGCTGCATCAGGTGCTGCTCCAACTGATGCAGCTGCTCCTTTAGTTTTAGCTTCAGCAGCCGCTGTTCCCGCAGCCTCTCCAGCTCCTGCTCTGACCCCATGTCCCCTGGCATGAGCTCTAGTTCCACTTGTTTCTCCTCCTCTGGCTCCAGTGGAGGAGGTTGCAGCTGCTGGTGGTACTGCAGCTGTTCCTGCTGCTGTTGCAACAACTGCTGCTGCTGCAACTGTTCTTGTTGCAGCAATAGTTGGTGCTGTATCTGGGCCTGCTGCTGCAACAGCTGCTGCTGCAGCAACAGCTGCTCCTGTAGCTCTTCCTGTGGCTGCAGCAACAGTACTTGCTGCTGCAATTGTCCCTGCTGTTGCAACACTTGCTGCTGTTGAAACAGCTGCTCCTGTTGACACTGCTGCAACAGCTGTTGCCCTTGCACTTGTTGTAAGTGCTGTTGCAGCAGCAATTGTCCCTGCTGCTGCAGTAGTTGCTGCTGTTGGAGAAGCTGCGGTGACTGCCGTTGCTCTTGCATTGGCTGCTGTAATAGCTGCTGCTGCAGCAAAGCCTGTTCTTCTACACTTTGCTGCAATAGCTGTTCTTGTACCTGCTGCTGTACAAGTCGCTGTTGTTGAAATTGCTGCTGCTGTTGCAGCTGTTTCCGCTGCGGTTGTAACAGCTGTTGCTCTTGGCCTTGGGGTTTCATCACCATCATCATCAGCTGCTGCTGCTGCAACAATTGTTGCTCCTGTCCAAGTTCCAGATGCTGCACCAGCTGCAGCTGTGGTCTCTGTTCCTGATGATGCGCAGACTGGAGGTTTTCCTGTAGTTCTTTCTGAAGCTGAAATGGCCGCAGCTGCCCATCTTGCTGCTGCTGCAATTCTGGCTGCGATCCTAACAGATGAGGAGGAGGCTGCTGCTCTCGGAACTGCTTGTGCCGCGGTTGTTGTTCCAGCTCTTGCTGCCGCTCTAACTGTTGCAGGTGCAAGTCCAGCTGGGCTGCTTGCTCCCCTCCGGAGCCACTTCCTCCTCCTGGCTCTCACTCCCACCACTGCCACCTGTAGTGGAAATGGCAGGAAGCCAGGAGAGAAGGATCGCTGGACAGCCACCTGGACCAGACCCACGGAAAGAATGTACTCAGTATCCACTCTGGGGCTCTTAGCAGGGGCCCAAAAAATGAGGGTGATGGGACAAACATTCCCAGAGTCCCACGGATCATCTCACTCGGTCTCCATCTAAGCCCCTTCACACAAGCCCCGTGTTTTGATATCAACAGGGATCTTTGGGCTCCTAACACCACTCCCTGAGAGTTTAATACTTCTTCCCCATGCAGGAGAAGCCAGACACTGCAGTGGGTGGACTCTGATCTCATTGCGGTCACACTATTTATTTATTTATTTATTTATTTATTTTGGGTTTTTTGAGACAGGGTTTCTCTGTGTATCCCTCGCTGTCCTGGAACTAGCTCTGTAGACCAGCTTGGCCATGAACTCACAGATATCTGCTTGCCTCTGCTTCCCAAGGGCTTGGATGAAAGGCGGGCACCACCACTGTTCAGTGATGGTCACACTTTAAATAAGTGAAATTTGCCTTGTCTATGAACAGGGGACATTTCTGTAAAGATACAGCAAACCGTTTCTAGAAAGCACTGAATCAGGGATCAGTTAGGGAGTCTGTGGTTCTGAGTTGCATTGAAAAGCCAGGCACAGCAGTCGGCCTGAAACTTCTGCCTCAGAGGGTGGAGAGAGGGGATCTGGGAATATGCCGGCTGGCAAGACTAGCCATCTATGTAAGCTTTGGGTTTGATTGAGAAACCCTGCCCCATTGGCAAAGGTGGAAGAACAATCAAGGATGATTCGTGACATCAACCCAGGGCCTCCAAATACAGGGGCAAACACTTCAATACACACAAACACAGATAAGAAACATGAATACACACATACACACAAAAATTCGTGTAGGTAATTATCTTTTCAAAAAAAATCTTTCCAAACACCTTTGTTGAGTCTACTTTAAAAAACAACAACAACTGTGTGTCTTGTGTGTATGTGCATGTGTGCTCATGTGTGTGCTTGTGGGAACATATGTGCCACAGCACACCCATGATCAGAGAACAACTTTGGGTGTTGGACCACACCTCCCACATTGAGGCAGGGTCTCTTGTCTGTCACTGCACAGGCCAGTCAGGATAACTGGTCCTGGAGATATCAAGAGATTCTCCTGCCTCCGCCTCCCATTTCACTATAGGAATGTTAGGATTACAGACATGCACTACCATGTTTAATTTCTGGGGATTCAAACTCTAATACCCAAGCTTGCAGGGTGAACACTTGCCCCAGTGAGCTGCCTCCCCAGCCCCTTGGGTGTATTTTATTATTCAGACACACTTCTACAGAACAGCTGGGATGTTGGGTGGGAGATGAAGACAGCTATGGGAACCTATCTCTATAGCAAGTTCAACTCCACCTCCTCTGCAGGGATAGACCTCACCTCTGTGTGAATCTCCACATTTCTAGCTTGGTCACGTGGTCACTCTGACTTCCTGGGACAGCAGTTTCCACAGAAGCATTTTATTGCCCATGTAGTTAGATGTCACCTGAAGTGTATGCCCACTAGAGTTAAATTTACAATCAGAAAGAGTCTTCATTCAATTCATATGTCCCCATTTTATTATTTATTCTTCCAAATTTCCTGATATTTTCTCTCCCTCCCTCCCTCCTCCTCTCCATTCCTTCCTCCCTCCCTCCGTCCCTCCTGCCCCCTCTCTCTGTGTCTCACTGTATAGCCAGAACCTAGAATTCACTGCACAGCCCAGGCTGTCAAACTACATCCCTCTTGCCTACGCCTCCTGAGTTCAGGGATTCCAGTTATGTGTCACCATGCCCAGCCCTCCCTGGTTCTCCCTTAACTCTCTGCAAGCCTGCCCCACACTGTCACTCATCACCTTTTAAACCTCACAATGTGAAAACTGACTCTTGTACACTCTTGAAAGCTACCCCTGCATGGGCTTAAGACCCAGCATTGGGAAGTTCCACAACACCAGGGTTGCCTCTGTGTGGCTGGTGGAGGGAAAGAAATGGGAACAAATGTTCAGGAACTGGGAACCAGGGTGGAGGTCACTACAGGCCATGTAGCCAGTGTCTGAGGCAGAAAACCCCTCCAGCTCCATGGGAGACTGTGGAGGCCACCTGGGAAAAACAGGTTAGAGCCAGCTCAGGTGTGGGGGTCAGGGCTGTGGCTACTGAATCAGTCACAGTGTCTCTCTCCTGCAAGACCTTGGCCTGACAGACACCTCAACAGGTCCCAAGTCAAATTCCAGGGTAGTTAAGGTTAGCAGGTGTCAGTGAATATGCTGTTGGCTACATGGGTCCCTCTGTTGTGTACTGGTCTGTGCCAGCTTGCAACTCAACTAAAGAACCCTTGCTAGGGACCCCATTGTCTCCACCCCCCAACCCTCACCTGAGAGGATGTCAGGCCCTGGACCCCCATCCTCAAGACATCGCAGCTCCAACACAAAGGTCTCTGTTGTGGGACCCAGCTCCATCCTGGCAGTCACACCAGGGTCCTGGGGAGCAGGCTGTGCTAAGAGGAAGAAAGGAAGCTGTTCAGAGGGGAGATTGTAGTGGTTGAACCTCATTCCTACACAGACGAGCCAGAGCTGTTATTTGCTGGGCGTACACAGGGATCCCCCTTAGCTGACCTTCCTACCCCCACACCGAAACATAACTATGGGAAACAGCCTCTCCTAAGGCTGGGAAGCTGGAGGCACGCCCAAGGGTACCCGTGGCACAATCCCTTGTCCATTCCAAAGCACGACAATCTCCCCGGCTTAAAGGCCACGTATGTCAGGTGTCATCCTAGGTCCCTGGGAAGGTAGGTGTCCAGAGCACTGTAATCCATGGCTGGGGCCTTCTGCATGCCTGTGCTCCTGTCCTGACTCCACTCTGAAGAAATGGTCTCCACATTCAGGTACCCCCACTCCCGCATGCCAGCGGATTCCATCTCCCTCTGACTTAGGAGCCCTGTACCTGGCAGGGCTCTCCCGCCAGGCCTCACCTGGAACAGCATTTCCCGCCGCCAGCAGCAGCCTCTGCACTAGGGGAGGTGTGGTCACCAGTGGCTACAAGGTGGCTGTTCAGCCAGAGCTCCTTCCCGAGGTGCCTCCATCTAGAAGGAGCCAGGGAAGCTGCGACCACCCCCGGGGAGCCCTTTACGGGCACTCCGCGGGGTCTTCACTGTCAGAGCTGCGGAGGTCGCCCTGGGCCAAGACAAGGTGCAGACTGGAGTTCCCAGGCAGAAGTTGGTGGAGACTCTCACGTAGGGACAGGGAAGGGAGGCAGGGCTCCAAATCCCGAGCAGGGATCAGGGTTGGTTCGGGTGTCCATGGCGCGCAGCAGGGCCCAAGCTGGAGCCGTAGGTCGACTCAGTGGGAACCGGTGACAAAGGTCCTAGGCGATCACCGGCCACAGGTGCCCAGAGGGCGGGAGGCGGGCGCCAAGGCCGGGCCAGGTCCCGGATAGCCCGCCCGCCCTCCAGTGCCATGCGTCCGTGCGGGAAGCGGCTGGGCTGGGGCGGGGGCGCTGGGGGGCCGGCACAGGAAGTCCCCCCGGCATCCGCATCCTGTCCCCCGCCCCTGCCGCCCGCCGCGTCCCCGCGCCCCTGCCCTCGCCACACCACCGCGGCCGCTGCCTTCGCCTTCGCCACGGTCGCCGCCCGCCTCTCTAGGCCGCGCCGCTAGCTCTGTAGGCTTAACCCTTCCAGGCCCGGCCACTCACCAGGGCCCCCCCGGGGAGGTGGGGGTGAGGATGGGGACAGGATGCTTGGACCTGCGTGAGTCCCAGAGCCCACCGGTGCTGGGCGCATCGCCCGCTGCAATGCATCGCCGGGTGCGGAGCGCGTGTCCGTGCGCCAAGGTTGGAGACTGTCACTGAGGCTGCATGGATGGAAGAGGAAGGGGGTTCCCTGTCAACACACCCACTGTCCTCTGAAGCGTAGGCGTGGCTTCGGGGCGCCCCTCCCCGGACAGGGGTACACATTGGGTGGAATTGGCACTTAATTAACCAGTTAATGGGGGAAACCCCCTCCTGATTCCAGCAGGTCTAGAAAAGACAACCCAGCTCACACCTGGACCCCTGTGTTGGCTAGGATAGACTAGTGGCGACTGTGCCAGCTCCATCAGGGGGAACTGGGGGACCCTTCGGTATCTCTTTGGGTTCTTGCTCCCTCCAGTAGCCACAGGCTCTCCCTTCTCCAGCTTCCATTTTTCACGGTGGCCCTTCTTCCAGCGTTCTGAGCCATTACAGCCCCAGTGGCTTCTCCCTGTTTGCTTGTTGCCATTACAAGTTGTTTCCTGCCTGGGGGTGGGAGTCGGGGTGGGGTGGGGGAGTGTTTCTCCCCCAGGAGGCCTGAGCTGGCCAACTGCATGTCCCCTCACTCATCTTTAATGGCACAGCACAGGCTTCTCCCATCTGGAGAATTCACATAAGATGCATTGCCAAGTTCTCTTGAAAAGAGGCTGGGGGTGTGGCTCAGTTAGCAGAGTGCTTGCCCTGGCACTCACAAAGCCCTGGGTTCCAACCCCAGTAGTGCATAATACCCATATGATGGTACATGCCTGTCACTCCAGAACTCAGCAGGAGGATCAGGAATCCTAGGTCATCCTTGGCTACATAGAAAATCTGAGGCCAGCCTGAACTACATGTGACACTGTCCAGGAGGAAAAAAAAACTGAGAAACTCAAAGACCTGACAAACCAGAGCTGCCTGTGAGGTGAAGTGGAGATATCCTCTGGAGAGGGATAAGAGCCCTTCATGTGATCACAGCCCGGCTCTTCTCCCTGTCTCCCTGCTTACAGTAGTCTCGGATTCACACTGTTCCTGTTCCTGCAGGCTTTCCCTGCAGCCAGACTTGAAGAGCCTGACTCTGGAGGCTTCACCTGCAGACCAGCAGCCCACCTTCAGGGCTAAGAGTACAGAAGGCCACAGCTGAGTCATTGAACCAGAGGTCCAACCGTAGGGACCCAGATTTGGAGTCACAAGGACCTCTGGTAGCTTGGTAACTTGAGGCACTAGATAGCCTTCCATCGATGAAAGTGGAGACAGGCTTCCAGGCAGCAGTCCAAGGACAACTAAGCAGACAGTGAGCATACAGGTAAAGGATGGGCACACCTTCTTCCCCTTGCCCTAACTGGATGGGAGCCTCTTCCAGAGACCAATGTTTCCCTCCTCTCTGAAGTGTGTGTGTGTGTGTGTGTGTGTGTGTGTGTGTGTGTGTGTGTGTGTACGTACATCCACATGCTCATTTAAAGAGGCCAGAGGAGGACATTGGCTGCCCTCTATGTATCACTCTCCAACTTACTCCCTTGAGATAGGGTCTCTCATTGAAGCTGGAGCAAAGACAGCAGCCAGCCCGCACCAGCACCCTCTTATCTCTGCCCCAGCTCAACACTGGGGTTACAGGCACCTGGGTATCCATGGCTGGCTTTTTACATGGGTGCTGGAGATTTGAACTCAGGTCCTCATGCTTGCCCTGCAAACTTTTCTCACCCGCTGCTGATCTATATCCCCTAGTCCCCTTTCCCCAGATCTTTTACCTCTCCCTCTCCTCTGCTGGGTTCTTTCCACAAGTGTTTCCACATCCACAGGACCATCCTCAAAACAGGCAGTTCCCACTGCTGTCTCGTCTGCCCATCCCTCTTTCCCTTCTCTCACCTGACCTGGGTCCCATCACTTCACCTAGACAGCTCCTTCTCTCATGGGACCAGTCACCTCCATGTTCTAAACCTCTTATCTTCTCTTATAAGGAGGCAGCACTGCACACTTCTGCTGCCTGACCCTTGGTCTGCCCCACTCTGACCTCCTTTGCAGACATTTTGGGGATTGCTAAAGGCCATTGCTTACTTTTGCATAATTATCAAGAAGATGTCTTTGGGAAGCAATTATTTCCCTATGGATATTTCTCCTGTGCATAACCCTTATTCTTTCTTGTGCCTTTAAAACTGTGTGTGTGTGTGTGTGTGTGTGTGTGTGTGAGAGAGAGAGAGAGAGAGAGAGAGAGAGAGAAAGAGAGAGCGCCAGATGTCAGGATTGGTATCTTCCTCAATTGCTTTCCACTTAGAAAAAAAGTTATGTGTATTTATTTGTGTGTCGTGTGTGAGTATGTGGACATTTGAGTGCAGGTGCCTGTGGAGCCAAAACTTCCCATTCCTCCCTTTAACTGCTTCTTGTCAGACATTTGATCACAGCAGTGAGAAATAACAGATGGAAATAAGGTTCTTTCTATCTGTGTATGTATGTGTGTGTGCATGCATGCATTCAGTGTGTGTGTGTGTTGCATACATGTGGTCTATGTGTGTGTGCATTGTCTGTGTGGACACCTGGTGTCCATCTCTATCACATTTTGTCTTCTCCTCTCTGAACCTGGAGCTCAAAGATTTTTTGGCTAGGCTGGCTGACCAGTGAGTCCCAGTGATTCTGCTCTCCTCACTGTACCAGGCTTTTTCTTTGGGCCACCAACCAGCTCCCAAATCATAACACAGAGACTTGTTATTAGTTATTAATGTTCGGCCTTAGCTTAGGCCTGGTTTTTTGCCAGCTCTTATAACTTAACCTGTTTGTCTTCATCTACATTTTGTTTTGGGACTTTTTACCTTTCTTTCTTTCTTTCTTTCTTTCTTTCTTTCTTTCTTTCTTTCTTTCTTTCTTTCTTTCTTTCTTTTTTTTTTCTTCGAGACAGGGTTTCTCTGTGGCTTTGAAGGCTGTCCTGGAACTAGCTCTTGTAGACCAGGCTAGTCTTGAACTCACAGAGATCCACCTGCCTCTGCCTCCCAAGTGCAGGGATTAAAGGCGTGCGCCACCAATGCCCGGCTCCTTCCTTCCTTCCTTTCTTTCTATATGTCCTATTTTTCCTACTTCTTGTGTCTGGCTGGCAGCTGCCTGGATTCTGGCCCTGCGCGTGTCCCTCTCTTTCTCCCTCATTCTCCCGTCCTGCTTCTCCAGCCTTGATTTCTCCTATTTATTCTTTCTGCCTACCAGCCCTGCCTATCCCTCTGGTACCTAGCTATTGGCCATTCAGCTTTTTATTAGACTAATCAGGTGCCTTAGGCAGGCAAGGTGACCCAGCAACACATCTTTACATAGTTAAACAAATGCAGCAGAAACAAATGTAACACATCTTTACATCATTAACAAAGGCAGCAAAAAAAAATGTAACACAGCTTTGCATAGTTAAACTAATATTTCCCAGCATAAACAAATGTAACTCCTCTTTGCCTAGTTAAAGTAACATCCCATACCACTCCACCCCTAACAGCTCTTTACACTTGCACTGGAGATCTGAACTCAGGCCTGTAGCAGATACTTTGCTGACTGAGCCATCTCTCTAGTACTTACCATTTTAACTTATTATTATTGTCATCATTTTTATTTTAGACATTATCTAAATTTAGACATTATCTCACATAGCCCAGGCTAGCCTTGAACTTGAATGTACTACGTAGCTGAGGATAATCCTGCCACTCCTACCTCCACGTCCATTGTGCTGAGATTCCAGGCTTGCACCAGCAGACCCAGTGTTATTTTTTTGATCTTCATGTATCTGGGTTTTGTTTTTTGTTGTTGTTGTTTTTGTTTTTTTTTAGCTTCCGGTTGTAACTGTTCAAGGCAAGTGTCCATTTCAACAGTCACTTCCCACTTGCCGTTTGTGCTTTCCTTGAGCCTACGATTACCTGGAAGGCAGAGCACTACAAACAGAGCCCTGTGCACTAGGCAAGGGGTTATCCTGTCTTCACAGTTTCAGAAAACTAAGACTGACTGAGGATTGATCTCACTTCCGCAATCACACTAAACTCCTGTAGCCTGATTTCCACAGCTCAGGCCCCTATTTGACCTTAGCACCTTGCCACATCTATGGCCCATGTGTGGCAACTCAGGTCACTACAGCTGATTGGCTGCTTCCAGTTCCAGAGTTCTCCTGGTGGTCATATCCAGGACCTAGATGAAACCATGGTAGATGCCACCAATGGTGACTAGAACTCTGGACTCCTTGGTTCTCATTTCACCACATTTCCAGTAGTGCCTCTAACTGCCCCAATTGTATAGAAACTGGCACATGACCAGTAGCTCTCTGTCTGTTCATGAGAGAAACTATATAAAAGGAGGCTTGGGTAGAGGACCCCTGAAGAGAAGAGAAAAACAAAACCAAAAAAAAACCCCAAAAACCAACTACAGGATAACCAGTGCCCGAAAGTTGTTCTTTGATCTACACACACACACACACACACACACACACACACACACACACACACACACACACGTAATTTAAAAATTATCAGAAACTCCCAAAGGAACCATTCTCCTAGGTCCACGTATAGACAGTTTGGTGGAAGCTGCACTGCTCAGAGAGTAACTGAACTTGGAAACGACAAGAGAATGAATGGACCTCTTTCTGAAATGGTGTGCACCAAAGCCAAACCCCCAGACCAGACCAGCGCTCATCTCTTCAGCCACCAAGAGGCATCCCAGAGAACAGACATTCTTCAGTCCCATGTCAACAGATTTACACATAACTATGAAAGACATTCAAAAGGGGTCAATAGAGCCAACCTCCACCCTCTTCCTTTTAAAGACTTTATATATAGGTTCATGGCTCTTTCAGGCAATTTTTTGTTGGTCTTTGAGGCATGGTCTCATGTATGCTGGTCTCAACTTACCATATAGCCCAAAGATGACCTTCAACTTCTGATCCCTCCTGACACTCCCTTCCAGGTGACGGGATTACAGGGATGTCCCCACATGCCACTTTGTCTGTGTATGTGCACATGGATACAAATGCAGGTACATGCATATGGAGGCCAGAAGACAACCTTGGATGTTGTTCCTTATTTTAATGTGTTTTTGCTGTCACTGACCTGGAATTCATCAAGCTGGCTAGACTGCCAAACCCATACACATCAAATTTTTAAAAACATACACACTTACACATATTCCACAGAGCTGGGAGTATAGCTCATTGAATAAAACACCTGCTAAAGTATGTGCAACACCATGGGTTTGAATTTCGGCACTGCAAAAAGAAAATTCCATAATGCCTATAAAACTGTTTAGAAAAAATTTATTTTGAACACATGAAAGGAAAATTTAGAGATACCCCCAAAATAAAACACAGAAGATCCTTTCCAAGGTGATGGGGAATCCCAACAGGTGTCCCTGAGCAGTGCCCAGTGCTGCATACAAGCGTGGGTCTCTCCCTCAGCACTCTGAGCTCATGGAGCTGCAGAAAACTTGCATTGGTGGCAGAGACACGTCACATTCCTGAGGCAGGGCAAATGGACCCGAAGGGCGGCTTACATGCCAGCATTCCCTGGTGGCCAGCTGAGGGTGTCTGTGCATGAGTGACACCATCACTCTGGGACTGGTATATTTAAAAACACCCACAGGGCTCTCTGCAGGGGGCCCAGTGCACTCCCTGTCACCCATCCAATCTGGATATTTAACATGTCCAGGTAGGAGGCATCCAGGCAACAGCAACTTGGGACATCAGTACCAAGATGGTTCTGCCAGCTGGAGGGACCACCTGCTGCCTCCCAGGGGTCCTTGTCCAGGGGACCAGCACCCCTCTCTGAAGGCTTCCTTGGCCCAGGTGCAAGGCACACAGCCGCTTGGCGGCTCAGAAGGGCCGACCTAGCGGATGGGCCTGAATGGAAACGTCACGCCTGAGATGAAGGTGTGCCCTGGGTGTGTAGGCAGCGCTGGGTGGGCAGCAGGGTGGGCTGGCACAGCCCCATAGGCGAGTGGGGGTGTGTGGATGTGGGGGTAGAACCCAGGGGGGAGAGCGGTATGTGGCGACTGCTGCACTGGGCCCGAGATCACCAGCTGGAGCAGGCTGTAAACACAAGGAGAGAGATTAGGTCCCAGGCCCCAAGCCCAGTGTCACCAGTAGGTCGGTCCTCTGGCCTATTCTCCCAAAGAGTACAAGCCTGATAGCACATGCCCATCATCCCAGCATTCCAAAAGCTGTTTTGTCCCTCTGCACCTGGTGTCCCACACATCTCAAGCGCCAGGGGCTCCTGGCAGGTGAATTCAGAGCACAGGAGACTGGGTAAGGGGAAGGGAGTGGAGGGCTCGCAGGATCTAGGCCAGGACTGAGAGAGAAGGACCTGCAGGGATAAAGCTATAACCCACCAAGGATAGGTGGTGGCAGTCTACACTGGGGACCATGGGCCGTGTGGAACTCTCCATGTGACATCCATACCCCCTCGGCCCTCAGAACTTGAGGCTCATGAAGTAGCCTCTGTGCTGGCTAGTGTTATGGCAACTTGACACAAGCTGGAGTTACCAGAAAGGAGGGAGCCTCAATTGAGAGGATGCCTCCATAAGATCCAGCTGTAAGGCACTTTCCTAATTAGTGACTGTGGGCAGGCCCAGCCCATTGTGGGTGGAGCCACCCCTGGGCTGTGTACAAGAAAGCAGGCTGAGCAAGCCAAGGGAAGCAAGTCAGTAAGCAGCTCTTGCCTTGCTTAAGTTCCTGTCCAGACTTCCCTCAATAATGAACAGTGATGTGGAAGTATAAGCCAAATAAAGCCTTTCTACCCCAAGTTGCCTTGGTCATGCAATAGTTACTGAGATAACCTCCATGCCAGCCTGGGCCAATGTCCATTTATGGTGCTATCTGAGGGCAGCAATATGTGCACCAAGAAAATGTCAATTCTGATTGAGTCTTGACGGCATTCCATACAGAAGCCCCACAAAAGTGGCTTTTCAAATGACCCTGAGATCCAGAGTCCAGTGCATCTGAGCCCCTGGTAAGCTGAGCGCCTAGTCCCCAGCCCCAGGGCTTATGAAACCCTCCTCACTCAGGACCCTGAGGTCTATTGTGAACCTCACCAGTACCTCTTCTTCCTTCCCTATCTGCATCCTCCACCTTCTAGAATATTCCCCATCCTGAGTACAGTGCTGGTTTGAAACCGTGGCTCCTTTCCAGCCATCACCATGATCAGAACCTCCCTACTCTAAAGCTCGGCACATCCATCTTCCCGAACTCAGTCTGTCAACTAGCCCCAGCTCTCCACACTGAGGACACAGGCCGCCTCCAGCCCCAGCCCCAGCCCCAGCTCTCCACACTGATGACACAGGCCGCCTCCAGCTTAAGATCTCTGCTCGCTCCTGTCCAGACTCATTGAACCTCACTCAGCCTGGCCATGAGCCTGGAGTCCATGCTGGTCTCGCTCATCACCAAATCCAGCCCCTGATTCCACCATGCTGCACCTCCCCGAATACTGTCTATGACATGGCTGTGCACAGTGACAGCCTGGCCCCAAGTGGACCCTCCTGCTCTTTGGATGCTGTCTTGTGCTTCCCTAAAGGAGATGGTGGGACAGTCACAGACCCTCCTGCAGTACACACGACCCAGAGCCCACAGGAGACCTCAGACAGTAGAACACTGTGGGTATGAACAGAGCTGGCAGTTAAGGAGCTAAAGCCCCTCTAAGGCCTTTTCAAAAAATAAAACAAACAAACAAAAAAAGATAAAAACAAAACCACATACATTATTTTTACTTTACGTGTATGGATATGTAGCCTGAATCTATGTCTGTATACCACATGCATGCAGCACCCACAGAGGCCAGAAGAGGGCACTAGGAACTGGAGTCAGAGCTGATTTTAAACTGTCATGTGATTACTGGGATCCCAACTCAGGTCCTCTGCAAGAGCAACAGGTGTTCTTAACCACTGAGCTACCTCTCCAGTCCCTCTAAAGTCTTTTCCTTTACATCACATTTTCTTTTTTGTTAAAATAACTCTGGACAGCCAGGCAGTGGTGGTATATGCCTTTAATCCCAGCAGGCAGATCTGAGTTCAAGGCCAGCCTAGTCCACAGGGTGAATTCTGGGACAGCCAGGGCTATGCAGAGAAACTGTCTCAAAAAACAAAAACAAAAAACTCACAAAAACCAACCAAACAAACAAACAAAAAGTTCCAGCCTGGGCTACAGCCAGTCCCTGTCTCAAAAAAAAAACAAAAAACAAAACAAAACAACCCACAGAGGCAGAGGCCGCCTCCAGCCTCCAGTCCCAGCTCTCCACACTGAGGACACAGGCCGCCTCCAGAAGGCATACCCTTCCAGAGCTTTCGTGTTTCCACAAGTGTCCAGTCTGGCTGGACAGTCGACATAAACCAAGTTGTCAGAACGCATAGCAATCCAAGTGAGATCCAACTGTCTTGGAGGCAGATTATTGTCCGTATGTGACTGTGACTATGGTGGGGCCATGGGGCAGAGGAGTCAAGGTTTTCCAAACAGCCCTTCATCTCACCTTCACTGCCAGCCCTCAAGGCAGACGCCCTTACCTCCCCAGAGGGAAACAGACTCAGACACTGCCCAAATGCCATTGCAAACGTCTCAGAAGCCAGGCCCCTGCTGAGGAAAGCCAAAGCACAACTGGCTCTTGGGTGGTGACCCTGTCCCTCCAAAATAGAAATGTAACTTGGGGTCACCAGAGAGCAACAGCATACCATTCTCAGAACATACCAAGTTTGGCTTCGATTCTAAGGACAGAGTCACAGAAGTGCAATCTCCAGGTTCTGAAAGGGACAGCAGCTCACCATGACCAAGCACTGCTCTGACAGAAGCATACCCATTTAGCAGCTTGAGTGACACTGGGAGTGTGTTGGGGTCTCTCCCACTCCAGCAAGAGGGCTGCTCTGAGCCTGTTCTTCCTGGTTAATCTAACCTTGCAGAAGGCTCAGCAGTGGGAACTCTGTCCCCTGCAGCCCAGCCCTGACCTCTGCAGCCCAGCGCTGCCCCCTGCAGCCCAGCTCTGGCCACTGCAGCTCAGCTCTGCCCAGGACCAAGGGGTCTGTCTTGCTTTGCCTCCCCCCTCCCCCCACCCCCTTCCAGCAGCACCAACCCACTTAGAGTTTAGGACACCTACTTGTTATGGGGTAGCCGGGAACACAATGTTCTCAGGTCATCTGAAACCAAAGAGACATGAGATTAGATCAGGAGAGACCTGGGTGCTGAGATTCTTAACAAGAATACTGGACAGACAGCAACAGAGACTGTTGCAATTTCCCAGCCTCCTTAGAAGCTGGGTTCTCCTGTATGGCAGCTTTCACTTAAAAAAAGATACCCCAAATGGAAGGAATCACTTGGAAAGGGGGAAGCTCTGTTGACAATTTGTTGAGCATCTGGGAAAGAGCCAGATGTCAGGGCTCTCACCGAGTTATCAAATACCCAGGTAAGATGGCAAGCCTCAGCTGAGGATACAGGCAACAGTCCATCATCAGACAGCAAACATAGGGCTGTTGCTGCAGCTCAGTGGTAGAGTGCTCACCTAGCATGCATGCACGAAGCCCTAGTTCAATGTCTAGCACTGCTCGCCCTCCCACCAAAAGAGGAAAAGACAGCAAATATATCCAGGAATGGTGGTTCACTCCCGTTATCCTAGCACTCATGTACAGAGGCAGAAAAACTGGCATGAGTTTCGGGCTAGCCTGGGCTACAGAGCAGGACCTTTCCCCCTCTGTCTCTCATACACACAGACCCCAAAAACTTAGTCTCTCAAAGGAAGTTCTGTATGCTCTAGCAAGCAACACCATGATGATAGAGCCAGGTAATATCTAACTGTCCTATCTAGGACTCTGGGGGATATTCTAGGGCTTTCCACCAACCTCCCTTGTAGTCACAGAGAGGGTGAGCGCGTCCTAAACAAAGTAAAGGTGGTGCCTATCTAGGATCCTGTCCTTTCTGCCCACACCACGGGGCCAGCACTCACCTCTCGTGCAAAGCAGGGCCCCCGATGCCATGGCCACCTGCAATGCCTGGGCCAAGCGGTCCAGTGCAAGCTCGATCTCTTGGGAAGCATTGAGGGGGTTCAGTTCATCTGCTAGTCTGTTGATCTCCTCTACAATCGGGACCATGTGGTCGAACAGGATGAGTCCCAGGCGCCCATACAGGTTCTTCTCAGTCAGGTGCAGCTGGAGCGTCATAAGGACCTGCAGGACGCTCAGGTGCAGCTTCGAGTACAGCAAGTTCGAGTCTCTGTCTGTGCCTGTGCCTGAGTCCTTGGTGACCTTGTGACCAATGTGGCCATTGGAAAGGCAAGGCTTCTTCCTTTTGTAAGCCAGAGGGGCCTTCACACACCAGCGGATCAGCCCAATGAGGGGCGTGAGCTCTAAGAATCCTATGGGCAGGTTGGCGGCGATGGGAGTATTTAAAAACGTGATGAGAATCAACCTTGGGTCCTCGAAAATCCAGCTGACAATCATTTCAAGCAAGTCCAAAGGTGGGATGAGGTCATCTGCAAAGAAACATTCAGTCAGGAGTGGTTCTGGCCTTGGAGACAGGAGCAGAGTGGACAGCGGGTGATGGATGGAAGTCCATGGACTTCCTGTCGAGTGCTCAAATGTCTACTGCATGAGTTCACCATCTTCCATCTCCTCTCCTACACCTACTCCATGGAGTTAATGTCCTGTCCCCATGTCCAGGACCCTATGGCCAAGGTCAAGGCTCAAAACAAAGAAACAAAACCAAAAACAAACAAAACAAAAAAACCCACAACTCCCCAGCAAGTTAATTTCCTTGAATGCCATCACTCTCCACACCACATGTATTTATTCATTTATTGGGAGACAACCTGCAAGAGTCCCTTCTCTTTCTCCCTTTATATGGGTCCCAGGGATCCAACTCAAGTTGTCAGCTGGGTGGCACAGACTTCTGGGCACTGAGCCAACCCACCCACTAGCTCCTAGCTCAGAACTACTGGCATACTTCACCGTCTCTGGGTCTAGGTTCTACACTATATCCAGTGTCTCCTCCATAGTACAGTGAGAGCCATAGTGGTCTTCAGAGAGTAGCTTGGAGTATTGTCAGTCATCTATCAGCACCAATGGCCATCTCAGCCCCAGAGCTGGACCCCTTATCTATGAACCAGCTTGACCCTTCAACAGCACAAATGACGACAGAAGTTGGCACTAACTCCGAGCCTACTATGTGTCAGGTGCTGGTCTTGGTCCTTTATACAGACCCACCTACTTAATCCACATAGGACCCCAGACTGCTCCCCCAGAAAACAGAGGCAGGGTGCTGTTGAGTCCTTTCTTGGGACTCATTAGAAGGACATGGTGGCTGGTATCTGAGTCTGGCTTTTATGCCCAGTTTGCAATCAGTATGGTATATGCTCAGGCTGGCTGCAGCCCAGCCTCCTCTCTGGGACTAAGTATTCTCAGCTCATGAGAAAGCAAAGCATGGCAGAGTCCCTCTCTGTGCTTGGCTCAAGAGTGTCAGAGGAGGACTTGGGAAGCAAGACACACGCTCCCTCTGTTGGAATAAGGTTTCCAGCCTCTCTTCCCCTGGAAAGATGGGCCCTTCTGAGACTTCCTACCTGGGATAAACATGTCCCACCAGCAGTGGGCAGCAGCTGTGGTCTATAACCTCCTATGGCAATCCTGCCTCTGCCCCTTGATTCCCCAAGGAGTTTCTATCTGAGTAATGCCATCTGCATTTCCAACATATGCCCAGGCCTTGGTAGAGACAACCGCAGTGGCCTGAAGGCAGTGTGTGCACAGGTGGAGGTGTGTACCTGTGCCCTGAGTGTACATGCACACAGAGTGTGTACTTAGTGACTTACTTCTCCATCCCCACATAGGAGACCCATGTTCTGAGATCTGTCCAGCAAGAGGTGGGTAGGGAATTTTCTTCCTTTTGCTGGCTCAGAGGTACAGACTACCCCAGGATGTTGTGAGCAGCAGCACTGCTTGCCATTCTGACAATCGTCTTCAAGGCCAGAGCCAGTGCTGTGTGTGGCTTATACCAAAATATGCCGTATACAGAACACACCCTGTGTATACACAGCACAACACAACATAGCCTCGGATACACAGCACAACAGTGGCTCCCTGAGCCTGACTTCCCATTCCACATGCAAACCACCCACTCTCAATGTCAAGGCCAACTTCCATCTTGTTGGTCTAAGGTGACTGTCTAAGGTTGGTCTGCAAGGAACTACAATGAGGTGAACTAGGTCTAGTGACATCTCTCCTGCTGGAAAACCAAAGACCAGAGTGCAATCACTGGCTAGTGACGGCTTTTAGGAACTTTGACAAGAGTGACTGAGGAAGTTCTACTTTGGCAGCAGGGCTCCTCTTCACAGGACCTGCCAACCTAAGAGGCAGAATGCATCCCCACAATATTTCCAAGCGAATGTTCTAGAGAGTAACAAAGATTAGGTTTATTTATTTTATTTTATGCACATAAGTGTTTTGCCTGCTTGTATGTATATGCATTACATATATATATGGTTTCTCTGTAAAATCAACAAGTGTTTTAACTGCTGAGCCATCTCTCCAGTCTGAGAGCTATGAAGTTTAAATGCAATAAGAAGGGTAAGAAGGGAGACACACACATAATAAAAGGATCGATGAACAGGAAATAGGAAAGGTTCCCAAAGGCTCTCAAGCTGCTGGCTTAGCTATCAGATCAGGACAAGACACAACTTGTCAACCCCCAGGGCAGCAAGGGCAGAAAGTAGAAGGAGGAAACAAACACAGGCCCAGTGCTTCACTCCACACAGAAAGCCAAACATATACCTTTGTATTACGGGAAAACAATAGCCTGAGTCACCCAACATTACAGGGGCCATAGAAGGCACAGATGTGGAAGGAGTTATCCAGAAAAACCCTGCCTAGTGACCCTGCTACTGGAAACCTGTCCATGACAGAGGAAATGGACAGCAAAGCCTGGGCTGTGGAGGCCTGAGCCCTTTGCCCCATTTAACCACAGTCAGTTGACTTCTACTGTTTTGTTTTTAGTGGGGAATCAGCATAGAGTGTTGCTGCTCAACAGGGATTCGGGACTCGGGACACTTGGGCCTTTCCTGGTCAAGGACAAATGTTCTTTCTACTGACAGCCACTGAGGAAGTCTCAAAATTTAACAGGAAAACTGGGACCAAGGATACAGTGCTGCCAAGAAAGAATAGCAGCTAGAAAGGTTTAACTGACAGCGATGGTTCAGTAGGCAAAGGTGCTTGACGCCAAGCCTGACAACCTGAGTTCCACCCACAGGACCCATATGGTAGAAGGGGTTGTCCTCTGACCTTCACACACATACAGGGGCATGCAAGTCTCCACACCTATACACACAAACAAAATAAATAAATGCAATATGAAAAAAAAAAAAAAGGTTTAACTCCAAGGCTGGAGAGATGGCTGCCCTTCCAAAAGATCTGAGTGGCTCACAACCGTCTGAAATTATAATCCCAAGACATCTGGCATCCTCTTCTGGTTTCCATGGGTACCAGGTATGCATGTGATGCACAGATATACATGCAGGCAAAACATCCACACACAGAAGAAAAAGAGGAAGAGAGGAGGAAGATGGGGAGGAGGAGAAGAAACCTTTGGTCTTAAAAAACCAAAATCAGCAAATACATAAATAACAAAATAAAAAGCGCACTTGCTGATCTTCCAGAGGACATGAGTTTAATTCCCAGCTCCCCCCAGGGGCAGTTCACAACCACCCGTGACTTCAGCTTCAAAGGACTTGACAACCTCTTCTGGCCTTCTTGGGTACCCACACTTACCTGCACATACCTGCACACACATAATTAAAATGACTCTTGGGGGAGGCAGGTCATATGTCTATGGAAAAGGGCCTATCTCAGCCCCAGGCCCTGGCTTTTTAAGCTTATTTCCACCACTCAGACCCAAGCAACTGGGAAAAGGTCTAGATGCCAACCTTTAGACATAGGTCCACAATAGGGATGCATATTTCAGTTTAAAAAGTCAGTGCAAGGAGATGGAGAACTATTGGATTATGGTCTCTTTATTTCAAAGCACAGCCAGGTGAAACACAGGCCAGAGCTAGGTTAAGAACCCAGCCAGCGCGGCCAGAACAAAGAGAGGGGTCTCGTCCCCACATGCAGCCCCTTAAGAAGCCCCCTTACGTCATTCCGGCTTTCCTTCACCCCGCCCTTATGGGCGAATCCCCGGGTCCACCTGGTACCTGCCCCAGGACTATTGGGCGGGGCTAGGGTGACTCCCTACAGAGAACAGTTAAGAGCACTGACTGCTCTTTCAGGATCTGATTTCAGTTCCCATGTTGGGACAGTCTATAACCTATCTCAAAGAGCTCTGACATCCTCTTCTGGCCTCTGTGGGCACCACACACGTGACACACATACGCACTGTACACATGCACGCATGCACACAAAAATAACAAATAACAAAAGCCAATGTAGTCACTGGTGCATGGGATGTAGTTCCATGGTAGAATGCTTGCTTAGCATGCACAGAGCCTTGGGTTCCACACATACCCCTACCCCCACCCTCCACCCCCCACCCCTGAACCATTAAAAGATAAATATACAAAGCAGGCATTCACCAGAAGCTTCTTTGACAGGAACGACCTGCTTGACTGTTACCTGATGACAGGTCGTAGAGTGCAGTCACGGAGGTTATGAACTGGCAGCAGAAACGGGGACTGGCACTGAAGATCTGCTTCAGTGTCTGAACCGAGCCCGGAACCAAACAGCAGTAGTCGTCCACTAGGGCCCTGGCTAGTCTCACGCAGTAGATCACAGGCGTCCGCTGAAAAGAAGCCATGGCTAACGTCACTAAGGAATCCTGAGCTAGCAGGTAACAGCTGCATATCAACGGTGAGCCTACCTGAGTGGAAGGAGGCATGTTGGGCGGGGAGTGGGGGTATCCAGGAAACTAGTCCCCCTCCCACCCACATACTCGAGCACAGGTCTCCTGGGACTGCCTGCTATGCTAGAGGGCAGAGGTGACTCCTTACAACTGGGACCATGCGGCCCACAAAGCTGGAGTATTTATGTGAACCTTTTGGTGGTCCTTGTCGAGAAGCTGACTTTGGTTAAGGTGATTGCTGAGTCCAGACACCACAGATCAAAGCTAACCATTATTAACAGTTGTAGGTTCAAAAAGAGTCTGTGAACCATCACATGACAAAATGTTTGCTACAGTTGGGCATGGTGCTAGGAAGCCTGAGGCAAAGTGATTAGGCGCTTTAGCTAGCCCAAGATATATAGCCAAACATTTTGGGAGGTAGGAGGGGCTCAAGACGGGGTTTCTCTGTGTAGCCTTGGCTGTCCTGGAACTCCTTCTGTAGACCAGACTGGCCCCAAAGTCACAGAGATCTGCCTGCCTCTGCCTCACAAGTGCAAGATTTTAATTTTATTTTTAATGGTGTGTATACCTGTGTTTCTGTGTGAGTGTGTGCATGTGAGTACAGGCATTCAAGGAGGCCGGAAGAGAGGGACTGATGCCCTGGAGCTGGAGTTCTAGGCAGCTTCTAAGCTGACCGACCTGGGTACTAGGAACTGAATGAGAGCCCTTAGTAAGAGCACTCTGAGTTCTTAACCACTAAGTCATCCTTCATCCTTCTGCATACCATTTTTAAGATCTAATTGTTTTGCCTAAGAAACAGATTTTTTTTTATTTATTCTAAAGAGGAGGCCACTTCTTTATTTAAAAAAAAATTAACTTGGGGCCAGGTGTGGTATCACAAACCTTTAATCTGGGGAGGCAGATCTCTCTGTGAGTTAGAGGCCAGCCTGGCCTATATAGTGAATTCCATGTCCACCAAGGTTATACAGTAATAATATCCTTTTTAAAAAAACGGGGGATGGTAAGATGACTCAGCCAGTAAATCTCATGCCCCAAGAGCGTGACAACCTGAGATAAAACCCTGGAATCCACATAAAGGTAAAAGGAACAGAGACTGAATAGATGGTTCAGTGGTTAAGTGCACTGGCTCTCCCAGAGGACCCAAGTTTGATTGCCAGCACCCACATGGTGGCTCACAATCATCTGTAACTCTAGTTCCTGGATCTGAGGCCCTCTTCCAGCTTCCTTGGTTCGAGCACCAAGCACACAGGTAGTGCACAGACATACATACAGGCAAAACACACACACACACACACACACACACACACACACACACACACACACACGATTTAAATTAATAAATAATAATAATAATAAAAAAGGTAAAGGAAGCCAGGTATAATAGCCCACACCTTTAATTCCAGCACTTGGGAGGCAAATGAAGGTGGATCTTTGAGTTCATGGCCAACCTGGTCTGCAAAGGGAGTTCCAAGACAGCCAAGGCTACACAGAGAAACCCAAGGCTACACAGAGAAACCCAGAGAAAGTAAGAAGGTGTGAACTGACTTCTGTTACAAATCTGTCCTGACTGCCACAGATGTGCTGTGGTACAGGCAACCACACACACATCATACATGTACAATAATAATAAAAATTTTAAGTAAGCTGGGTGTGGTGGCATATACTTTAATCCCCAGCACTAGGAAGGTAGAGGCAGGTGGGTATCTCTGTGTTTGTGGTCAACTGATCTACATTTCAAATCAAACCCTGTTTCAAAAACAAAACAAATCATAACCATTTACTACCGTGTGCAGAAGAGGGCTACAATTCCAGAGTCAGGCACAGTAACACCTATAATCCTCAGGAGGCTCAGGCAGAAGGGTCATGAGGTTTGAATTCAGCCTGGGCTACATACCAAGTTCTCGTTTCAAACAAACAAACATTAAGCTCTTTAAAAAAGGGACTGGATGTAGCACCCAGGCAGCAATGATCAACACCATCACACATGTGTAAAAGACTTCTACAGCCTCCAGTTACATCCAAATTCTTGTTATCCTGTCTATGGAGACTCTGGGAAGTAAAATTATTTCCAGAACAGTACCTGGAGCCAGGAGGCCGCACATTCCAACACGGGGATCCGACACACAGCCACGGCCATAGAGACCAGCTTTCCCAACAAGCTCATCCGGCTGTCGTCGGCTTTGTTCCCTTGGGGGCTGAAAAGGGAGGAGAAAATTATCTGCCGTACAGAGTCCTTGCTTTGCTCCTGGAAATAACTGCACATGATTTCAAGAAGCTGGAGCTCCTGGAGCGAATTCAGTCTCTGTAAAAAACAAACCCGGGAGAAGCTGTGAGAGATGGGGGCCTGTTGCTGCTCTTTAGTTTCCACAGTAAAGGATTCCGGGAGTGAATGCCTGAAATCCCAGCACTCAAGAGGAACTTGAGTTGTCCAGGCTGGCTTGAGCTACACAGTACATAGTGAGGCAGTGTCTCAAACAAAACAAAACAAAACAAAACAAAAACTGTCCCCACCTCCCAGGGTGTGCTTTTTTCACCTCTCTGAAGCCTAAACCCGGGGTGGGGGGGTTGCTTAACCCTAGGACTACGCACAAGAAAGCCTTGCATCTAATTAAGCAACATCCCGGAGGGCTCAGGTTTGAGACTCTAGTGATGTTAAGTAGCCAGTCCCCAAAGTCTCCTCCTGGATCATTGGTGGGCGACTGTCACACGCCTGCGAAACAGGCACGCGGCTGAGCAACGCCGCTGGACTGCAGGACGGAGGCTGGAGGAGGAGGAGGAGAGACCTCGGGGCGAGCGCTTGTCACCAAGCGAAGGCACGGACGGGGCGGGCACCTTGGGCTGCGCGCCGCGTTCCTTGGGCACCTGGAACACAAACTCCTCCAGCAGCTCCACGGGGCCCTTGTCCACGATGGGCAGCGGCGCGCTCTGCAGCTGGCTGCTGAAGTAGATGTCCAGGTGGTACAGCACCTCCTTGGCCGCGCTAAGCGCGTCGCGCCGCAGCAGCGAGTGGCGGATGTCGCTCATGGTGCGGCCGCCGCGAGTCCCACTTCCGCCCGGAGACAAAGAGGCGCGATCAGCCTGGGCTCCGACGCGGGCAGGGCCGCGGCTCCCGCCCGCCGCCGCTACCTGGCGCCGACCCGCTCAGGGGGCCATCGTCTTTGTCGTCGCAGCGGGCCAGCGGGAGCCCTCGGACCGACTGCGGCACCGCCCAGAGCCGCGGGAGCCGATGCCGCTCTGCCGAACCGGCGGCGGAATGCCGGGGAGGCGACGGCGGCCCGCAGGGGCCAAGCTCAGGCAGCGGCCGCGCGATCTCGTGGACGCCCCCTGGCGGTGAGGCCCGCACGTGCAAACGCGAAGGCACGAGGCCCCGCCCCGCCCCGCCCCGCCGCTTTGCCAAGTGTTTCTGATCCTCCACCATGTAAGCAAGCCTTCTCGTGCTCCCTACCACCCATAGCATGTTCTTAACCCCGGGAGCTACTAGAACCAAGGATGCTGGTACGCACCACCCCGACGGCCTGCTCCCACATTCTGTTCCCAGAGCCTGTGTTTCCAAATTCTCTCCTGAGTCCTGGCCCTCTTGACTGCTATGCTCTAGCCTAGCCCAGGAGAACTATGAGAATCTTAGTACAAGGTGCAGCCCACATGCTTCCTGCTCCTCAAGACTCTACCACCCTACAACACCCCCAACTCCCACCTCAAGATTTATTTATTTATTTATTTAGTATATGGTGTTCTGCCTGCATGTCTGCCTCCATACCAGAAGAGGGCACCAAATCTCAATATAGATGGTTGTGAGGCACCATGTAGGTTCTGGGAATTTAACTCAGGACCTCTGGAAGAGCAGTCAGTGCTCTCAACCTCTGAGCCATCGCTCCAGCTCAACCTCCAGATTTTTAATATCATCTATGGGCAATCACTTACACTTCACACTGAACTAACTGGCATTGAATATACATTTTTTAACAGTGTTAGGGTCTTGAGTGTAGCCTACAAGCACAACAATAAATAAGAGGCCTATGGTTGCTGAAGGCAGGCTTAGGTGAGGATTTGGTTACGGTAATGAAGAGCCCACTGGAAGAGAACAGACTAGGGAAAGAGTGCAGCTGGGCACAACCCTGAGCCATGGAGCTACCAGGACCCTGTTACACATCATGGAATAAGGCTGTATTGTCCTTGTATAAGTAAGAGAATGTGGTGAGAGAAACAAAGGTCTCTTTGTTACCCACAGCCTTGGACAAGACATCTCTTGACCTTCCTGACACTGGGACCTCACTGGGTTCTAGCAGAAAATCAGCAGGAGGGTATGGGCCATGGTACTGGAAAAGGTACACGGAACTCAGTAAGCCTTGCTTACTCATGCAGCAGAAACCAACACAAACAGTGCTTCGAAAATAAACACCCGTATATATATATAGATAGATAGATATAGATGTGTACTGTATTCAAAACACCGCTTCCCGTTCTATTTCTTCTTTTTCTCATAACAGGGGATGGCAGGTAGAAAGATCTCTCGAAGGTTGCTCCAAAATCCATGGGAGTGAATGTTCTGACAGATGTGAGGCTCAGCTGATGGGGACCAGGTCACCATAGGGCAGTTCTGGCACCAGGTCCAGTCACCTTTATACCATTCATTTGTGGTCTGGTTAGTGGCAGCCAGGTACAGAAGGAAGCACAGGTAGCCAGCCAGGAGCAAGCTCAGTACCATGACAAAGCCCAGCAGGAAGATGATCCTTGGAAAAGCCAGGAACAGGTACTGGGGACAGAAAACCATAAGTGTTAACAAGTAGATGATGAGCACCTGTGAGCACCAGCCCTGAACTTAAGCAATGGCACAGAGCCACCACCTCAGTTCACCCCCTGCATCAAATCTGACCCACCAGGTAGTATGTACAGCTCAGAGGTACAGTTATGCCCTAGCATTCACGAGGCCCTGGATTCAAAATTCTTTCTTTCCTCTCTGTGTCTCTCTCTGTCTGTCTCATGTGTGCATTCACACACAAACACACACACACACACACACACACACACACACACACACACACACATCAGTTGTCCCAAATCTGACTCTTTGAACATACATATGAGTCACAGTCGACATAGAAAAACAGACCAGGAATAATCCTAGTGTATTCAAGGTAGAAAGGCTAAGACACAGCACATTGCCAGTCCAATATATACGAGATAAGTAAGTGGACACAATTCATGCATCTGCTAAAATCCTGCAAGGCAAACCAGTGTCTCTCTTTGAACAACTGAGCACAAAACACCAGCACAAGGACACCGTCAGCAGCACCAGCCCTTGCAGACTCTTTTTCTCACGCACAATGGTGCAGGCTGGTGAGCACAACAGTCAGAAGGCTGAAGCAGGGGGATGGAAAGTTTCAGGCCAGCCAAGTTACAGAGTGATACCTTGTCATGACCATGCATAAAAAAGAGTAAAACTTTGGGTCAGTCACACTATGTACATCAAGGAACCATTAAAAATCAAGTCAGGCTGTAGAATACTGCCCAGTGAGAAAGGTAAGGCTCAGGGTTCTCACTGATTCATTACGTGAGTACAGCACAGCAACGGAGAGGATGTACTGGAGGCAGCTGGGAGTTCATGCCCCACTATGTGCCAACTAGAAAACTGGCTGTCTCTGGGAATGAAACTGGAGGTGGGGTGGGAGGGTCTAACGTTGCAGTTTTTCTTTTAAACACTGTTCCTTTTTTTTCATTTTTAAAGATTTTATTTATTTATCATGTATACAGTGTTCTGTCAACATGGATCCCTGAAGGCCAGAAGAGGGCAGCAGATCTCATTTCAGATGGTTGTAAGCCACCATGTGGTTGCTGGGAACTGAACTCAGGACCTCTGGAAGACCAGCTAGTGTTCTTAACCACTGAGCCATCTCTCCAGCCCCAACACTGTTCTTTTTAAATCTGTGGGTTCAGGTGCTCATGCATGTCGAGGTCAGAGAGCAGGGTCAGGCGTCTGTCCTTTCTCTCTACCTTGCTTGAAGCAGTGTCGCACAGCTTGCTGCCACATTGCCAGGTTAGTCTGGGCTGTGAGCTTCTGGGATTCTCCTGTCCCCTCCTCCCAGTCTCTCACCTTGCTGTAGGAGTGCACCACCACACCATGCTTACATGGGTTCTGGGATCCAAACTAAGGTCCTCAGGTTAGCGTGGCAAGTACCTTACCCAGTGAGCCACCTGGATTCCCAAGCCAAACACGACTTCTTGGTTATTTGAATATCTTGTTGTTTTTATAAAATGCAGAGTAAAAAAAAAATTAGAAAGATTTCAAAGTTTTTGGAAGTCAGAAGAGGAAAAGGTACTCATCAAAACTCTTGATGAGGGCAACTGTGTAACTCAAGTCACAGAGAGGAGAGATGAAGGACAACTCAACTTTCTTACACCAAACAAAAATCCTATACCAACTGGGCATGGCGGTAGCACATGTATTCCCAGAACCCGGGAAGCTGAGGGAGGAGGATTGGGGATCTGAGCAAGGCAGGACTACACAGTGATATCCTACCCCAAAACCAAACCAACAAAGTCTTTAAAGGTAGGGAGTTAAAGGTATTGGTGAACATGTAGAGAAACTGGAAGCCTTATACACTGTTTGTAGGAGGCATTCTGACTCTGTACAAGTGGTTAAAACTACCACATGATCTTGTAATTCAACTCCTAAACACACACCCATGAGAAGTGAAGACATATTGACATGAAATTGTGTTTGCACTGTTCATGGCAATATTACTAAAAAATAAACAAAAAATGGAATAGCCATATATCTACCAACTTCTGAACACATAAAATATACTATATTCATGTAACAGAGTATTGCTTGGCCACAGAAAAGAAAGAAGAACAGACTCAGGCTACATGGACATTCAGAGCACTGTAAGAAACCAATGCATAGGGTCACATACTGCATGACTGAATCTATGAAATGTCCAGTTCAGAGGTTCTCAACCTGTGGGTGGAGACCCCTTTGGGTGTCACATATCAGATATCATGCATATCAGATAGTTACATTACAATTCATAACAGTAGCAAAATTAAAGTTACAAAGTAACAACAAAATAATTTTATGGTTGGGGGTCACCACAGCATGAGGAACTTTATTAAAGGGTTGCAGCATTAGAAAGGTAATCGTTGGTCTAGTTAAAGAAAATTAATAAGGACAGGAAGCACATGAGTGGTTACCATGGCTAGGGGAGGAATGGAGTGGAGAGTGTTCTTTTGGGGGTAGTAAAATGTTCTCAAGTGCAAAAGTGGTAATGGGAATACAACCTGCTATCCTAATACCACTGACTTGTACATTCACAGAGCCCTGAGCTTGGTCCCCAGCTCTGCATAAGCCAGGCTTATGGGACACAGCAGTTATCATCCCAGCTCCCAGCCATGGGAAGCAAGATGGCCAAAAATTCAAAGCCAGCTTGATATATATGAGACCCTTCACAATAGTTTTTTTTTTAATGTATATAACCTAGGTGTAATGGCACACACTTTTAATCTCAGAAATCTGAAGGGAGATAAAGGCAGATCTCTATGAGTTCAAAACCAGCCTGGTCTACATATCAAGTTCCAGGCCAGCCAGCCAGGGACTGAAACAAACAAATAAATAGATAGATAAATAAACAAATAAAGGTTCTAGAACCCATGATTGGGAGCACAACAGCCACAGGGATGAACCTTCTAAATGAACACAGTATCAAACTATCCTCTAAATTTGTACTTCTCGGCCCATAAGTTAGTGCAGCTCTCAGGCCTCATCAGAGAAAATTCTTTGCCCAGTGGACAGTGGCTAGTACAGACAACTGATCAAAGTGTGGAGAGGAAAAGTCTGTGGAGTACTCAGCCATAAACAGGACAGAACCTCTCTCTCTCCCCCTGCCCCCTCTCTCTCTTACACACACACACACACACACACACACACACACACACACACACACCACGGCCCAGGGACCATCACAGAATGGGGGAAAGAAAGACTGTAAAAGCCAGAGGACAGGGAGGACTGGAGTTAAACAATGTCTTCTGGACATGCCAGGATCATGACCTCATAGCAGGTTCATTGTCTGCAAAGATCAAGCCAGACAACATTCCAGCACAGAGCTATAGATGGTTAATGGCTTCTTGCAGGGGGGAGGTATAGTCAGTTTCCTTTAAAGTGTGGCTCCTGAGAGCTTGGCCATGATCCAGTGAATGTCCCCACACCTATGAGTATATATAGGAAGCACAAACTAGCCCTCATGGACTTAAGAAAAGAAACCAAACCAAACAAAAGACATAAAGTTGGGAGGGGCAGAATACACTGTATGTATGTATGAAATCCTGAAAGAATTAATAAAAATAATATATTTATTTTTAAAAGAATAAAAACGTATCTCTATGTTTTTCCTTGAACCCAATGCAAAATTACCTGAATTAGAAAGACTGTGTCCACTGACTGGAGATGCCCAAAGTCATCAATGTAAGTTTCCTGGTACAGATCAGACACTGCCACTAGTTGGACCAGAAAGGCAGCACTCAGAATGGCTATGGTGGCAGCTGAAGCTGCCAGTGTCAAGAGGTAGATGAGGAAGTACCTGGTGTTCCAGGCCCCGATGCAATTGTTCACCCAAATGCAATGATGATCAAAACGGTGCACACAGTGGTCACACACCCCTGCAGAGAAAGGAGGGTAGCACAGCTGGGTTTGTCCTTGATGAGAGAATAACAGCAGACACACGGACTAAGTCTTTTACAGACTGACTAACAGCTTGGGAGCAGGACAGCTGTTGTTACCAAGCTTTTAAAGCTGCAGCTTCTGAGGCTGGGAGATGCTCGGGGGTGAGAATACTTGCTAGGCAAGCATGACATGGGTTCAGATCCCTAGCATGGACAGATGCCACGAAGGTTTGCAGCCTCCCTGTAATCTCAGCAGGCAGAAAGCCACAGGATTCCTGAGCAAGCTGGCTACCTAGACTGCTTGAATGAATGAGCTCTGGGGAAGAACAATGGAAGAAGACCCCAACACCAACCTCTAGCCTCCACATGAGCATCTACACATCTATCCACACGTGTGCACTGGAACATGTGCACACATACACCCATAGGGATTTAAAAAAGAACTGCAGTGTGTAACTGTTTTAGTCACTGAACACCAAGTAGGGACAAGAAAAATCTGGAAAAATAGTTTAACCTTAACAAATTTAGCGGTCCTTTTCACTTGTGCAAAACTCTTGAGTTCAATGTGAACACTGAGGTGGCACAGGAGGGAGTCTAGTACTTATTGTGGACAGATTCTTAGTCAGTTTGCTTCCTTTGTTCCTTGAGTTGGGGATGAACCCAGGCTTTGGACTTTTGTTAGGTGTGCATAGTACAAACCTGTGACTCCCATTTCAGTCCACTGTCCCACTACTCGCCACGTGAGTGTGGCCGTGTGAGGGAACATGTTTAGTACTGGGTTCAGCTGGTGTGTGTGCTCCTCTGCCGGCATCCCCTTGTGGACAGGCGGGGGGTGTTCTGGGGATGGCTGTGGAGCCCCAAGAGCCACACTTACTGCAGTGCTTGGACCGGGCGGGTTTCCTTAAGCCACAAGTGAAGCACCTGGAGTTCTCTGGAAACATCACATCATCGAATCGATAGACTTGCAGAAAGAATGACTCATTGGTTTTATTGATGATGCCTGAGAAGAGAAGGGATGCCACTTCTAAGCAATATGGTTGACCAGGCCTAGGAAACCCAAACCAGCACAATGCAGTTAAAGCTGCTGTGTTTACTATTTTAAATTTATTTTCTGTGGTGTTCATGTGTGCAGATGCAGAGGTGTGTGCAAGCTGGAAGTCAACTTCCAATGTTTCATCCTAGGTATCAGCCAGCCAACCTTTTTTTTTTTTTTTTTTTTTTTTAGGCAGATTCTTACCCACTCAGAGTTCAGCAATTAGGCCAGGCTGGCTAGCCACCAAGCTCCAGGGCTCCTCCTACCTCTGCCTCCCAGCCTTGGGAGCCCAGGTTAGAACCACTGTACTGAGCTCCTAACCCTTTTATATGCTCTGGAGGTTGAACTGGGGTCCTAATGTTTGCATAGCAAGCACCTCAGCAACACTGCAACTCTCCAGCCCCTAACTCAGTTTGAGTAACTGGCTTATTGAGACATAACTCAGGAATCCAATTCACTTGTTTTATTTATGTAGTATTTTGTGTTTACATGAATAATGTGTGTGGAGGTGTGTGGGCTATAGCACATGTGAAAGCCAGAGGCCACCTGTGAAGAGTCAGGTCTCTCCTCCCACTTACATAGGTTCTAGGGATCAAATTCCAGAGCCCAGCTTGGCTTGTGCAACAAGTGCCTTTACCCACTGGGTCATCTCTCTGGCCCTTTATTTGGTTTCTTGAGACAGTTTTCACACTGTAACCAGGCTGGCCTTAAACTTGATACAATCCTCCTGCCCCAGCCTCCCAAATGATGAGATTATAGATGTGAGCCAATTTAAAGCACACTCAGTTCTGTGGTTGGCAGCACACCACCAGGGCTGTGTAACCATCACCACAATCAAGGTTGGAACACTATCATCACCCCTGAAAAGCACTTTAAACAGCTACTCCAATTCTTCTCTCTAATATACTTTTAGAAATGGAACCCTATGGCTGGGAAGTGACAGAGCATTTGCCTAGCACTCAGAGGGCCCTGAGTTCAATCCCCTGCATCATTACAAAAGAAAAAAAGGAAAACCAAGCCAGGGTGGCACACGCTTTTAATCCCAGCACTGGGGAGGCAAAGACAGATGAATCTCTGTGAGTTTGAGCCAGCATGATCTACAAACCAACTTCCAGAACAGCCAGGGCTGTTACACAGAGAAACTCTGTCTCAAAAAACTAAATCTAATTAATTAATTTAAAAAATAAATAAAAAGGAAGCTGTGTCATACTGACCACAGCTTTAAGTAGACATATGCAATTGAATGAAAGTTTCAAAAACTAAAAAGTGTATTGAAATCAGTATGGTGTCACATGGCTGTGATCCCAGTATTTTGGAAGAAGTAGGAAGCTCAGCCTGAGACACAGAGCAAATACCCGTCTCAAAATAAACAATGTATATTGGAAGATTTCACACTAGTTAAACCCATAGGTCAAAGCCCAAAAATAAAATAGAAAACACTCCAAACTGAAAGACAGTGAAATCATAACAGGGGGAATGGTCTGCCATCTTCTAGGGAACAGTGCTACCTATGACACGGTCAACTCGAGGCTTCCGCTGTTACTAGCCTGACACCTGACTTACCTGGATTGGCGGAACAAGTCAGCGTGAAGAATACCAGGTTCACGCCCAGCAGCAGATAGGGAAGGAGAAGGTAAGGCAGATAGAACTCCAGCTCCTGGCAGTAGCCAAATATCTCCAAGGTGTATTCAGCATAAACTAGCCCTTGCAAGAGCAGGTGCAGGACGATGAAGGAGGGGTTGCTGGAAGGAAGCACATGCGGCTCATGCACAGGAAGAAACCACATGAGTCCCAGGCATGGCCAAGGCCAACCATTTCCTACCAGAGTTAAGTAAGTGCCCATCGTGGTACACGTGCCTGTCATCCTAGCACGTCGGGGATGAGCCAGGTTTGCCTTGAGTTTGAGACCTACCTAAGCTACACAGCAAGTCCCAGGCTACCCAGAGCTACATAGTGAGACCCTGTCTAGAATAGCAGTAGCAGTAGTAACTGGGGCTAGGAAGATGGTTCCATGACTGAGAGCACTGGCAGCTCCTGCAGTGGACAGAGTTCAGTTCCCAGCACCCACACAGTGGCTCACAGCCACCTGTAACTCCAGTCCAGGGAATCCAATGCTTTTTCGGACATCAACCAGCTCCTACATGCATGTGGTACAAATACACTCAGGCACACACACATCAATACTTTTTAAAATGAAAATGAAATAATAAATGAAAAACAGAAACACATTTTACACATATTTTACAGAAATATTTAATAATACTTTCCCTCTTTTTTTAAGCATCTTTACTTGAAAGCAGACAGGATGGTAGTAGGCACATATGACTATCATCCCAGCACTTGGGAGGCTGAGGCTAGAAGACTGTCATGAGTTTGTCTGGTCTATGTAGTCAGTTCCAAGCCAGCCTGGGCTATAGAATGAGACCCCCATCTCAACAAAACCAAAAGAAAATGGCCGTGTTGGTCTGGGGATGTAGTTCAGTGTTTGAGGTAGAGGGTTTGCCAGATATGAACAACATCCTCAGGTCAATACCCAGCACTATAATCAATCAATAGATGAAAACAATAAAAACAGACATCTTCAAAGCCCAGAGACAAATAGTAAATGATCTATCAGAAGAGGTTCCAAACCCAGCATTCTGGAAACTTCCAGCCTCCTTCCCCTTTCTATACTGGAAACCACAAGGCGTTTCCAGAAGCTATAGAATGGCAACACTGTCATCCAGACTGAATATGGCGACATCTAAACCCTGAGCCACAAATACCGTGTGTGGAAGAGCTGATGCAGAAGCCTCTGTGCGGCCCTCTGAAGGCACTGTGGGATTATGCAGGAGCACACCTGAAATCACAGAGAAGGGTCAGCCTAACTTGTCATTCCCCTCACTCCCACACAAGCGAGCTTTTCCACATGCAACTGGCAATGGGGTGATTCTAGCCGCTGTTTCTTCATAGGTAGAGAAGCAATCCAAGAGAATAAAGAGGACTTGCTTCTACTACCTTTCCTTTCAGGCCAACTTGCTCACGTTTTTACGGTGCATAAGTGTATAGTATGTTTGTGAATACACATGTGCTCATGTATGTAGTCAGAGGTAGGTGTCAGGTGTCTTCCTTGATTGCTCTCTACCTTATATTGACACAGGGTCTCTCAGAGCTCAGCTATTTGGTCAGTCTAGCCAGCCAGTCTGCCCTGTGGATCTCTTGTCCTTGACTCCCAAATACTGAAATTACAGGTTGGCCACCATCCTAGCCAGCATTTACGTGCACTCTGGAGATCTCAACTCTGTTTCTTAGGGATGCATGGTAAGCACTCTAACCAATGAGCCATCTCCTCAGCTCCTCCTCTATTTTTGAAACAGTCTCATTTTGTAACCTAAGGTAGCCTGGAGTTTGTGATCCTCCTGCCTCAGCTTCCTAAGTGCTAGGATTTAGGAGGTGTGGACAGCTTCTCCATTTCTACTTTGACCACAAAGACTGTATATGTCAGAATCTTTGAAGAAAAGGGAGTGGCAGAGGCTGCTGTGAAAGCTGTCTTTTCCTTACCCTGGGTTCCACCCCATGTTCAAAGTTCACCTTTAGATCCCCAGGGTCCTCCTGAGTCAACCTCTTCTCATGGGTACTTGTCCTCATTTTGTTTTGAACCACCCTTGACCTGCCTCCAGGGAAGATGGATGGTCTGATGTCAAATGATGATAGACACCCAGATGCTCAGCTTTCTGTTCATATGTCCCCCTCCTCCCTGTATCATACCTGCCGAAAGCATGGCTACGCAAACGCTATTCACATCCATGCCCAACTATAGACATCACACGCTGTTTAAAAAGCCAACCTTGAAAATTAGACCTATCCCAAAGCAAAATAACAAGATTCCTTTTTGTTGGTTTGGACACGGGATCTTTCTATGTAGCACCCACTGGCCTTGAATTCTCAATCCTCCTACATCAGCTTCCCAAGAGCTGGGATTAAAGGAAAGACTCACGACACCTGGCCCAATGAGCATTTCAGACTATACCTAGTACAGTATTCAAATGTCAGCAGTACCCACGGATCATTGAGAGCTACCTGTGCTCCTCCCAGGACCAGGCTTTTCAAACGCTGGTTTTTTGTGAAGATGCAGATCATGGCAACACCAATCAACAAGAAGGCCAGGTAGAACAAGAAGAGAACCAGGAAGTCCATGCCGGAGGCTGCAAAGAAAGACAGTATGAGTAACTGCTGTTGAAGGATTTATCTCCTAGCATGTATCCTGAGCCCTAGGTTTATTCCTATGCTCGAGATCCACACCCAGGTTGGTGGGCATTAGTCCATCTTCAAGATGAACACTGTGGTCTGCCTTTGGGGCAACAAACCTCTTTCATTAGTTTGTCTGTGGGCTGTGTGTGTACTTGTCTGTGTGCACATGTGTCTACAGGTGTGCATGGACATATTTATGTGTGCTCCAGCCAGAGGTTCGCATATCTCCATTATTATGCTCCACTTCATCTCTCTCTCTCTCTCTCTCTCTCTCTCTCTCTCTCTCTCTCTCTCTCTCTGTGTGTGTGTGTGTGTGTGTGTGTGTGTGTGTGTGTGTGTGTGTGTAGGACAACTTTTGAGTCCTGAGAATTAAACTCAGGCTCCTCAAACTTAGCAGCAGGTGCACTTACCCACTGAGACATCTAACTAGTTTTTATTGTTGTTGTCTGAGACAGGGTCTTACTATGTAGACTAGGCTGGCCTCAACAGAGATTCACCTGCCTCTGCATCCTAGGTGCTGGGATTAAAAGCATGTGTGACTATGCCCAGACTTATTTTGAACTTTTGAAAATTTCTTTGTGTATGTGCATTTGTCCGAGTGTGGGTGGATAATGCCACAGCATGCATGTGGCAGTCAGAAGACAATCACTGGTGTGGTTGGTCCTCCCGCTCCACCTTGTTGTCTGTTCTCTGCGGTGCAGGCCAGGCTAGCTGGCCTATGTGTTTCCAAGGACCCTCCCATTGCACAGTGGAAAAATTAGAATTGCACAGACACCACTATATCAGGATTTTACATATGTTCTGGGGATTTGATACTGGTCTTCATACTTGTAAGACAAGTACTTCACTCACTAAGCTAGCTCTCTATCCCAAAGTATAGGTCAAGGCAACCTCAAGTCAATGGGTTCCTTTCTTTCCCGTTAGTGCTGAGAATTGAACGTAGGGTTTCATGTATGCTGGGCAAGCAATCTATCACTGAGCTCCCACCCCAGCCACTTTCCACGTTTTTCTGACACATGCTCACAGATTTGGCTAGGCTGGCTGGCCAGCAGGTCCAACAGGCCCCACTGTCACCTCCTCCCCTGGGATAGAATTACACACCTGTGCTGCCCACCACATTCTTTAAAAAAAAATAATAAGATGAGAAGGGCCCTCTTATTTTTACTGTTTATTTACTTTGTTATCTGTTGTTGGGGGCAATGCTTGCAGGTGAATGTTTGCAGGCATGAGGAGAATGTCAAGTGTTCTCTATCATTCTCCATCATATTCCCTTAGAATCTCTGCTAAACCTGGAGCTCACTCTCTTTTTGGGGGGTGGTGCGAGGGGCTAGGCTGACAGCCGTCAAGCCACACTCAACATTTTATGGTGGCCCCAAAGATCCAAATTCAGGACTTCATGCTTGCAATTAAGCACTCTTATCCACAGAGCTATCTCCCAGTCTCTCAGCTTTTGTGCTTTAACGTAAAGTCTGGTCATCCACTCTGAGTTCTCAAGACTACCAGGCATTATCAACAGAGCCGTCTCCCAACCCCTTATTTGTTTTTTTGAGACAGGGTCTTACTATGTAGTCCAGGCTAGCTTGAAACTCAGAATTCTCCTGCCTCAGCTTTCAGAATATTGGGATTATGGAGGTGTACCACGACACACAACAACAAAATCTTTTAATCTTTTTAACTTTCTTAAATATTCACATAGATACTGATAAAGCCCCCCTCCCAAAAAAAGAACTTTCGGACTTCATCAGAATGAGCAATTCCTGAATGTAATCAAGAGTCCCACATCCAGAATCTGGCATCATGTCTATTAAACAGGTCAGTGGCCACAATATCACAGATCACCACGAGAACCAGAAGAAATAAAGACCTGTGTTAAGAAACTGGAAACGGTGGCATTGGCTTTACCAGGCAGGATTCTGGGCCAGCATTCCAACTCAGATACTATCAAAACAAAAACTATTAACAAATAAGGAAACAAACAAACAAGCAAACAAACAAAAAGCCATTCTCACAAGGTAACAGGTCTTCCGCCTACATATTTCTCTTGGTCGGACACTGTTTCAGCGGCACCTCTAGCATTCGCTCCTCTTTGCCACATCCACGGAGAATTCAGACAACACTTCCGCCTGGGTAGCGTTGTGCTTCTGGAACGCGCAAAGACGGTGACATGGTTGTTCCAGAACTGGCTGCGGAGACAAGCGCAACGCTTTACAGTGTTGAGTAAGTGTCAGCGGTGGGGTGCACTGCCAAAGGCGTTTGGAAGTACTGCACCGCTGCTGAACTGGGACGAAAATTTCTAGTCCGGTAGTTTGGGTCTACCATCCCTATCGCTGTCACTATCACTATGGGCATATCTGGACGCTTCCCGGATACATGATATTTAAGTCCCTTGCATTCTTAGGGTTACAGAATCTCCCGCTGTGATGGGACCAGGGAAGGGTAGTGGTGAATGGAGCCCATCCTACAACCAGATCCGGAATGCATCAGGCCCAGAGAAGATGAGGGAAGCTCTGTGGCAGCCTGGGAGACGGTAACTGCGTCCGGAGCCCGGAATGACAGCCGACTGAGTGGGGAGCACAAGGAGCAGGGTGCAGGGGGCTCAGAGAGGACTGTGGTCCCACACATAACCAGGAAGTTTAAACGGGGGGGGGGGGCGACGGCCGCCGCCCAACCCAGGTGTCACAGAACTCTCCAAAGCTGCCTTACCCAAAGCCCAGCCAACACTCAGCCACTCCCAGCTGGCGCCATCCGAGCGCTCCCGGGCACTTCCGGCGCGTCCACAGCGTCATCAGTGCCCGCGCGATAAGGATAACTTCCGACGAAATAGTTGCCCGAGGGCGGAAATTATTGGAATTAGACTCTTGTGCTGCTAGTACATTCTGTTTTGTTCTCGCCTATCTTCGTTGATTTTATTTTCTTCTCCCTTCTCTTGTAACGTCTCTCTCCCTCCCTCTTCCTCTCCGATCTCTTCCTTTCTTCCTGCTCACCTTTATCATTACTTATCAATTTCCTGCACGTACGCAGCGAATCTTGGTCACCCCCCACCCCGACTACTGCCATCCCTCTCCTACCGACTCCCTTCATTTCACCAATGTTTGTTTGTTTGGTGTTACTGGCTGAGTTTAATTAGAATTTCTTGTAGAAAAGCTATTTTCTTTTTAAGATTCTTCTGTCTAAAGCCGGGCGGTGGTGGCTCATGCCTTTAAATCTCAGCATCCTGGAGGCGGAGGCAGGCGGATCTCTCTGAGTTCCACAGACAGGCTCCAATGCAATACAAAGAACCCTGTCTCGAAAAACAAAACAAAACAAAAATCCTGTCTAAAACTAAGGTCTCAGGTAAGCATACTGTTGCAGTCCTTTAATCCCGGCACTCAGGAGGCAGAGGCAAGTGAATCTCTTTGAGGCTAAAACCAACTTGGTCTACACAATGAGTTCCAGGCCAGCCATGTATACGTAACTAGATCTTGTCTAAAACAAAACAAATGAACAAACAAAACTAAAGTCCCACCACATTATGCCAGGCCGGCCTTCAGCTTTTGCACCTCCTTGTCTCCCACTTTCCTTTTGTTGGGATGACAAGCATACACAACCACACCCAATACAGGAACTGGAATTGTCTAGCATTTTTGCTCCCCCCCCCAAAAAAAAAGTGAACACTGCCTTGTGTCCCGACCTGCAGGATGTCAACCTGGGGCAAGATAGTCAGGGATAGGGAATGGAGACAAGAGACACAGAAAGAACGACCACAAGACAGGACTCTGATCAAGTGGCAAACTTTATTTTTCTCAGGCTAGCTTATATAGTCAGCAGAGCAGGATATGGGGAGGAGTAGAATGGGTTGTTTGTGCACCAGGTGTTAGTGTAGGCCGGATATTAGGAAGCCACAAAGAGGATGTTTGGCAGGGTAAAGAGTTCTTGAGTAAGAGGTCCAGGAAGGGTTTGCCTAAGTGACTGAGCCTGTGGGTGGAGGACTGGGTTAAGTTGTTTCTTTTCTTGGGCTGAGGTTCTAAGGAGCTGCTATGTAAAGGTTAATATACAACTATGTGGCTGGCCAAGAATGGCCTAGGATCTCAGGCCAAGCCCTGAGATTTGTTTCCCAACAGTCTTGGGTTTTTGGGAGAACCTCTGGGCTGTGCAAAACAGTCTGGGTCTTTCTCTGTCCTATGAGGAGCTTGGTAGTGGCTCCTGACAACCCAGCAGGTACCCTAGACAGAGGCTTACTGGTGGATAGTTTACTTACAGTCAGCCACATCATTGGGACCTGGCCCAGTCCGAGCATCTTCCACTGCAGAAGTCACACGTCCCTGTCTGAGTCATATTCCGCTGTATGCATGCCCCTTGCTCCTGTCGTTTCCACATACAGCTCTGAACTTCCTCCCTGTGGGGGGCAGTGACTAGTGTTTGGCCGGAATCCTTGAGGATAAAAACGACTGTTTTGATGATAGGCAGGCTTGGGGTGAGAAGAGCTGCTTCCAAACATAGCACTGAGAGGTCGCTGTGGATGCTGCTTTGCTCTAAATGCCTGCAGATCCTGTAAGAACTCTTCTTGACACCTCTGAAAAACAGGTTCCCTTTGAGGAAAAATGTCTGATCTCTAGCCACCGACCTCAAAGCTCATTTTTCCTCTTGTCATTGCTGCCTACCCCAGCTTCTTGATTCCTTTTCCTTTTAGAAAAAAAATAGTATCTTTCTAAATATATTTTGCCCAGGGCCTTTGCAGACTTGTGAACCCAGAATGGGCAGGCATGGCGAGACCTGGAAGAATGGTTGCATACAGAGACCATTTCACATCCAGAGGAAGCTGCATCTCATCAAGGTCTCCAGCGGGCTCCAGCCTGCTGGGTAACACTTAGCTGGAATTCACATATTTTGAATTTTCTATTTCCCCCACAGGAATGCAGAGCTTTATTCCCATCCCTTTCTGGTTTTCTCTACATGGTTTCAGTTCAGACTAACTGAATCTCAGTTCAGTCTTCCATTTTGTCTCGTGTTTCGTTGCCTTCCATTAAATACACAGAGAAGGAGATGGAATGGAGATGAATCAAATTATCCAAAACAAAGTCTTTGGACACCATCTCTTCTAAATCACACTCCCATGATGCAGTCATCCCTATTTAGTATGTGTCCTGCAAACTCCTTTCTTTCTTTCTTTCTTTTTTCTTTTGTTGGGGAGACAACTTCTCATTGTGTACCCCAGGCTGGCCTTGAACTCACACTTCTCCTGAGTCTGCTTCATGAGTGCTGAGGTTACAGGCCTGCTCAAAACTCAATTTGCATTTGCATATATCTATTCATTCAACAAACACATATTTTTTAAAATTTTTTTATTAGTTCAAATTAGGAACAAGCTTGTTTCACAAATCAATCCCTTCTCCCTCTCCCTCCCCTTACCCCCATCCCTCCTCCCGCACCCCCGACCTACCCCCACCCATTCCACCTTCCACTCCCCAGGCAGGGTAGGGCCCTCAACATTATCCTGGGCTGGGCCTGGGCCCTTCCCCATGTGTCCAGGGCAAGAGTGCATCCCTTCACGTCAAGAAACACATATTGATTAATAGGTGCCAGCTGCTGTTCTAGGTCAAGGGGACATAGCAGTCAGGCAAAAAGAAATTGCTGCAGTTGGTACTGAGGCTACTGTAGGTCAGGTGATAGAGCATGGGTTCCGTCTCAAGCCTACCATGGTGGAATATGCCTATAATTCCAGTACTAAAGAGGGAAAGGCAGAAAGAATATAACTTTAAAGTCATCCTCTGCTACATGACAAGTTGACAGCCACCCTGGGTTACATGAGACCCTACTCTTGATCTGTTGGACACACCTATCTCTAGACAGTTTTAAAGTGTTAAGTTTAGTGAGTACATGTGTTTTTCACCTCCAATACTGTGTTTAACATTCTTATTATGGGCAGTTAGTCATGATGGTATATGGGTTTAATATCAGCACTCTGGAGGGAGTCAGAGGCAAGTGGACTTCTATAAGTTAGAGGCCAGCCTGGTCTACATAGGGAGTTCCAGGACAGCCCGAGCTACATAGTGAGACCCAGTCTGCAAAACAAAACAAAACAAAACAAAAACATTCTTATTGTGGGACATTATGTTCTCTCCTACTTTGTGTTTTTTGGCTGGGGTAGGGATTGAGACAGGGTTTCTCTGTGTAGTCCTAGCTGTCCTAGAATTCACTCTGTAGACCAGGCTGGCCTCAAACAAGATCTGCCTGCCTCTGTCTCTTTAGTGCTGGGATTAAAGGTGTGTGCCACCAACACTTGACTAATTTGTAATGTTACAATGAATGGTACATTCATAACTTTTAAAAATATACAGACAGATCTGGTAGTACAGTCCTGTGATCCCAGAGTGGAGCATGGAGGAAGGAGGTTCATGAGGAGAATCATGAGTTAGAGACCAACTGTAGACTATATAGCTGCTGTTCTATAACCTCAGCAATCAGGATGTTGAGATGGGGCTTGAGAGGTCAAGGGAAATCCAAGTTATATGTAACACAACCCTGTCTCTAAAATACAAGTTCTAGATGAATTTCTCAGTGCTTTGGTGGCTTTTGAAAAATCAAGCGCTTCTCAAATTTCATTTTTTCCTCTGTCCCTAAGAACCTCCAATCACAAACACCAGCATCTGTCTAAATAGAACATAGGGGAAAAACACTGAAGTCTAAATCCAAGAGTTTTACTCAAGTCTTCTAGAAAGGATTCAGTTGTCTTTGATGTGTGGAGCAAAGAATCCTTCTTAGAATTATTCTTAGACCTACTTCCCTGAAACTGTACCTGTGATATCAAGTTTTTTTTTTAACCTGTCATGAGATCAGTTGACAGGATCAACCTTTTACACCATGATCTCTTTACCCTGAGAGTAATGTCTGAGGTAATATGGAAACAGGATACAGACTTCCTAATTGGTCTGAAGAAGATGGCTCATGTGGTAAAGTACCTGCCATAATATGCAGACCCACTTAAAAAGTCATATATAGCCAGGTTTAATGGCATAGGCCTTTAATCCCAGCACTTAGAAGGCAGAAGCTGGTGGATCTCTGTGAGTTCAAGGCTAGCCTGATTTACATAGTTCTAGGACAGCCAGGACTATAGAGAGACCCTGTTTCTGGGGTTGGAGGCAGCCAAGCATGGTGTCATGCTCCTGTAATCCCAGTGCTGGCAGGCTAGAATCAGGAAGATCAAAGGGCTCGCTGACTAGCACATCTAGGCTGATGGGTGAGCTCCATGTCCCAGGGGGGAAACTTTTTTTAAAAAGTGAGGGCTGGCAAAATGACTCAAGTGGCAAGAGAGCTTGCTTTGCAACGTTGAGGTCCAGAGTTTATCTACTAGTATTCCTATACCAAGACAGAGGTGGTTCCCTGTGGACCTTAGCTCCAGCACTGAGGGCTTGGAGACAGGATAACTGGGGCTTGCTGGTTGTCAGCCTAGCTGAAAAATATAAGAGCTCCTGGTTCAGCAAGAGATGCTTCTTCAAAGAAACAAGTGGAAAGTGGTAGAGAATGACACAGGGAATCTTCCTCTAGTCTCTGTGTACACACAGGTATATGAACCCCATCACACATGTATGTACAACACAATGCACATGAATAATTTTAAAATATAAAGAAAAAGTGGGTGTTTCCTGAGGAATGACACCAGAGGTTGATCTCTGGCCTTTACATACATGCTTGCAAACACTAAAACACACACACACACACACACACACACACACACACACACACACACACACACACACACAGAGAGAGAGAGAGAGAGAGAGAGAGAGAGAGAGAGAGAGAGAGAGAGATTCCATACCTGTTCATGCAGGAAACATGTATTGGTCATGGGAATTTTTTCCATGGAAAACAGATGGATGCCTTTCTGGCTTCTTTTGGTTTGTCATGATATCAGTAGCAACTATTTTAACGCCTGACTCATAGTAGGTGCTCAATACAAATGCATGAATGGATTGGGAGGGGCTGAGTTATCCCTGATGGAGATCTGTACTGCAAAAAAAATATTCGAACAGGTGGCTCAGAGGGTGAGGGTGCTGGCTACCCTAACAACCTGAGTTTCCTCCCCAGAACCTGAATACTGGTAGGAGGGAATTGACTCCCACAGGCTATTCTCTGACCTACACACACACACACACACACACACACACACACACACACACACACACACACACACACACACGAAAATATCAGAGCAAAAATTACTCTGGCCAGTAGGTGGTGCCACATCGTGTTGCTGTTAGCTGGCTTCTGTCACAGCCTATGGGTGTCCACCCTTTGGAATTTCCACTTTCCTTTGTTTCTGCAATGGGTGCAGTGTGCTTCAGAATCTCACCACCGAGGTTCCTAAGCATCTGGATGGTGAGGTTCCTAAAAGTGGATAGTGAGGACAAAAATCTCTATTTTGGGTCTCATTTTGAACTGCTCTTAAACTGTTCAGATCACCTTGTCTCGAATACTTGGGTGTACGAGTGACCTGCTGGAGACAACTTAAGCAAGGGAGGATTTGTTTGAGCTCACAGTTACAGAGAGTCCAGTATATAATGGCTGGGCAGAGTGCCATGGTGGTGGGATTGTGTAGCAGAGGGTGTGCTTCCCTTGGCAGTGGTTGACAGGAAGCAGAAAATGAGACAAGGAGGGGGACAAAGGACAGAATAATCCCCCCAGCTGGGGTCCAAGCACTCAAAACAGGAACCTGTGGAGATAATTTATATTCAAGCCAAACCCCAGCATTACTCTTGCCACCATCAGCCGTGGTGTCTCTCCTCAGGGTGAGGCTGGGCAAGGAGAAGGCACAGCATCTCAGACCTGTGGGGAAGAAATGAATGACAGTTTTTAGTTCATGCTCATGGTCATGTGACTCAACACATAACAGCTCATCTTCATTGTCAACCTGACTGCCTTTACAATCACCTAGGAGACACACCTCTGGGTATGTCTATAAAGGCATTTCCAGATTTAACCGAGGAAGGAAGACCCACTCTATATGGGTGACACCATGCCATGGGCTGGGGTTTTTCAAAAGTGGCATTTACCTCTTGCCATCCTGACTACAGATTCAACCATCTCAAACTCACACTGCCATAAGTTTCTGAACCAAAGCACTGTAACCCTTCTAAGATCATGAGTCAAATAATACCCTGGGGGCTAGAGAGATGGCCCAGCATTTAAAGTGCTTGCTGCACAAGCATGACGACCTGAGTTTGGTTCCTCAGAACCTATGTGACAGCAGGTGGCCAAGGAAGCCTGCCTGTAACCTCAACACATGCCATGCCCAAGAAAACTGGCTGATTTGTCAGGTTCTGGCTACTGGTGGGAGACCCCATCCTAAAATATGAGATGGAGAATCATTATGGACGACACTGGACACCAACCTTTGGCCTACACACACATATGTACAATGTGTGCTCACCAACATAAAAACAAAAATTAACAAGCCTTTCCTTTCTTAACTTGTTTCTTCCAGGTATTTTCTCACAAGAGTGAGAAGTTTAACTAATACAACTTCTTGGATACCAAATGCATCTTGACATCCCAAATGCCCACCGCCCAATGAGCTCTGCTGTGGACTGACAAAAAGGTAACTCTAACAGGAAATACAGAATGAAAATATTGGGAAGTTATGTTAGGGTAAAGAGTGTGCACACAGAGCCAGGCATGATGGTACATGACTGTGACCCCAGCAATGGTGGGATGGTTGTGAGAGTAAGAAGTGCCTGGTCTACACAGTGAGATGTCTTAAGCTAACCTTAAAATTGGGCCTGTTGACATCCTGTTTTGAAGAGGGATGGGATTCACAAGGCCTGGCCCTTGCCTGACATTCTAGAGGCAGTAAGCAGTTGCCTTAGCACCATCTTCCTTGGGACTCATGCAGGAGAGACGTTTTCTTTAAGTGTTATTACTGTTGTTAAGGCATTGATGCTCATGCCTGGGGGATCAGATTTCTGGACTTCTGATGGAACATCCATATCTTCTACCTGTGTGGCTACAGGCAAGTTACCTAACCTCTCTGTTCTTTGGTTTCTTCAGACTCAAAAGTAAGGATAAGAGAATTTACTTCAGTGGGTTATTGTAAAGATCAAACAGGGAAATGTCCACAGAGCATTTTCAGTCAATGTTGGCCACTGATGTCACAGACACAACCCCCCACATTAACAAATGGAGTCAGAACAGAACAACAACACAGGAAGCTTCTGGAATTAAGAGCTTTGGTGTGTGAAGGGTAGTTGTTTAGTGGTCAACTTGACACAAGGTAGCATTGCCTACAAAGAGAGTAGGGGGAGGACATATCTAGGCTCGGGTTGGCCTGGGGTCATCTCAATGGGTGATTGCCTTGATTGCCGCTCATTGATGTGAGAGAGTGAGCCCACTGTGGGCAGTGCCATTCCTTGGTTTTGTTTTGTTTTATTTTTTCAGCTGAGATAGTGAGAAAGATGGTTTATTGTACACGGGTTACACTGGGCCACAAGTGAGAACAGAAAGAGTCCAGAAAGCCGCAGGTCCAGGCCCGGGCCCGGCGGGACCGTGGGTTGTAGGGAGGCAGGCAGGCCTCGGAGGCCGTGTCCGCGGGCGGATGGCGAGGCTCCAGGTCCCTTCACCGAGACTCACGCCGACAGCAGCACAGTCCAGCAGCTCGCACCAGCATCCCGCCCCAGCCTCCGGCATCCTCTCTTCTGCTCCTCGGCCTCGCTGGGTGGACCAGCCAGTTCACTTGGACCTCTCTGCCTCATCTTCTCTTGCGCTTCAGCCTGAGCGCTCGCTTCTTCCACCACTTCGCCCTCATGGCGCATGAGTCCCAAGGAAGATGGCGCTAAGGCCGAGAGCTTGCTTTTTGTTTTCTGTTTTTTTTTTCTTTTTAAAATTTTAAATTAGAAACAAGCTTCTTTTACATGTCAATCCCAGTTCCCTCTCCATCTCTTCCTCCCCTGCCCTCTACCGACCCTGATCCCTGATCCCAACCCTTTTCTGCGCTGCAGGGAGGGTGAGGCCTTCCATGAGGAATCTTAAAAGTCTGTCATATCATTTGGAGCACGGCCTAGACTCTCCCCAGTGTGTCTAGGCTGAGAGAGTATCCCTCTATGTGGAGAGGGCTCCCAAAGTTCATTTGTGTACTAGGGGTAAATATTGATCCACTACCAGAGGCCCCATAAATTGTCCAGACCTCCAAACTGAATTCCTCCTTCAGGGGGTCTGGAACAGCCCTATGCTGGTTTCCCAGATATCAGTCTGGGGTCCATGAGCAACCCCTTGTTCAGGTCAACTGTTTCTGTGGGTCTCTGCAGCCAGGTCTTGACCCCTTTGCTCATCACTCCTCCTGCTCTGAAACTGGATTCCAGGAGTTCAGCTCAGTGTTTAGCTGTGGGTGTCTGCATCTGCTTCCATCAGCTACTGGATGAAGGCACTAGGGTGACATTTAAGATAGTCATCAATCTCATTATCGGAGAAGGACATTTAAGGTAGTCTCTAGACTATTTCCTAGATTGTTTGTTGGTGTCATCCTTGTGAATCTCTGGACATTTCCCTAGTGCCAGATTTCTCGGTAAATCTATAATGGCTCCATTTATGATGGTGTCTCTTTTCTTGCTCTCCTCTATTCTTCCCCTGACTAGATCTTCCTGCTCCCTCATGTCCTCCTCTTCTCGCCTTCTCTTTCTCCTAACTCCCTCTCCCCTCCCCCATTAGCTTAGGAGATCTTGCCCTTTCCCCTTCTCCTGGGGAGCATGTATGTCTCTCTTAGGGTTCTCCTTGTTTCCTGGCTTCTCTGGTGGTGTGGATTGTGGCTGCTACTTCTTTGCCTAGATCTAAAATCCATATATGAGTGAATACATACCATTTTTATCTTTTTGCGACTGGGTTACCTCACTCAGGATGGTTTCTTCTAGTTCTATCCATTTGCCTGTGCCATTCCCTGGTTTTGAACCCTGGACTGTGTAAGAGTAGAGAAAGATAACTGAATACGAAGCACGAGCATACAGGCGCACGCGCGCGCGCGCGCGCGCGCACACACACACACACACACACACACACACACACACACACTCATTTCCTTCTGCTGTTGCCTAGCTTTGACTAGCTGTATTAACTTACCTGCTATTCTGTAACCTGGAATTATGAACTAAAGTAAACCCTGCTCCCCTAAGTTGCTTTTTGGTCAGGCTATTCTATCACAGTAGCAGAAATAAAACTAGAACAAGGTGTTAAAATGCTTTGTTTCCAAATGTTTATGTTTGATTTTCATTATGTGTATGTTTGTGTGTGTGTGCACATGTGTGCAGATGCTCACAGAGGCCAGAAGGGGGAGTCTGATTCCTTAGTTAGAGGCACTTGGATCTGAACTCCAGTCTTCATGATAGAAGACATGCTCCCACATTCATAAACAATGAGAGGAGAGAGGGAAAGACAGGCAGCCTAATATAATTCTGCTGGAATACTGAAATTTACCTTTCTGGGGCTAGCTCCAGATATAATGGTCACCCTTGAACCAATGACAAGGGCAAGAAAATAGAATGTGTCCCTTAGTTGGAATTGTATAACCTATTGCCATGCTGAAGCAGTTTGTGGGTGGGTGGGCAGGAAGGAATCTGCCTTCTCTCATCCCAACAGCTGTGTAGAAAAGGGAGACTCCCAGAAAGGAGAATTGGGGGTGACAGGAAGAAGCATGAGTCCTGGGAGGCAGTCTATGCATGGGTATATAATAAGTTGTAATAGCTGGAATGACTGGAGAAATATGTCCAAAATGTCCCCCGAATTCAATATTGATCCAAGGATGCAGTAGTGTGAATTTGGGATGCCATGGAATGAGGTGAGAATGTGCGGTGTGTGTCCTCTAATCTCTGAATTCAAAGGCAAATCTATTAATAAGTTCCTTCCTGGCAGCTGTCTCCTGCTGCAGATTCAAGGAAATGTATATTCAAAGACTGGAGAAGGAAATTTTATCCACAGAGCTGCAGTTTCACAGTGGTACAAGGTCATGGAGAATGGATGCCATTCCTTAGGAGGAGTGAGAAAGAAGAGGCAAAGATTCTCTCTCATCACAGGGCCAGCAGGACAAAGGGGGGTATAAAGCCAAGGAGATGGCTCAGTGGCCAAGAGCATGAGAACTGACTTCAGATCTCCCACACCTGCATGTAGACAGGCATGGATGGCTGTGCATTTCGGTGACCCCCAGCACTAGGGAAGGGCAGAGACAAGCAGACCACAGGAGCTTGCTGGCCAGCCAGTGTAGCTGAAATGATGATGTGCTTCAGTTCATTGGAGACTCTGTCTTGAAGGACTAAGGCAGAGTGACTCTAGTCACTTAGCATCTTCCTCTGGTCTCTGCATGTGTTTTCATAGGCACACACAAGGACCACAAACACACAAATAATAAGGTAGAAAGAAAGGAAGGAAGACAATGTCAACTCTGTGTTGTGTGCACATGTGTGCTCATGCACCCATACACACAAAAAGAAAGTCAGCTGGAGGTATGCTCTGATTTCCCCAGGGAAGTGGCAATATATAAAGCCAATGAGAGGGTCAAGGAAGAGCCTCCCACAGACACCATGGAATGGAGAGGGGTGTTAGGTACCCCACCATCCTGGCTCCAGTGATTGCTGTAGACTAGCTCACCAGGTAGGTACTCACTACTCAACTTAAAGGATCCTTGTCCACTGTAGGGAAAGCCATAAATATAAGCAACAAGACAGTTTCTAAAGACATAGAAAACAAGATAAAGTAATTTTGTCATGAATGTAAGGGGGAATAAAACCAACTGAAAATGAACAGAAGTGAACCAGGTATACTAGTGTGCTCAGCAAATTTAACCTTGGCGCACCCGGCACTGAAACTTGGTTATATGAAGCCACTGGAGTTGTAGGTGCTTTATTACAGCACCTAGAACTAATGATACTAATACACCCTGCACACTGGTTAAGTAAAACATTTAAATTGTTGGCATTTGTTGCAGCAGCTAGTGTTAATAATACTGACTAATAGACTACCCATATTGTTAGGGAAAGCTTTACCATGTCCCAGTGATGACACTAGTCTTGTTAGGGTTTCTATTGTTATGATGAAGCACCATGACAAAAAGAAAGTTAGAGAAGAGAGATTTATTTGACATACACTTTCACATTGTAGTCTGTCACTGAAGGAAGTCAGGACAGAAATGGGAGCAGGAACCTAGAGGCAGGAGCTGATGCAGAGGCCATGGAGGGTGCTGCTTACTGGCTTGCTCAGCCTGCTTTCTTATAGAACCCAGACCACCAGCCCAGGAATTGCACCACCTACCATGGGCTGGGCCTTCCCCATCAATTACTAATTAAGAAATACAGATGGATCTTATGTAGGCATTTTTCTCAATTGAGGTTCCCTCCCTCCTTTCAGATAACTCCAGCTTGTGTCAGGTTGACATAAACTAGCCAGAACACCCATCAGGCCTCCAAATATTATTCCATCATTCATTGGGCAATTTCAGCTCATTTATGGAGTAGGATGGTTTCATTTTGAGCAGGAACTCATGTAACTCAGGCTAGTTTCGATCTCACTGTATCATATAGCCCAGGATGACCTTGAACCATTCCTTCTGCCTCTACCTCTCAAGTGCTGGGTCTACAGACATAACCCAACCCAACACAGCCTGCCTGACAAGCCAAGATTTTGCAGGCACAGTGCAGGCACACACAGGCTTTGGACAGGAATGCTTGACTGCAATATAAATTCTAGCTTGGCCTCTGTCTCCAGGATGGCTGGATGTGTCTGATAGACTTGGCAGGAACAGAACAGGACACTGGTTTATTTCAAGCCAATGTCTGGGTTTTCCCAATAAGTTCCTGTCTGACTTCATTTGCTCTGCTGAACAAAAGCCTCTTCCCCATGGCCTCACCACATCCTGAATGAAGAGCCCTTCGTGGGCAGATAGGAATCCACCTTAGGCTTTGCTAGGGCCACCAAGCAAAATGCCCCAGATGGAGTAGCTTTGACAGCAGCAATTACTCTTGTTTTGTTTTGTTCTCAGAAGGGTCTCATATAACGCTGGCCTTGAATGTCTTATGCAAACCAGAATGACGCTGAACTTCTAGCCCTTCTTCCCCCACCTCCTGAGAGCTGGGATCAAAGACACAGACCACCATACTGGGTTCATGGTGTTGTGGATGAAACCCAGGGCTTCATACATGCTAGGCAAGGGTTCTACCAACTAAGCTACAGCCCAATCACCAAGGTTCATTTTCTCACAGCTCTGGAAGCCACAGTCTGATTTGTATTAGCAGTTTTGTTTCTTATAAGGCCACTCTAGGGCTTGCTGATGGCCAGCTTTTTGCTGTGTCTTCATCTGGGCATCCTTCTGTGTATGTTTGCCCAAACTTCATCCTCTTATAAGAATACTATCTTGGCATCTCTAATCCCAGCACTTGGGAAGCAGAGGCCAGCAGAGCTCTGTGAGTTCAAGGCCAACCTGGTCTCTATATAGTGATCTCTAGGCCAGCCAGAGATATACAGTGAGACCTTGTCAAGAGAGAGGAGTGGGATTATACTATCTTAGGAGGGGGTTGACTCCATGGTTAAGAGTACTTGTTGCACTTACAAAGGACCCAGGTTCAATTCCCAGGACCCATATAGCAGCTCACAACTGCCAGTATCTCCATTTCCAGGGGATCTGACATCCTCTTCTGTCCTCAGCAGGCACCATGTGTCCTGTCTGGTGCACAGGCATACCAACAGGCAAAACACATGTAAAATAATAAACTATTTTAAAAGAATACTGTTTGGGGGCTGGAGAGATAGATGGATCAGTAGTTAAAAAATGCTTGCTTCTTGGGCTGGAGAGATGGCTCAGTGGTTAAGAGTACTGCCTGCCCTTCCAAAGGTCCTGAGTTCAATTCCCACAACCACATGGTAATGAGATCTGGTGCCCTCTTCTGGTCTGCAGGCATACATGCAGGCAGAACACCGTATACATGATAGATAGATAGATAGATAGATAGATAGATAGATAGATAGATAGATAGATATCTGCTGCTCTTGAGAATACACCGGTTCAGTTCCCAGAACAAATATACCCTATGGTGGTCCCATCAGTCTATATCCAGTTCCAGAGGATCTGACACCCTCTTCTGGCCGCTGAGGGCACCAGGCATGCACCCATACATACAGGCAGGTACTCACACACACACACATAAAATAAAATCTTTTTTTATTAAAGAATACTGCCTTACTGTTCATTTAATAGCTTTTGATGGTTTCCATGTGGATGAGAGAATGCAGAGGACATGGAAGTCAATAAGGATCCCGACATAGTGGGATGGTCCTGTAATCCTAGCACTGGAGAGATGAAGGCAGGAGCATAAGAAGTTCAAGGCTTCAAAAAAGAAAGAAAAAACAGTTCAGGTGGTGGCGGTGCACATCTTTAATCCCAGCACTCAGGAGGCAGAAGCAGTGATCTCTGTGAGTTCAAGACTGGCCTGGTCTACGGAACAAGTTCCAGAACATTCAGGGATACACAGAGAAACCATCTCAAAAGAAAAGAAGAAAGAAGGGAGGGAGGGAGGAAAGAAGAGAAAAAAGAAAGAAAGGAGTTCAAGGCCATCACCAGCTACTAGCAAGTTTGAAGCCAAACTAGGCCACACGAGACTATATTTCAAAAGGAAGGAAGGAAGGAAGGAAGGGAGGGAGGGAGGAAGGAAGGGAGGAAGGGAGAAAGGAAGAAAAGAAAGAAAGAAAGAAAAGAAAGAAAGAAAGAAAGAAAGAAAGAAAGGAGAGAAAGAAAGAAGGAGATGCTGTCTGAAAAGCCCTAGTGACCTAAGTTGAACCTCCAGAACCCACATAAAGGTAGAAACAGATAGCTGACTCTGCAAAGCTGAGTCTTGCATACATGTTATGGCACCTGACCCATGCACACACTCATGCTTGCTATGGCATGTGACCCATGCACACACTCATACACATATACACAATAATAATGAATACAAACTTTATCTTTTAAAAATTATCTATTTATTTTTATTCATTGTACATTGTTGTTGTGTCTCTGTGAGGGTGTTGGTTACCCTGAAAATGGAGTTGCAGACAGTGTGAGCTTCCATGTGGGTGCTGGGAATTGAACCTGGGTCCTCTGAAAGAGTAGCCAGTGCTCTTAACTGCTGAGCCATCTCTCCAGCCCCATGAATACAATTTTAAAAATATTTAATTGTATTTTTGTGGCTGTTTTGCATATATGTCTCTGCATCTGATACCCACAGAGGCTAGAAGAGAGTGTTGGATGCTCTGGGATTAAAATTGTAGACAATTGTGAACTCTGTGTGTGTGTGTGTGTGTGTGTGTGTGGCCTCTGGAAGAGCAGCCAGTGCTCTTAACCTCTGAGCCATCTCCCCAGCCCTGTTGAATAAAAGTTTAAATCACATCTGATTTGCTTTGTGTGTGTACATGCATGTATGTCATGGCACTCGTGTGGGGGGCAGAAGACAACTTGAGAGTGTTGGTTCTTTGTTTCCACCATGTGGGTTCCAGGAATCAAATTCTGATTGTCTGCCTTAGGAGCAAGCGCCTTTACCTACTGTGTCATCTTGATGACCCCCCACAAATTTTTTATTTAAAAAAGAGAAAGAATTTAGGTGATGGTGCATGCCTTTAATCCCAGCACTTAGGAGGCAGAAGCAGGTGAATCTCTGTGAGTTTGAGGCCAGCAAGCTGTCATGGCACTGGAACTGTAGCTAAGAGTACATGCTTTGAGATGTAACTGGGAGGCAGAGAGAGCTAACTGGGAATGGCTGAGAGTCTTTTGGAATTTCAGAGCCCACCCCACCTTGACACTCCTCCAACAAGGCCATACTTCCTAATCCTTCCCAAATAGTTCCACTGAGAAGCAAGAATTCAAACACCCATGGGGGGGGGCATTCTCATTCAAACCATAAGGGGCCATGGAGGAACGCTGCTCACTGGCTTGCTCCCCTGGCTTGTTCAGCCTGCTTCCTTATACTACTCAGGACCACCTGCCCAGGGATGGCTTTGCCCACAGAAGGCTGTGCCCTCCCACATTAGTCACCAATCAAGACAATGCCTGCCCTAAGGACTTGCCTGCAGGCCATTCTAATGGAGGTATCTTCTCAATTGAGGTTCCTTTTCTCTGATAACTCTTGCCTGTGTCAAAACAAACAAACCTGTAACAAGTCCTTTTTTTTTTTTTTTTTTGTAACAAGTCTTTTTCTGTTCCACCAGCCAGCTCCCAAATAATGACGCAGAGACTTCCTATTAATGATGAAAGCTTGGCATATAGCTTAGGCTTGTTCCTAACTAACCCTTATAACTTAAATTCACCCATTTATATTAATCTACATTCTATCACATGGCCTTACCTCTCTTCCATCTTTTTGTTTTGTTTTTCAAGACAGAGTTCCTCTTTGCAACAGCCCTAGCTGTCCTGGAACTTGCTCTGTAGAGTAGACTGGCCTCCAACTCACAGAGATCCTCCTGCCTTTGCCTCCTGAGGGCTGAGACTAAAAGCATGCACCACCACCGCCCAGTTCTTCTCTCCCATCTTGCACCTCCTGTTTCCTCTCTATGTTTCCTGTCATCTCCCACTCATCCAGATTCCTCCTCTTTCTTTCTCTTCCCAGAAATCCTGCCTATACCTCGTGGCCTAGCTATTGGACATTCAACTTTTTACCTTCACACAGCAATGTACCTTCACAGTGTACAGATATCTCACAACAACAACAAAAACAAATAACTAACTAACCAGGATATTGGGTATGTCAATGAGAGCCTTTAGCTACTCAGTGATCATGCCAGCCCTCCAGGATGAGAATTTGATCCCAACTCAGGCAAAAATCAAACAAAAACCAAATAATGGTGTTCTGTAATCCCAGAACTGTGAGGCAGAGTCAGAAGGACCCCTGGTTTTTTGTTTGTTTGTTTGTTTGTTTTGGCCAGACAGATTAGCTTACTTTGAGAGTCCATAGAAGGGCTGAAAAGACAGATCAATGGTTAAAGTGCATTTTGCAGAGGACATGAGTGCACTCACATAGGGAGACTCACAACTGCCTAAGACTTCAGGTCCAGGAGACTCAAACACCCTCTACTGCTCTCTTCTAGCACTGACACTTATGTCTATATACCTACACAGAGATATCCACATTCACAATTAAAATCAAATAAATCTTCTTTTTAAAAGGGGGATGCCTGAGAAAGAACACCCAAATTGACCTTTGGTGCACCCACACCAAATGATACTTGCACATACATACACAAATAATAAATAAATAGGCAGACATGGTAGTGTATATCTTTAATCCTAGCACTTGGGAGGAAAAAGCAGGTAAATATCTAGAGTTCGAAGCCAGCTTGGCCTACAGAGTGAGTTCTAGGAAAGTCAGATCTACATAGTAAGGCCCTGTTTCAAACAAGACACCCCCTATGTATGTATGTATGTATGTATGTATGTATGTATGTATGTATTATGCATTAGGCATGGTGGTATAGGCCATCTTTAATCTTATCACACAGGAAACTTAAGCATGAGAATTATGGGTTCAAATCCAACCTTGGTTTTGTAGTGAGAAATTAAGCCAAAAAAAAAAAAAAAAAAAAAAAAAAAAAACCAAGCCCAGTGGTGGTGGCACCCTTTTAATCCCAGCACTCGGGAGGCAGAGGCATGAGGATCTCTGTGAGTTTGAGACCAGTCTGGTCTACAAGAGCTAGTTCCAGAACAGCCTCCAAAGCCAAAGCCAAAGCCATGAGAAACCATGTCTTGAAAAAAAACAAAACAAAACAAAACAAAAAATATGTAATGAATACATATGAAAAAATAAAGGTACAAGTGAACAGACAGATGGAGAGATTTTTTTTAAATATTTTAATCACAATTATTTATTTCATTGTTTTTATGGGGTAGGGTGTGCATTTCCGTGGATGTGCCACAGAACACATATAGAGGTCAGAGGACCATTTGTAGCAGTTGGTTCTACTACTGTTTCTACTGTGTAGATCCCAGGGATCAAACTCAAGTCCTCAGCTTTGGCTACAAGCTCCCTTGCCCACTGAGCCATCTCATTTGTCCAGGAAATCCATATTACAAGGTTTGAGAAAGCCCTGAGCACAGTACAGAGTTAAGGCACACAGCATTCCCTTCCCAAGCACAAAGCCTTGTTCTTGTCCCCTAACCTAGTCACCCATGGAAGTCCTTCAGGGTTTTATGGAGGTTTCATCAACGGTATGACTAATTATAGGGATAGAATTGAGAGTTCCAACCCTCTAATCACATGTCTGGTTCCCCTGGCAACCAGCCCCATCCTGTGGTACCCAGAAGCCCACCAAGAATCATTTCATTAGCGCAAAAGACACTCCTGTCCCTGAGGAAATGATGAAGCTCTTAAAAACTATGTTAGACGCCAAAGCAGAGAGCACCTGATTGATATTTTCACACATGTGTGCGTGTGTGCGTGCCTGTGTGTGTGTGTGTGTGTGTGTGTGTGTGTGTGTGTGTGTGTGTCTGTGTGTGATGCCTGTGCATGTGTGCATGTGGGTGTGGGGTGCAGCAGGATACCAGATGCTGTCATTGGGTGTTATCAATTGCTCTCCACTGTGCTCTTCCTGTCACCAGCCCCAGCATTTCCCCCCAGCGCTTGGGCTGCTGATGGACGCTGTCATACTTGGCTTTACACAGGGATGCAGAGCATCTGAACTCAGTTCCTCGTCTTGGGCAGCAAGCACTTTACTCACTGATTTATCTCCTCCGTCTCTATATATTTATCTTTTCCCCAGTAGCAAAAGTTTCTAGGTAGATCATGAGTTCTGGAGTCAAGAGCAAATGCTGACTTAGCCCGCTCCGGTGTGTGTGACCCTTGACACATCTTACATTCACACTGACACTCTATTTTCTCTTGTTTAAACTGGACTACTGGTTCTATGTTTCTTAGAATTGTGGCAACTGAATGAAGTAAGAGATGTATGAAAACTATCTGCTGTCGTACTGGCTCTGGGGCCAGCAAGGCGGCTCAGTTAGGCCTGCCGCCAAGCCTAACAACATGAGTTTTATCCTTGGGATGCACATGGTAGAAAAGGAGAACCAATTCCTACAAGCTGACCTCCAACCTTCATTTGCACGGGGTACCACACATTCCCCCCCATAAATAAATAAATAAATAAATAAATAAATAAATAAATAAATATAATTTTTTAAGAGGCTGGGTGTGGCCAGGCTGTGGTGACCTTCCTGCTTCCACACCATCGTGATGGGAACAGCTCGGTACTACTATGCCATGGTGGCCTTCCTTCCCACAAATCATTTCTTCCTCCCTTCAGTCATGTTGCTCAGCTATTTTCTCTGATTGGAAGGGTTCCTCCCTCGAGAGAGGAGATTGAGAAAGACTCCTGAAAGCTCAGGAAAGTCACATGACCCTGAAGCTCAGAAAACCAACGACTCCCGTGTCCCATCGCTGGAGCCCTGTGAGCATGAACAGTTGCAGGGGAGGAACGGATTCTCAGCTGAGGCTGCTTGCAAATTGGGTGTGAAGCTCTGGGAATGCAGGTTCTGTGGGCTTTTTGCTGATATAGCTGCTTTTGAGTGCCAATTCTTCCCCACCCTTCTTTAGGTAATCCTTTGCCCCCATAAACTGGCTGGTTTACCAAGTTATACTTGGGCATTTTTTCAGGATGCTGTCAGGTCCCTATCTGGGGTAAAAAGATGTCTGTTCCTGTGTCTTCAGGACAAGTCACTAATGCTTGCCACAGCAATAGACCTCCATCACAGTACTGTTCTGATCATATCTAAGGGTATGTATGGATTTATGTCTGCAGTTTTTTCTCTAAGAGCAACTGTTAGAAGTGATATTGTGAACTAAATGTATGTGTCGTATCTAAATCTTTTTGTTTTGTTTTGTTTTGGTTTTTTTAGAAACGAGGTTTCTCTGTGTAGCCCTGGTTGTTCTGGAACTCTATCTGTAGATCAGGCTGGCATCAAACCCAGAGATTTGCCTGCCTCTGCCTCCCAAGTGCTGGGACTAAAGGCATATGTCACCACTGCCTGGCCCCAAATTCATATCTTAAAGTCCCAATTAGTGTGCTTGAAGATAAGGCCTCTGAGGAAGTGATTAAGGTTAGCTGGGGTTATCAAGATGCAATTTTGGGATTGGCAAGATGGCTCACTGGGTAAAGGTGCTTGCTACCAAACTTGAAAAACTGAGTTCACTCCCTGAGGCCCCCATGGTGGAGGGGGAGAGCCTACTCCCAAACATTGTCCTCTGGCTTCCACAAGTGCTCACTGGCAGCCATACATGAAGACACACACTAAAAAAATAAATGTAATTCTTAATTTAAAAAAACAAGAACCTTGATTTGATAGAATTAATGTCCTTATCTAAGCACAAAACAAAACAGACAGGTATGGTGGTTCAGGCAGAACTCTCTAAGTTTAAGGCAATTTGATCAATACAGGCTACAGAACCCTGTCTTTTTTTTTTTTTTTTTTTTTTTTTTTTTTTTTTTTTTTTTGGTTTTTCAAGACAGGGTTTCTCTGTGGCTTTAGAGGCCGTCCTGGAACTAGCTCTTGTAGACCAGGCTGGTCTCGAACTCACATAGATCCTCCTGCCTCTGCCTCTAGAGTGCTGGGATTAAAGGCGTGCGCCACCACCGCCTGGCAGAGCCCTGTCTTAAAAGAATAATAAATAAAATGAAAAATAAATTAGCTAGGTATGGTGGCACATGTCTTTAATCCTAGAACTTGGGAAACAGAGGCAGACATATCTCTGGGATTTCAAAGTCAGCCTTGGCCAGCAAGAGCCTTAAAATGAGACCCTGTGTCAAAATAAAATAAAATAAAATAAAATAAAATAAAATAAAAAGATAGTCATGGCTGGGGAGACAGCTCAGTGGATAAAGTGTTTGCTGTGCAAGCATGGAGACCTGAGTCAAATTCCCTAGCACTCCCCCCCCAAAAAAATAACCTGGGTGTGACAGTGCATACCTATAACACCAGCACTGGTAGAGGTGAGTGGAGATGAGAGGGCTGTGGGGCTTGTGGGCTAGCTGCAACAGAGAGCTCCACCTTTAGAGAGATACTATATCAAGGAGGGTGATGAAGACAGCAATAGAGGACACTCCATTTTGTACTGGCCTTATGTGTGTATGCCATGTAGAGCTTGCCATGTAGACCAGGCCAGCTTTGAAGTCTGCTTCCCGAGCGTGGGGATTAAAGGCGTGCATTGATTTGTTTTGACACATGGCCTTAACTGTGTAGTCTTGGTTGGCCTGGAACTCTATATGTAGACCAGACTAACTTGGAAATCACAGAGATCCGCCTGCCTCTGCCTACCGAGTGCTGGGATTAAAGGCGTGTGCCATCACGCTGGCTTCATTGCTGTTTGAGACTAGCTTCTAAGCAGTCCGGGCTCAGCTCAGTATGTTGTGAGGTATGACCTTGAATTCCTGATCCTTCTACCTCCCCATCTCAAGTGCTGGAACTAGAGTCATGCATCACCACACCTGGCTTGGTTTGTTAATAGAGAAGACAAAGAAGCTTGCCAAGTCATTCGTGTGCCTGCTGCTGTTCATGTCTAATTGCTGTGCAGCCCAACAATTAAGCAGCCCATTAAGCATTTGGTGCTCTGCTATGAGGTGTCTTCTGTTACAACAGAATCTGATCAGACACTTAGATGCTGCTCTGCTCTAGACCACTCTTGCTAATGCAGGGTCATATAGAAGCCCCATAGTAGAGTTTATAGTGGGTAGAAGGTGAAAGACTGAGAGAGAGAGAGAGAGAGAGAGAGAGAGAGAGAGAGAGAGAGAGAGAGAGAGAGAGAGCAGACAGAGGAAAAACATAGCATTTTAAGGTACAGCGAATCTAGAAAGCATATAGCCTCATCATGATGGTCTATATCACAAGTAACTTCGTGTGTGTGTGTGTGTGTGTGTGTGTGTGTGTGTGTGTGTGTGTGTGTTTTGGGAACTGAACTCAGGGCCTTGGTCATGCAAAGCAAAAGCTCTAAAGGTTAAGCTGCACCCCTCACTGGGGAATTCTAGGCAGGTGATCTACCACTGAGCCACACCCCTAGTACCTCACTAGGGGATTCTAGCCAGGCACTCTACCACTGAGCCACACCCCAGTCCCTTCACTGGGGGATTCTAGGCAGGTGGTCTACCACTGAGCCACACCCCAGCCCCTCACTGGGGGATTCTAGACAGGCACTTTCCCACTGAGCCACATTCCAAGCCCCTCACTGGTGATACCCTAATGTAGGCAAGTGCTCTGCTGCTGAGCTATACCCCAGCCTTCTTTGTACTTTTTATTTTGAGATACATTCAGTCTTACTAAGTTGCCTTGTGATCCTCCTGCCCCAACTTCCCAAGTGCTGAAATGATAGGTCTGCACCATCATGCCTATCCAAGAAAAGGATATTCAAAATAAACTTTTTAAAAACGATTGCTTTATTTTTGCCTGGTGGTGGTACACACCTTTAACCCCAGCACTCAGGAGGCAGAAGCAGGTAGATCTCTGTGAGTTTGAGGCCAGTCTGGTCTACAGAGTGAGTTCTAGGACAGCCAGAGCTGTTACACAGAGAAACCCTGTCTCAAAAAAAATAATAATAGTTTTATTTTTGCTTTATGTCCGTGTCTCTGTGTGGGTATGTGCACACTAGTGCAGGTGCTGTGGATGCCAGCAGATGGTTATTGGATCCCATGAACAAGATAGTCATAGCCATCTAATATAGGTGCTGGGGAATAAATTCTAGTCTTCTGAAAGAACAGTATATACTCTTAACTTCTAAGCCATTGCCCCAGCCCCTAAAACAAACTTTTAATTTTTGAACACTTTAGCTTCATAAAAAGCCCCTCTATAGCCCATATCCTATTCCCGTCATTGTTGTTGTCTTATGTTATTCTAGGACATTTTGACACAATCAATGAATCCAAATTGACTTATTATTTTTATCCAACTCGGACTTTAAATTTTGTAAATTATTCTTTAAAGAGTGAATTTTGAAAATTAAAGAGTAAAGATTGGATAAGAAACTCCCACAAAGGCTCATGGATTGAAGGTGTGGTCCCCACCTACTGGCACTATTGAGAGGTGATGACTGAATAAAGGTACTGAGATGATTAATGGATTAATCTACTGAAGTGCATTTTTCTAATTTCCTCTCCATGGCTGTGATAAAGCAATATGACCCAAAGCAACTTGGATTGGGAAAGGATTTATTGGCTTACAGTTCTAGGTCACAGTCCCTCCTTTATCACATGCCTCTCCTGCCATGTTGTCTCTATGCCAGCTATGAACAATGGGGCCAGACTAAAGCTTCTCCAACTGCAAGCCAAAATAAGTCTTCCTCATTTTAAATAATTTTCTCTAAGGCATTTTGTCACAGGATGTCAAACTAGCACAGAGTTCCTCAAGTATCCCCTGCTGCTATTCCAATGTTCCCTCCAAGACACCTAGATCTTTGGGATCCTTGAATCTGGGGCAGTTTCTTAGAATTTCCTTATATTTGATGATATGCATAGTTTTTCGAGTATCACCTCAGCTTTGTAGGCTATACCTGAGATCCTAGAGCTAAGGAGGCTGAGACAAAAGGATCATGGACTCGAGGCCAGCCTGAGATACTCAGCAAGACCATGTTTTAAAATATTTTTTAAAAGCCTGAGGGGAAAAAAAAAAAACTTCATCCATAAAGTGCTTGCCTCGTAAGCTCGGGGACGTGTGTTTCATCCCCAGCACCCACTGCCAGATGTGGTGGCATTTGCCTGTGATCCCAGTGCTCAGGAGTAGAGATGGGAGCGGGGTCCCTGGGGCTTGCTGGCCAGCCAGCCTAGCATACTCTGTGAGCTCCAAGCTAATGAGACCCTGCCTAAATGGAGGCAGAAGACATTTGTGAGAATGACACCCATGATTGTCCATGTCCTCTGGTCTACACACACACATACACACACACACACACACACACACACACACACACACACACACACACACTTAAGAACAAAATAAAATATTTTTAAAAGTTTTAAAGAATTAAGTATCAGGCTGGAGACATGGCTCAGCAGTTAAGAGCACAGGCTGATCTTCCAGAGGTCCTGAATTCAACTCCCAGCAACCAAATGTCGGTTCACAACCATCTGTAATGAGATCTAGTGACATGCAGGCTGAACACTGGAGTCCTGTGATGTTTTCCCACACTTGGTGTGGTTATGGATTTAGGGAGAAGTAGCAAAATGCCACTGTCATTATATAAACTCAAGACTAGGTACTACATACATGATTTGTTGGTGTTGAGTTGGACCTTTGATCTTAGAACATCCTGTCAGATTTCTCCACCATATTTCCTCTGCTCCATCTTTACGTTGTAATCTCTAGAACAGGGATTCTCAACCTGTGGGCCCTGACTCCTTTGGGGGTCAAATGGCCCTTTTATAGGTGTTACCTAAGGCCATTGAAAAACACAGATATTTAGATTTTGGCTTATAACGGTAGCAAAATTACAATTATGAAGTAATAATTTTATGTTTGGGGGGGTCACCACAACATGAGGAACTGTATTAAGGGTCATAGCATTAGGAAGGTTGGTTACCACTGCTCTAGAAGGAAGTCACTACACATTTATGGACATGTCCTCTACCTCCTTTGTGGGTGGGCTGGTTTGTTTTCATTGCTGCATCCAAAATTCCTGGCAAAAACAGCTTAAGGGAAGTGTCTTAATTTCTTTCCTGGTTGCAGTGATAAAATATTCTGATCAAAGCTGCTTATGGAGGAACAGGCTTATTTTGGCTCACTGTTCAAGGAATAGTCCACCAGCATGGTGAGGAAGCATAGGCAGCAGGAGGCTGAAGCAGCTGGTCACATCCTTTACAATCTGGAAGCAAAGAGCCATGAATGCACGCAGCTGCTCAGCTCCCTTTCTCCGCTTACATAGTTCACCATACCAACTAGGCAACGGTGCCACCCACAGTGGGCAACCTTCAAACCTCAATGAACTCCATCATCACAGTCCCCACAGGCATGCCCAGAGACTTTTCTTCCACATGATTCTAAACAGTCAGTTTGACAGTTAACACAAACCATCGCAGGAAGAATGATTTATTTGGGCTCACAGTTCTAGAGGGTTCAGTCCACTTACTCACACACTGGATCCCAGTGTGTGTGTGCATTGTAATGTCAGAATCATTAGCATATACCCTAGGAGGAAACATCTCTAACAACCAGAGCACAATGCCATGTTCACTTCTTTCTGCCTCTAGCTATAAAGATTCCACTGACTTACATAACCATTTTTGTCAGCACCCCAATGCAGAAACATCTGAATTGGTTTCCTTTTTTACATTGAGAGAGAGTGTGTGTATGTTTGCATATACCAATGTTCATTGTGTGTGGCTGTAGGAGGACAACTTGCATGAGTTGATTCTCTCCTTCATGTTTGTGACTGGAAACCGAACTCAAATCATCAAGTTTGGCAGCAGATGCCTTCATCTGTTGAACCATCTCACCAGCCCCAAGTTGTTTGTTTGTTTGTTTGTTTGTTTCTAGGTGAGTGTTCCACCAATTGAGCTGCATCCCCAGGCTCCCACTTGTTTTCTCTCTGGATTGAGTCTCCCTTTCTGTTGCTAATAACACTATCTGGTTATTAGCTCTTGCTGTGACATTTTCTGTGGAGACTGGATCTTACGTCCCACTGGGTCTTACCAGTTCCCTCCACCATCACTGGTCCCATTGAACTGATGACTGTGTCCCCACCACCACACCCTCCCCCCCAAGTCCCCACTGGAATCCTCTCTACCTACCTTCCAGGGCCATGGTTAGGACCCCAGCAGATCTCTGAGTCTTCCTGAGGACCACTGCTTGTTCTTCTGTACAGCCTGGGTCCTGGCCAAGCTGTCCCGCCATCCTGCTGGTCTACCTGGTAACCGGGAGCCTCTCGGGTTACCCAGAGGATCACTTTGCCTTCGAAACCCCAGCTGTCCCCTCAGGTGCTTCAGTAACTGATGCCAAGGCCCTGAATGACACAGAGCCGACAGAAAGCTGGTGTCCCTAGATGCTCTACAAATGCTCAGCCTTGTCCCCTGACCACCACAGTCCTCAGAGTGGCAGGTGAGTAGTGAATGTGAGGAGCGGGGAATGGGTATGACACCCAGTAATCTACATTGGGAGCCCCCAGCATGACTTTAACTCATGCCGTGAGATAACCCAGTCAGCCTTTTGGGGAGCCTGCATCCTGGGGCAGGTGAGGGGAGGTGGACTGGGAGTGAGGCAGCAGGGGGACGAGGAGCAGAGGACAGTTTGATTAGTTTTCAGTGGATGGAGATACATCAGAAAGTCTGGCACAGTTCAGAAGTCCTGAGTACCTGCTGACAGCATATTTACTTTGCGTTGCTGCTAGTGGTGGTTGGGGGGTGATGGGAGACAACAGGCTTGCCAGTGAGCATGTGTGGAGGTCAGAGGACAGCATGGGGGGACTGGTTCCATCCTTCTACCTGTGAGTCCAGAGATGGAACTTCAGTCCTCAGGCTTAGCAGCAAATGCCTCTATCAGCCTAGCTGTCTCACCAATCTCGCTGACAGTCTCCTTGATTCTGGCAGACTCTCTGGGTTGGGCAGAAAGCGTTAAGTGGCTCTGTTAGCTATCCCTACTACCCAGCATAGGCGTGCTGCCCAGAAAAAGTGTGTTTAGAAGAAGACTGTGGGCCATAGCTCTACATTCAGTTCCCAGTTAGACCTTTGTTTTTCTGAGATGGGCTCACCTGTAGCCCCGGTAGGCCTTGAACTCATGATCCTCCTTCCTCAGCCTCCTAAGTGCCAGGATTATAGGCATGTGCCACCTCCCCCGACTTCTTGGTCCCCCACTATTGAAGCAGAGATGGGTGGTGGAATGAAACATGGTGGACCGACCTCGGGTTAGGACTTGCTTGCCCGGTCTTAAGGTGAAGCTGCTACTTTGTAAGTCCAGGGAAGTATAGAGACCCTCTTTCTGCCTAAGTTTTGATGAGACAGAGGAAGTGTCCCTAACAGTCGGCACCCAGCCTTGGGCAGAGGAGGACTAGGGAACCTGTAGGCTCAGAATGGACACTACCATCCATGCCAACCCCAGGCTGCAGCAGTTCTGCTCTGCCCATTGTGAAGAATTCTCACAGTGTGCACTGGTGACAAGTGACACAGGACATCTCACTTCCTGTCATTCAAAGGACATGTCCTCATAATTCATGAAGCTATTCGAAAGCTGGGTCCCCTTCCCTTCCTCAACTGTCCGGGTTCTTAGCAGTGACACGCCAGGCCTCCTTGGGAAGGGTGTTTCCTGGAGTGAGCCCCTGAGGTGACTCCTGGAGGCAGGTCTCCAAGACTCCACTGAAGATGGAAAAACATCTGAGTCCAGGGACCTCAAAACTCAGCCTTCCTATACTAGGAATGTGGTTTAATTGATAGAGGACTTGCCTAGCATACATGAAGGCCTGGGTTCCCTCTCCAGGGTGGTACAAAATGGAGTATAGTGGTGCATGCCTATACTTGCAGGAATGTAAGGTCAGTCTGAGGTACACAGTGACTTTGAGACTTTTCTAGTGCCTCACACCTGTAAACCCAGTACTCTAGAGGTAGAGGCAGGAGGATTGCTTTGAGTTCAAGGCCAGCCTGTTCTACATTTAGAAGAGAACCAAGACCTTTTCTTAAAAAAAAAAAAAAAAAAAAAAAAAAAAAAAAAAAAAAAGGCAAAGCAAAACACCAGCCTGGACAACTTAGCAAGACGATTATGTAAAATGTAAACATTTTTAATTTTTTAAAAACTTTTATGTATGTTTGTGTATTGTTGCCATGAGTCAGAATATTTTTATTTTGAGACAAAGTCTCACTAAGTTATCAAGGCTGGCTTTGAACTAGAGATCCTGCTGTGTCTGTCTTCCTAGTAGCCAGCATGCCAGGCTGCACCACCAGGCTGGCTACGGTGATTTCTAAAGCCTTGTCACGGCTGTGCATAGTCACTGGGGCCTCTCCTCACGATCCCATGCTGAGATCTCTAGAGCATGTGGTTCATCTGGGACTAACAGAGAAGGTTTCCGCAGAAGGAAAGGAGTTAAGAAGAGGTGACCTTGGAAAATGGACATTTCACGGAAACCAGACAATAAAGCAGACTCTGGCCCAAAACATACAAAGAAAACAGGGCCTGGTGGTGCAGGCATGTAGTCTTGGCTACTTGAGAGGTTGAGGCAGCAGAATCACAAGCCCAGGGCTTGCCTAGACTACAGAGTTCACTAGTTCTAGGCCACCCTGGGCAACTTAATGAGCCCCAGTCTGGGAATTAAAAGAAAGATGGCTGGAGCTAAAACTCAATGGCAGAGCACTTGCCTGCCATTCCCCAATGTGGGGGGGGGAGTAGGGGGGAGCAGTTCAGAGGTAGACCAGGCAGTCAACCTGCAGCGCTACCAACTCAAACCAAACCAAGAAACTCAAGTTAAGACTTCAAATAAATGCCGGGTGTTGGTGGTGCACGCCTTTAATCCCAGCACTCGGGAGGCAGAGGCAGGTGGATCTCTGTGAGTTCAAGACCAGCCTGGTCTACGAGAGCCAGTTCCAGGACAGCCTCCAAAGCCACAGAGAAACCCTGTCTCGAAAAACAAAAAACAAAACAAAACAAAACAAAAAGACTTCAAATAAATACCATTTGTCTTTCATAACAAAGGGGGAGAATTTTTCTCTGTAAAGTCCAGAACTAAGGGTAATGCAGGTTGGTGATGTCTTCAGAGGCCCACACTTAGCTTTGTTCCCCTGGAGCACTGAAGCAGCACCCCAGCAGTCCTCCGCCCTCTTCCTAAAAGCCATATGTGTCTCCAGTCCCTACGATGTCTCTGTGGTATGTGACAGGATATGACACCTGTCTGTGTCCAGCAAACCAGTATAGGTACTCAGGCCTAAGCAGGATTCCACCGACAGAACCATATGGGCTTCTCTCTCCAGCAGGATAGCCACAACAGCAATGCCAGACACCAACCAAGGTTGGCCTGAGGACTTTGGCTTTCAGCTGGGCGGCTCTGGACCCTGCTTCGTGATGGAGGTGGCTGAAGGAAGCAGCGCACACGCCGGGGGACTGCGGCCCGGGGACCAGATCCTGGAGGTTGAGGGGCTGGCTGTGGGTGGCCTGAGCAGAGAACACCTCGTGCGCTTGGCACGGCGCTGCCCTAGAGTGCCACCCAGCCTCGGTGTACTCCCGGGTCCCGAAGGTGGCCCCACAGCCTTGACAGCAGCCTGGCTATCCCCGCGATTTGGCGGCAGACTCCCGCTGGGTCGCGAACTGCTGCGTTTGGCTGGCCGCCGCAGACCAGATGCTGTGCACAGAGAGCGCAGGCGCAAGGCCCAGGAGTTCAGCTGCAAGGTAGGACGCTCAGAGAAGGAAGGGGCGGGACACAACCCTGGGTTGCCAGCTGAGCAAAGTTTTTACAAAGCAAGTTCCTAGCCAGCCTGGGCTACATAGTGAGACCTCGCATCTAAAATTGATGATTCATCACTGATTGAATCATTGATTAATCATAAATAGATGATATATAAATGTTTGATAGAGGAGAACTAGACAGGTAAGTAGGTAGATAATAGGCAGATAGGAGAGAGAGAGGAGGGGGGAAGGAGAGAAAGAAAGAGAGAGAGAGGGAAGGAGAGAGAGAAAGAAATGATACCCAAGACCTCAGATAGATATAAACAGGTAGGTAGAGAGACTGGTGATAAGTAGATGGCTGATTGATAGATATAAGTCGATGGGTAAATAGATGATAGGTAAATGATAAGTAGGTAGGTAGGTAGATGATAAGTAGATAGATAATAGGTAGGTGGGTAGATAGAAGATAGATAGATAGATAGATAGATAGACAAACAGATGTCCCTGCTCCTCATCTGGCCAGGCTCCAGCAGAACAAAGAGTGAACTTGTGAATGACCAGGGAATTCTCTGGAACATAGACACTCCACTTCACCTGGATGCTGAGTCTGGAAACTCAGCTTCTACTTCTTGACAAGGATATTTGAAGTCCTGAGCTTGTCCTCAGAAGGGAAACTCCTTAGTCCTGACCCTGGACAGGTGAGGAGGGTGACTATTAGGATTCGGGGGCAGGGCCTCAGAAGCTAAACTAAAGAAGTTTACTGTCCACCCACACAAAGTTCTCTACAGAGGCCCAGGCAGTTTTCCAGAATGGCTGGCAACCATATAAGATTGAGTCCCTCATCTCAATGTGGAGCTTCGGAGTTGAAAGGGGCAGTAGGTGGGGAGGGATGTAGTCATCCTCTGGTCCCCACTTGCATGCTATGGCATGCACTTCTCTCCCCCTTAACATATAAAATAAAAATCTAAGTGTAAAAAAAAAAAAGAGTTGAAGGTCATTTCTACCTATCTAGAATTTTTGAAGCCACCCAGGGATTTATAAAATATGGGGGTGGGGGGAGGTAGTGAAGAAAAAGAAAACAAATCATGTCTGCTACTGTCCCAGATGATTTGCGAGCAGATTGTCCCATCTAATCCCTGCAGAGCTGGAAGGCAGTTTAAAGCCCCCAGTAAGGTAGAGTGGATATATAAACTTGCCCAGGAAGCAGAACTGGTAAGGATGGGCTCTGCTGGGCAATCAGGGAAGGTCTGGCGTCTAACGAAATGTTTTTTAGCCTGGGGGTATGTGAAGTGGTAGATTCTGGCTGGGGCTTACCAAGCACTCGCGAAAAGTAGGTAGATTCCAATAAAAGATGGCCTCTGAGGAACCCTCCCTAGTTTATAATGACCAGCTCCCCCACCCAGGTTCCCACCAGTACTCTGCCTGCCCCAGTTTTTGCTCCTTTGGATTGCTGGTATTTAATAGAAAATCCATTAGTGTCCCTTGATGGAGCCTTGTGCTTAGATGTAGGTTGAGAACATCTGGGTAATAACTGACACCAAAACCGGTCTGTGGCCTGAGCCCCCCTGGAGGGAGCTATTTTTTCCTCTTTCTTACATAAAGCATCCTTGCAGCTAGCCACACACTCTTTTGAAATGAGGCTGTTGCTGCTGACTTTGATTCCAAACTGCAGCCCTTGCAGCGTTGCAGGTGTTCATGGGGCAGGGGGAATGAGGGTGGCTGGTGTTACAGACTGTTTTAACCTCTTGGAAGACAGTGAGCAGGGGACTTTAGGGAATGCTACCCTTTGGTTCTACCATATAAATATGCATAGAGTACCTGCTGTGCCCCAGGACCTATGCTTGAAGCTGGACTGGAGTTAGGTGTGGAGCTATAATAGCTGATGGACATAGACAGTGACATACAAAGATTCCAAGTGTTAGGGACTCAAACATGCACAGAGTAGTCTCTGCTAAGAATCCTTCGATTTCACCTGCTAATACTAACTCATCCTCTACTCTCACTGCTCTAGAAATCCTGCTGCAATGCACTAGTGGAACCACCAAGAAAGCAACTGGGGACCGTAGAGATAGCTCAGTATATAAAGAAACTTGCCACACAAGCCTGGCGACCAGAATTCCATCCCTAGAATCCATGTAAAGGTGGAAACAACTTCACAGGGTTGTCCTCTGAACTCCAGACTTGGGCCATAACATGCACATGCATACACAATAGTAGTCATTTTTAAAGGATTTATTTATTTTATGTGTATGTGAAAATGGCTGAGTGTACGTGTACCATGTTTATGCAGTACCCATGAAGACCTGAAGAGGGCATTGGCTCCCCTGGAACTGCATGGAGATTATGAGTTATCTAAGGTGGGTTCTGGAAACCCAACCCAGGTCCTCTGGGAGAGCATTGAGAGTCTTAACCATGGAGCTGCCTCTTTAGCCCCATTTTTTTTTTTTTTCAAAGAAAGCAGTGAGACATGAGTTCATTTCCAAGGCTCCGTAGCAGGACTAGCAAAATGGCTCAGCAGGAAAAGACACACTTGCTGTGCAAGCCTGACTCCTAAATTCAGTGCCTATAATCCACAGCAGGAGAAAACCGATTCCAGAAATTGTCCTCTGACCTCCACACACGTGTTGTGGTGCACACGCGCGCGCACACACACACACACACACACACACACACACACACACACACACACAAAATGTAATAAAAATATGTAATGACAGAAAGATTAAACTTCACTCATAGGTCATCACACACTTGTTTTGTCAGGACATTACTTGAATAAATTCATAGATATCAGGTCATTGAATGGAAGAGTGGGCTCTAGCCAGGTGTGGTGATGCATGCCTGGATCTAAGGCACTTGAGAGGTAAAGGCAAGAGGATACTAAGTTTGAGAACCAACCTGGACCACATAGCAAGAGCCTGTCCATAAAAGAAAAAAAAAGACAGGAAGGAAGGAAGGAAGGAAGGAAGGAAGGAAGGGAGGGAGAGATGAAGGGAGGAAGGGAGGGAGGGTGAGAAAAAGTAAAAGTAAAAGGAAACCAGCTCAGTCTGGTGGCCCGGGTCTGTTATCTCAGCTACTGAGAAGGCTGAAGCAAGAGGATGACAAGTTCCAGTGGAGATTCAAGCCCACCCTGGTCAGCTGAGTGGGAGGGACCATCACAAAAGAAAAAGATAAAAGAGACTGGGAGTGGAGAACCACTTAGGAACATGCCCAATAATGTCCTCTGGCCTCCACATGCACACGCATGAATATGTACACACATAAACACCACACACAGAGAGATAGGGATGGAGTTTAGTGGCACTTGCCCATGTGAAAGAAACCCTGGATTCCATCCTCAGTACTGCAAGACAGAAACAAACACTATTGTGAGAGGGGAGGGGGGAGAGAGGGAGGGGGAGAGAGAGGAAGGGGGAGACAGAAGGAGAAGGAGAGGGAGGGAGGTGGACAGACAGAGAGGGGGAGGGAGAGATGGGAGTGGAGAGAGAGGGAGGGGGAAGAGAGAGGGAGGGGTAAAAGAGAGGGAGGGAGAGAGAGAGGGAGGGGGGAGAGAGGGAGGGGGAGAGAGGGAGAAAGAAAAGGTGCTTTAGTTATGTTCCTACTTTCTAGGAACACTGTGTGCATTTGCACACCCAGTTTCAAAGACCCCACACACCCCTCTGAATATGTTCCTTTATTAACATTAGCTAGTTATGTGCATGAAGAGAAAGAACACCCCAAAAAGTTCAGAGAGAGAGAGTTAAAAATCACGGCAAGGCAACACCTTCTACAGTGCTTTTGTGGAACCAGAATATTCTCTGTAGGGACCCTAAGCAAACAGTGCTGCAGAATGAAACACCAGCATAGTATTATAATAATAGTAACTAGCAATTAGTGAGCGCCTGGCACGTGCTTAAGCCCTTATATTAAGTCCTTTGATCCTTGGATTCCTTGGAATGGCTGTTCCTGTGCTGATGAAATGGCTCAGCAGTTAAAGGCCCTCACCCAAAGCCCTGATGACCTGAGTTCAATCCCTAGAACCCACACAATGGGAAAGAACTGATTCCTGTAGATATGCAAAGAAATGGTGGGGTTTTTTGTTTTGTTTTGTTTTTTTGTTTTTGGTTTTTTGAGACAGGGTTTCTCTGTGGCTTTGGAGACTATCCTGGAACTAGCTCTTGTAGACCAGGCTGGTCTTGAACTCACAGAGATCCACCTGCCTCTGCCTCCCAAGTGCTGGGACTAAAGGTGTGTGCCACCAACACCCGGCCAAAGAAATGTTTTTTAAGACAAACAAACAAGCAAACAATGGTGGCTCCTAGGTTCAGATCCTGATTCTATAACCTTGCAACCCATATCAGTTGTGTGAGCTGTCCTTCCACAAGTTACTTCTCTGCAAGTCCTTTCTCTGTCAGCCTCTGTGACCCTAGCTCTTGAGATACAAACTGAAAATATTAATAGTCCCTGTGTCAAGAGCAGCTGAAAGTTTAGCAGTGAGGCCTAATGGGCAGTGTTTGCTCTGTTGGCTATCCTATAGAGGTAAACATAGAGGTAAACTGAGAACTCTCCATGGTTCTACCTGTGATCCTGTCTTTGCAGGTAGATGACATCTTGGGGGACCAGCCAACAGCCAAGGAGCAGGTGTTTGCTGCACTGAAGCAATTTGCTGCCGAGCAGCAGGTGGATGAGTTGGTGTGGGCTCTTACTCTGGTGCTGCCCAGTGAGGCCCAGGGGCCAGTCCTGGACAACCTCAGGTACCCCTATTGATGTCAAGATGGGAAGACCAAGTGGGTTTCATTCAAGGAGGGTGTCTTTCCAATCCAAGTGGTACATGGAGCCTGCACTTGAGCTGGTGACAAAGGTGAACCTGTAGCAGTGGTTGTGTTCGTGATGGTGAAAGGGACAGCAGATGCTGGCCTGTGAGGGATCACCTCCTGAGGTACAGTCACAGCTGACTCCATCCCAAACCCAGATGGCAGGAGTCTCCCATAAGACATGCAGACACTCCCAGCTCCATACTGTGACTGAGCAGTGGCACATTGGAAGGAGGCAGTCCTGTATGGGTCCTGACACTCACCCACCCTATAGGCAATGCCCACTCTGCCCACTCTCCGCCTCTTGATGCCCCCATTTCCTTTCTTTTGAGACAGGATCTCCTTATGTCACCCAGGCTGGCCTTGAACTCAATGTTCTGCTACCCTGACCTCCCAAGTGATGTAATTACAGGTGTGAACCACCACATCAGGCTCTCTCTCTCTCTCTCTCTCTCTCTCTCTCTCTCTCTCTCTCTTGCTCTCGCTCTCACTCTCGCTCTGTGTGTGTGTGTGTGTGTGTGTGTGTGTGTGTGTGTGTGTTTGTACAGGGTCTTGCTGGATAGCCCCGGATGGCCTGGACCTTGCTATATAATCAGGCTGGTCTCAAATTCATGAAGATCTGCCTGCCTCTATCTTCCTGAGTTCTGAAATTAAAGTTGTCCAGCATCATATCCAGTCATTTCTGCCTTATTTTTTTGATACAAGATCTCTCACCGAGCCGGGCATGGTGGCACATGCCTTTAATCACAGCACTCAGGAGGCAGAGTCAGGCAGATCTCTGAGTTTGAGGCCAGGTCTACAGAGCAAGTTCCAGGACAGGTTCAAAGGTACAGAGAAACCATTAAAAACAAAAACAAAACTCCTCTCACTGAACCTGGAATTCTCTATGTTAGATAAACTAGCTGGTCAGGCAAGGAGCCCCAGGTCCCTGTCTGCCCTTCCCTCATCTCAATGCTAGAGTTACCAAGAGCCACTTGCATGTGGCATTTTTGTCAGTGCTGAGGATGGGAACTTAGGTCTTCATGCTTTGCCGGGCAAGCACCCTATCCACTGAGCCATCCTCCCAGCCCCTACACTTAGGGCTCTTTGATATCAGATTGATGATAGTGATGATGGTGATGGTGGTGGTGGTGGTGGTGGTGATAGATGTTTGGCAAGGACTACACTAGATCCTTGAAGGACACTCTGTCACCAAATGAACTCTGTTCATACAGTCAAGTTGAAGTTCTGAGAGGATCACAGAGCAAATCAGTGATCTTGAACCCAGTTAGCTGTGCCCTTTAGTCTCTTCAGTTCACCCTCCAAGTTTATTGGAGAAATTTTTGGTGGGTCCTGGCTTGGAGTGACCCAGGAATATCTCCAATCCCTGGCCTCCTTCACTGAGGGCTGTATCTACAACCGTCTTCGATCAGACAGCCTCTGGGGTTTTCAAACTCTGGTTGTGAGTCCCGCCTGGCTTTCTCTCCAAGCTCTTGCCTCTGGGGCCAGCGATTGCCCCGACCCCTCCCCCTTCCCCGGGCTCAGTCTGCCCCCTCCCCTCGCTGCCATTCACCCCGCGGTCTGCCCCTCCCTCTGGGCCTGGCCAATGTCAGGGACTGGGCTGGCCAGCCCCCCGCCCCCACCAGCCCCGGCTCAGCATCTCGACTCTGCAGCGAAACGCATTGGAGGCCACCGAAAGAGGCCACCATGAGCTGCCTGGGGTGAGTAAGGGGACTGACTCTTGGCACTCTTGCTGGTAAGAAGAAAAAAAAGGTCTGAATAGGAAGAAAAAAAAGTTATTTCTAGGGCGGAATATATCGCGGAGCTGATGCAGGGGGCTGAGTACTTCCTGGGGAGGTGACAGATAGGCAGAGCTCGGTTCTGCCTAGTTCCATAAGGGCTGGGCTTGAAGGGGGACGCTCTGTCCCCGGGGAACTTGGCGCGTTTGTCTCCAGGCCAGACTCAGCTGGAGGATCGCTTAGATTTCCTGGTTTCATCTCGGTGCTGCGGGGCTTCTGTCTCCGCCACCTTTCCTGGGACAGCGGCAGAGGCGGCTGCCTCTCTGCTGGCTGCTTTTCGTCCCCAAGCGACCGACAGGCCCACGTCAGCTGAAGATCTGGAGGGGAGGAGGTGGTCTAGATTTAGAGTCTGAAAAAAGCGGGAACCCCTGGACACTCTGGGATGCCCCGGTGGCCCGCTGCTTCCCTGGGGCGCTGCTGGGAGGATGAATGGAAAGCCTGTGTTGCCAGCGGGTGTCAAGTGCGACAGGAAAATTGGGGAGGTTGTTGGAGGAAGGGGCGGCGCCCAGCTGGGCTCCGAAAGGAGGATAACATGGCAGTGGGGACTTCAGACAACGCCTCCCTACCACCACCACCCTTCCAACCGCTCTGCATTTCCTAACACCTCGCTCCCTGAAGTTGGCCAGCTGCCAACGTCCCCACTGTGTGCTGGGCTCTTGGGGTGTTGGGGATTTGAGTACAATCTTTTGGAGAAGTCTCAAAAGAGACAAGGAAGCATCACAGCCTCCTTGGCTAATTCTGAGATCCAAGTTCAGAGGCAGTCAGTCCATTGCTGACCCAGACTTAAACAGCAATCAGGGCAAGGACTCAGCAGGTGTCAGCATTAACCTCAAAAAGTTAGGCTCAGAGGGGGCCTGTCCTGGGGACAGGAAGGTCAATCCCCAAGAAGAGTTCAACACCAAGCGTCTAGTACCAGAACACAGGAGCAGAGACGCCCTTGCCTGCCATTGAGTAAGGACAATGGGGAATCACTACCCTGGCCCGGGGAGCCCACATAGCAGAAAGACGAGGCTTAAATAAGAGGCTAAATAGAAAAAAGGTAGTAGGTGGTGATGAGGATGATGATTGATGGTGTCTGTGTGTGTGTGTGTGTGTGTGTGTGTGTGTACATGTGCATGTATGTAAAGCTTTCTTTAGAGCCACACTTGAGTCACAGCTACATGGGAGGCAAAAGCTGGAGGATCGCAAGTTCAAACCCAGCCTGGGTGATTTATCAAGGACCTGGCTATAAATAAATAAAAAACCTTTCCGAGGAGGTTAGAAGCCACTTGGAACACAGAAGTGTGGCCTATGAGGGGGGTGGGGGATAGAGTTGGAGGTGACTGCAATGGCCCAGGCAGAGAGAAGACCTGGGCAGAAGTGAGACTAAGATCCTGAGCCCTCTTCCACTGTAGCCATTAAGCACACCTGGCTATTTAATATGGATGGATTTTTCATAAATTTGGACCACACAACAGTAATCCCAGCACTTGGGAGGCTAAGGCAAAAAGACTGCAAATTTGTGGCCAACCTGGGTTACATAGCAAGGCCCTGGGTTCAGTTCCCATCACTGCATAAAACCAAGGATGGTGGCCAGGCAGTGGTGGCGCCCACCTTTAATCCCAGCATTCAGCACTGGGGAGGCAGAGACAGGTGAATCTCTATGAGTTGGAGGCCAGCCTGGTCTACAGAGTGAGTTTCAGGATAGCCAAGACTACACAGAGAAACAAAACAAAAAACAAAACAAAACAAAACAAAAAACAAAACAAAACAAAACAGGGATAGTGGTGGATGCCTGTAATCTCAGCATTAGAGAGGTAGAAGCAGAAGGCTGAGAAGTTTAAGATCATCCTGAGTTACATAACAAGTTTCAGGCCAACCTAAGCTAAATGAAAACTGTCCAATATATATAGTTTATCAGGCTCTCATTAATTACACTTTAAGTACTTAACATAGATACAGGCTGAGTAGCTATCATTTAGGGCAGTGAAGACCTTGTATGTGTCCAGGTTTGTGGCCACAGTCTGCAAAGGCATCAGGTTACCTTACAATAGCATTTCTTGCTGCCACTTGGAGCCTAATTTGGGTCTGTCCCCCAAGGAATCCCAGTCTGATTAAGTGGTAAAATGGCTTTCTAATTAGGACAGGACAGGCATTTTGGAAAGTGTGATGTGTCCAGGAGGGAACAGAAAGAGCAGTTGCAGGGGATATGTCTGTTGGGGGAGGGAATGACAACGCAGTTAGAGAACAAGGCAGCTGGCATGGCTAGATGGTACGATTTGGAATTTCCACATGGAGCTCTGGGGTCACTTTGAGGATGGTACAACCTTGAGGAAGTAAACTGATCTCCATAGACTGTCTGATAAAGAGGGTTTAGCCTATGCCTGTGTGCTTCCAACAGAATTCTGGGTAGGAAACCCTATAAGTGAGTTGCACTGACTATAAGCAAAAAACAAGTGATTAGCTGGAGGCCTAGGGGTGGAGTAGGGACTACCTGTGCCCCCTTTTCCTCTTTTATTTGGTGTTAAGTGTCAACAACACCATGACACCTTGGAGCCGAACGCAGAGGGTGGGGGGCACACTTTTAGTAGTACTCAGGTGCCTGTGGTAGGGTTGCAATTTGAGACTACATATGGGGTTCAGGGCCAGCCTGAGCTACATAAAGAGACCTCATCACAAAGAAAGAAAAACAAAACCAGCAGATAGTTCAGTGGTAGAGTTCTTTCCAGTATGCCCAAGACCTGGGTGTGATCCCCCTGTACCACATACACAAAATATTTATGCTATAATTGCACTGGAGAGACAGCAGCTTACTGGGTGAAGTGCTTGCTGTGAAAACACAAGGACTCAGTTTGGCTCCCCAGCACCCATGTAAAAGCCAGGTGCAGTGTCACAGCCTGCAATTCCAGCACTGGGGAGGTTGAGACAGGATCCCTGGGGCCCACTGCTCATCCTAGCCTAATCAGTTTACTCAAGGTTCAGTGAAAAAGCCTGTCTGAAAGAAAGGTGCGGAGCAATTGAAAAAAGACATCTCATGTTGACCTCTGACCTCCACATGCACACTCAGGAATGGGTATCAAACACACACACACACACACACACACACACACACACACACACACACGAAAATAAACAAAGCCATGTGATGGCACATGTCTTTAGTCCCAACACTTGGCAAATAGAGGCAGGCAGGTCTCTAGGCTAACCTGGTCTACAGAGCCAGTTCCAGGACAGCCAGAGCTACATAGTGAGACCCTTTCTTAAATAATTAAAATAAAACAAAACCAGTTATGGTAGCAAACACCTTTAATCCCAGTACTGGGGAGGCAGAAGCAGGTGGGTCTCTATGAGTTTGAAACTGACCAGACATCCTGTCTCAAAGGAATAAAAATATATATATTTATATACGAGGGCTGGGAAAGTGGCTCAGTGGCTCATGTGCTTTTGGCATGAGCATGAGAGCCAGAGTTCAGATCCCCAGAACCCATATTAAACATCCATCTGTAGTTTCAGCCTCAGAAGGCAGAGATGAGGATCCCCAGAGCAAGCAGGCTAGCAGACTAGCCTTATGGATCAACTCTGGGTTTGATTAAGAGACCCTTCCTTAGTGAACAAGGTGGAAAAAGGATGGAGGACAAGTGGAATATCCACCTCGGCCCTCCACATGGGTAAGCACTGCGTGTGCATGCACCCACACCCATGCAAGCTCGCATAAGGTGCGCATGCACACCGCAAACCAAACAATAAAAAGGTGTGTATAATACAGTGTTTGGGGGAATTGTATGAGCTGATGTTGGCCAAAGTGCCCAGCACAGTGTGTGATTGGTTAGTGTTGACTTCCCATATGGAGGGTCTCTTTTACCCCAGAGCAGTGACTCAGTGCAACTTGGGAGGGGGTCCCCACTATTTCTCTGCCCCGTGCACATAGGCTGTTTGGAAGCCTTGGCCTCTATCCACTAGTACCAACAGCACATCCTTCTCCCAGCTGTCATTTTGTGACAGCCAAAAAATATCTTGAGATAGGGCCAAATGTCCTCAGTGGGTAGAGGTGTGTGCAAAATTGCCTCTGGTTAACAATGATTGTTCTAGAATGATCTTTGATAATGCTCTCTCACTGAGACAGGCATGGTAGACCAGTCCACAAGTATAGACTGTTCCCTAGTGACTTCATGCTGTCATGAGTCACCTGGCCAAATGCCCCCACCACTGCCACCCTATCTGGGGACATCTCTGTGATGATAGTGGCCTGGCCCTGAAGCAGCATGTCCAGACTGCAGCATGAGCGTTCATCTGATACTTTCATCTTCTCTGTTGCCAGCCCAGTGGACAGTTTTTATAGCCTTTGGGGGTGACTGGCTCTGGGACAATGATGCTGGCAAGTAGCATCACGATTGCCTCCTGTCCTGCTGTCATGAGCTGTGCCTGAGAGTTGTCAGGCCTGGGGGAGGGCAAGAAAGATGTGGCATGAGGAGGTATAGGTGCTGCTGCGGCTGCCAGAGAGAAATAGCTCTGAGAGCTTACAGCTGTGCAGTGGGGCCAAAATGGATGGAGGCAGATTGAGGTGTTGGGGAGCAGCATGCCCTGTTAGTATTTTTGTTTTGTTTTTCAGGGCTGGGGATTGAACATAGGACTTTGTTCTTGCTAGGGAAGTCCTCTACCATGGAGCCATTCACTAGCTCCTCGCTGGTAGATTCTATCTAGCTCTACCCTGAGCCACACCCCAGCCCCTCACTGGGGAATTCTAGGCAGATGCTCTACCCTGAGCCACATCCACGGTCTACTTCTGTATTTTGAGATTTAATCACTCAGCCAAATGTGGTGGAACAGGCCTATCATCCAATATACTTGAGAATCTGAGGCAGGAGGATCAAAACTTCAAGGTCTGGGGTTGTAATGAGGCTCAACTGGCTTACCTAGCACACACAAAACCCTCACTTTGATTCCCTGAATGGAATAAAAGCAGGCCTGGGAGTATATGCTTCTAACCCTAGCACCCAGGAGATGAGGTGGGAATGGGGTCAGAAGTTCAAGGTTATCCGTGATTGCTTAGCAAGCTTGAGGCTGTCCTAGGCTACATAAAACCTCATCCGGAGGAAGAAAGTAAGGGAGGAAGGGAGGGAGAGAGGGAGGGAGGAGGGAGGAGGGGAGGGAGGGGAGGGAGGGAAAGAGGGAGGGAGGGAGGGAGAGAAAGAAAGAAGGGAAGGGAGAAGGAAGGAAAGGGAAAAGAGGGGAAGGCAAAGGGAGAGGGAAGGAGAATTTGAGGCCAGTCTGTATTAAAGTGAGTTCAAGACCATCCTGGGGAACTTCGTAAGACCCTGTATCAAAATAAGAAAAACGTGCTGGGGAGGTAGCACAGCTGTACTTGAGTAGTACTGGGGGGAAAAAATCTAGCCTCTTTGTCCCATCCTGCACCTTTTCCCAGGCTGGCTTCCAGCGTCACCCCTCTCTGGGAGTACCAAGACCTCAAAACCTCTGGGGTTCTTTCACCTCCCCTCGAATCCATAAACCCTAGCATGGCCACCCACTGCTCTGGCCCTGGCCTCGGCATTTAAGGCCTCCTCCCTCTACCTTCCTCCTGGATATGTAGGGAGGGCATTTTCCACACTGGCCAACTCCCTCAGTCCTGCGCAAATACTACAAAACGGGATTTTTCTAAAAGGTGTTGGCTGAAGCAGTGTTGCAGCCACTCTAAGGGGGACTCGCTGGGCGAGTGACGCCCCAGGCAAGACTCCTGGAGCGGGACAGAGTTGAGAGCCAAAGGAAAGAGCTTAACAGCCTGGAATCATCTGATCCACTCCTTCGGGTGCACCAGCTAGTTGAAGGGTCCTGGGGCGGGGAGAGAAGAGGCGGGGTGGGGCGGAGTCACCAAGAAGGGGCGGGCATCGGGCCACCATGCAGGACTGGCCGGGAGGGGCCACGCAGGCTCGCCCGGCAAAGGCGCGTGGAGTCGCGGGCGCCCTCTCTGTCATCGCGGGCTCCACCACCCGCTACCCGGTGCGCACCTGCCGCGCCGCCCTCGCGGATCCAGATGGGGAAGGACCAGGGCTTCTCTCGGCACTTTAGGTAGCTTCCCCATCGCGTCCTGCGCCTCTGGGAACCCTGTGCCCGCATCCGCCCAGCTTGAGGTGGGGGGAGGGGGGCTGGGACATCTAGGGGGGGTTCCCTGTCCTGGGTGGGCAACCTATAGAGACTGGGCGGAGCCCAGAAACTGGGGACAATGGGAATAAAGTGGGGGGTATGTGGGCGGTGAGGTTTAGATATTGGGTACTCAGGACCCACGTGCAACCGGAGGAGTTGGGATGAAGTGAAAGGCTAGGATTAAAAGCCAGCCTTCCTGCATTGGCTCTCAGGATAGGACAGAGGACCAAGAATGGGGTTGTCGAGTGCTCTGGATGAGAACCTAGCGCATCGCATCAACTTCTGAGTTTGGAAGGCAGGACCTTTCCACTGTCCACTGCAGATGAGAACTGCAGGTTGCAGCCTCCGAAGCCCCTACCCCGTCTCCACCAGTTTGCTGCCTGGAGACCAAGTGCTAGGTGAAGAAAGCTGGGCTGGGATAGAATACACACAGGCAAGGGATCCTAGGTGACGTTCTGGTAGCAGAATTGACCCAGTGGAAGGTTATATACTGTGACTCCCGGGAAGAACCCTGGGAACTCAGGAAGGCCTGTTGGCATAGCAAGGGCATAAGAGCCTTGGAGACCCATTGCTGGTTGTCACAGTCAAAAAAGGGAATAATCTGTCCCTATAATGAATTCGGCCCCACTGCATCTGGCTGTGCCAGCTTTAATTAACCTACAGCAGTGCCAGGACTGGGGTGGCTGGGCCAGACAGTGATGGAGACGCAGGGAAGGTTCATGCCAGCCAGGAAGGGTGTCTGGCTCAGCAGACAGCCTTGGCCTCTGGCCCATGCTCCAGGATGCCAAGCAGAGAGCTAGCCACTAGACCTTCCACCTCCCCGGTTTGTGACTCAGTCTGGTGCCCACCTTGACTACTTGGTGTTGGATGTTAAACTGAGCTGGGCATCTGACCCATGCCCAGGTTAGAATCTGGGTCTGATGCCTTACAGAGATTTGGGGCTGAAGTTGAGGGTATGAGGTGGACATCCTTTGCCTGGACATGAGGCAGGAGGGTAACCAGGGGGTTGTGACTGCAGGCAGATGGAAGTGTCAGGCTCAGAAGACCTCCTGGTCACCTGGAGTATCCAATCTGAAGCATAACTCCCTGGGGGCAGGGCAAGCATGAGCCCTCCTGAAGAATCTGCATGCTTTCTATCCCACTAGGGAGCTCATTCTGCCCAGTGGGCCTTATTAACCTTACCCACAGAGGCTGGCAGAGCTACAGAGCCAGTTCAGGAGAGGGTTACTCCAGCTAAATGCAAAGGCATTGCACCCCTGCTCTTTTTCTCCTGACTCCCCACCATGCCCTTGGCATTGGCTCCTGGTACACGGAAGAGGGAAGGGAGCCTTGGGGCACAGCCAGGAAGCTTTTGTAGTATAATGAGCCTCAATTCCAGCTGTGTCAGAGGCCAGCTGTGTCACCCTGGAAAGTTACAGATTTCTATATGACTTGGAATGTTCTGCAGTGGATCAGTAAGTCCACCAAGGTGTTAGCTGAAATTGTTATATAGAGATGGGGTTGGATCACTCACAGACATGCACATATCCTTCTGTCTCAAGTGCCAAGTCCTTCCCCATCACTGTGGCCCACAGCCCAGCTACAGATTCAGGCTTTGGAAAGCTCCTAGAATTACTAGCACCAAGGACTCATCCTAGGGTATGGATGCTTCATGGAGGCTGTCTTCTCCCACCACCAGCAGGGCGACACCTTGGAGAGCACCACAAGGCCTTCACCGTTGAGCCCCAGAATCTGGCAGGGACAATGGGTTTATTAAACACATGGAAGGGGTTGGGAACACACACACACACACACACACACACACACACACACACACACACACACTTAAAAATAATAAAAATCATTCTTTTAAAACAAATTAAAGGAGCCAAGCGTTGGTGGTGCATGCCTTTAATCCCAGCACTCGGAGGCAGAGGCAGATGGATCTCTGCGAGTTCGAGGCCAGCCTGGTCTACAGAGCGAGTTCCAGGGCAGCCTCCAAAGCAATACAGAGAAACCCTGTCTTGAAAAACAAAAACAAAATTAAAGGGGGAGGTCAGGCAGAGCCAAAAACTTGGAGGTGGTAATTGCCTTCACCCTTGCTGGCAGAAAAGCAAGCAGGGGAACGGCAAGTGTGAGGATTCTTGGAGGAAGTCAGACATCCCGCGGATGGCTAGTGTAGTTTTTTTTCTAGCAATCACCTGGAAATAAGCAGGGTAGAGAAGGAGAGCATTAGCCGGAGAGAACGGACAGAGATAGAAGACAGGCAGGACTGCTTTGGAAGCAGGAAGGCCCCGCAAAGGTTAGTATCATAGGGACAGTCCAAGCGGCTTTACCAAGGCGGGGTGACACTGCACTCCTGATGTCGTCTAGTATAGTCAGTTCTCTGTCCCCCATGTGAGTGAAGGGGAATCGAACTCAGGTCTTCAAGCTTGACAGCAAGCGCTTCTGCCTGCTGAGCCCTCATGTGACCAGGTCTACGACAGCCGGGAACGCAAGTCCGCTCACAGAAGGGGAGAGTGAAAATTTCCCTGGTCACCCCTGGGAAGGGGCAGTAGGAGCCACCAGGAGCGCCTTTGGGATGTAGTCAGGGGCCGCGCCTGACTCTGCGGACCTTGCTTTGCAGGATCTTTATCCCCAAGAAGCACCGGGCACGCTTCGATGAGGTGGTGTCCCAGGGTCTGTTGGGTAAGCTGTGCCGCGCTAGGAGGGCGCAAGGCGCGCAGCGTTTGCGCCGGAGCCGCAGCGAGGAGCGTCCCGAGCGCCTCCTGGTGTCCACGCGCGCCAGCGCCGCGCCACGCCGTCCTGATGAGCCACCCCCGCGCAAGGCGGCCTCGCTGCTGGGCGGCCGCACCGGCCCTGGGGGCCCTCGCAGGTATACAGGGCGCGCGGGTGACAGTAGGGCACATTTCCCGATCATGTGCGAGCTTGGGTCGGAGACTCGTACAGTGGGTATCTGGGAGGACAAGGACATGAGACATCCGCCGGTCACCCACCTCCAACCCCATCTCATCCTTTCCCCCAGGACTGTTCGAGTCTATAAGGGCAACAAGAGTTTCGGCTTCACTCTGCGCGGCCACGGACCGGTCTGGATTGAATCTGTCTTGCCTGGTGAGGAATGAACAGGTTACCCTGAGTGCCTAAGATCAGGGATGAGGTGAAAAACCATGTTGTAGCTCTCTCTAGTAACGCTATCCATGCTGAGAGTCACGTGGCATCCAAAGTTAAGAGTTAGTGTAATGACTGGGGAGATGGTCCGATGGTTAGAGCAATTGCTGAGTAGACATGAGGACTGGAGTTTGGATCTCCAGAACACATACAAAATGTGGGTGGGATGGTAACGTTCTGGTAATTCCAGCCATGGAAGGAAGAGATGGGACTCCCAGAGCAAGCTGGCTAGCAAGCTCCAGGCTTGATTGAGAGACCCTGCCTCAGTGAACAAGATGGAAGATCATCAGAGGATGAGGTTAATCTCTGATCTCTGCACATGCATGCACAGTCATACATACATACACATGCACCTACACACATGAAAACACATGCACACACATGAAAATGAAAGAAAAAAAGCAGAGAGTGGTAAATGCCACTACTTGGCTTGCCTTCTCTATTTTAGGCATCCAGCCTCCCTACCCAAGGAGCATCTCTGCCCATGGGTAGAAGGGTCTCCTCACATGGGTTAACATGATGAAAGACATCCCCTCATGTCTCAGAGGCCAACCTTGATTTAGATAATCCCTCACAGATATGCCTGGAGGCCTGGCCCTAAGTGATTCTAGATTCTGTCCAGTTGACAATATTAACCATCTCAGTGGTTTTGAACAATGTCAATGGGCTCTTGGGTCTAGCAGCTGCTGTCCCTTTTGACTGTCTGGTTCCTAGCCCAAAGCTGAGGAAGGCAGATGGACAGTGGCCCAGACTCTGAGACTCCCTGGAGGAGGTGCTCAGAGTGTGTGTGTGGATTGGTTGCTCTGCATGTGAAATGCAAGCTTATAGGCCTCAGTTGTACCTAAATCTCCTTTCTCTTCTTTTTAAATTACACTTATTTATTTGGAGTAGGAGGAGGGATGGGAGCACACATGTGTCATCTGGGATGTGTGTATGATGGTTAGAGAGCAGCCTGTAGTCAGTTTTCTCTACCACGTGGGTCTCGGGGATCAAACTCAGGTCGTCAGGCGAGCTTCCCTAGCCCCTAAATCATCTAGACAGCCCTGAGTCTCACTTCTCACCTGTAAAACTGAAGAATGGTTATCTGACTCACCCACTGGAGTTGAGAGCGGAGAATCCCATACAATTCCACTATAAAGTGGTCAACTGACTATATACCTTCTCACTCCTCCAGGCAGCCCAGCTGAAAGTGCCTCCCTCAAGTCAGGTGACCGGATCCTCTTCCTCAATGGACTGGACATGAGGTCAGCAGCCCCTGAAGTGTCTTGTGATCTTGGGGATGAGCCATCCTCCAAGACCTTTGCCTCTTGGGACACTAAGAGTGGCTCTGATCCCCTTTTGATGTATGTCCTATGGCCTGTGTCTCCTGGGTCTATCCATCTTCCCCTGAAGGCTGTTTTTCCCCCCTGTCATACTGGGAATTGAACACAAGGCCCTTGGTTAGGCAAACAGTATCTCAGAGCTACATCCTCAGCCCTTTGTTTAAGATTTTTCTTTTTAGACAGTGCCTCACTCTGTATCCTAGGCTGGCTTAGAACTCACTATGTAGCCCAGACTTGCCTTGAATTCATGAAAACCCACCTATCTCCAGTGAGTGCTGGATTGCAGATGTGAGTTACCATACCAGCCTTTTTTAAATTTCTTTTTTGAGACGAGGTCTTGCTTAGTTGACCAGGCAAGCTGGACTTGCTATATAATTCAGACTGGCTTCAAATTCTGCAAACCCTCCTGCCTCAGCTCCTCAAGTGTTGGGATTACAGTTGTGTGCCACCTTATCCACCGAGTAGTGGGAATTCCACTTGAATCCATCCTTCCACTTTGCCAGAACCTCTAGCCCATCCTTCCGACTGAAAATATTACAGCTACATGTTGGGGACACAGAATGGAAAAGACCGATTATTTCTTGCCCTGGAGAGGAGTTGTGGAAATATCTGTGTTGCCATGGAAATAGCTCCTTCTTTGCCCAGGAATGCCAAGCCTAGGGCGTCTGCAGGCCAAGCTGTCCAATGCCTGGGGCTTCTACTGTACAAGGCCTTAACTTATATGAAAGTTAGGGTCCTGACTAGTCCTGAATGAACAGTGGATTTGCTGGGTGGTCTCTTCGTGATGGACAGAGCTCACTTTGTCAGGCCCTTCTGGGCCATCTCCTTTGCAGGAACTGCTCCCACGACAAGGTGGTGTCCATGTTGCAAGGCAGTGGTGCAATGCCTACGCTGGTGGTAGAGGAAGGACCGGTCCCTTTTGCCAGTGGTGAGACTATCAAGTCATAGATTGCCCAGGACTGTTTTGGTGGCTTCCCAGGAATACCGCCAGGGGTGCTATAGAATCCAATGCCCCGTATTCAATGCTGTTCAGTGCTCTCTACAAAGGGCCTGTCCAATGTATTGCACACCCCAGCTCAGAAGGTGGATGACCCCAGTTGCCTGGGAAACTGTGCCTAACCTGGTGACTTTGGGTCACCTGTACCTCCCCATGCCTGTGGTCCTCCGCAGATTCAGATTCTTTGGATTCCCCGACCCGGTCGTCGGCTCTTACCTCGCTGCAGTGGGTGGCAGACATCCTGCCTTCCAGTATCCGAGTCCAGGGGAGGACCTTCAGCCAGCAGCTGGACCACCTCCTCACTCCTCCTGAGCGCTATGGAGTCTGTCGGGCTCTTGAGAGCTTCTTCCAGCACAGGTGTCCTGGGCATATTGGTGATAGGGACCTAACCTGTTTGGGCCCCACCCGAGTCCCTCTTAAACCTGACAATCCTTGTCCTCCTGCCTGTGCCTCCTCACCCTTCTTGGGTGGAGAGAAAGCTCTAAGAAGGCAATAGCTAGTATTAAGGTAGGTTAAGTGCCTTAGGACTTTTAAATTTATTCGTTTATTTACTTTTGAGACCGGGTCTTGCTATGTAACAAGTAGCTGAGCTGAAACTCACAGAGACCAGCCTGTCTCCGCATCCTCAGTGCTGAGACTAAAGGCCATTGCCACCATGCCCAGATAAAACTGGACTCTGACATCTTGGGCAAGTACAGACATTTCTGTCATTTCTGTGAATTGAGGTAGGCAGAAACAGTTAATGAGACATTAGTCAAGAAATCTCACCAGTTCCCACGTAGGCCCTTGGAATCTTTTTTTTTTTTTTCAGAGCTATGTCTGTCATGTTTTATGGCAAGTATGACAAGCCTATCCATTCTTTTTGGTTTGATTTAAAGTATATATAATTATAACTTTTAAAAATATATGGTGCAATATAATTCATGTGCTATATAATTCAGTCATTTATTTGTTTTTTGTTTTTTTCTCTCTTTTTATTATTATTAATTCAAGTTAGGGAACAGGCTTGTTTCACATGTAATTCCCCTCTCCCTCTCCCTCTCCCTCCCCTTACCCCCATTCCTTCTCCCCCACATTTATTTGTTTTTAATTTTAAAAAGTCTGTATATGAGTATTTTCCCTGCATGTAAGTGCACCACACATGTGCAGTGCACATGCAGGCCAGAAGAGAACATCAGATCTCCTGGAACTGGAGGTACAGGTGTTTGTGAGCTGCCACAGAGGTCCTGGGAACTGAACCTGGGTCCTCTGCAATAATAGCACAAATGTTCTTATTTTTGGTTTTTGGAGACATGGTTTCTCTGGGTAGCCCTTGCTGTCTAGGAACTCCCTCTGTGGACCAGGCTGGCCTTAAACTCAGAGAGATCTGCTCACCTCTGTCTCCTGAGTGCTGGGATTAAAGGTGTGCACCACCACCACCACCACCACCACCACCCCACAACACAAATGCTCTTAATCACTGAGCCATCTATCTCTCTGGCCACAATTCATTCATTCAGTGGTTTGGGAGTCTGATATATTTGCAAATATATGTAACCATCACCATAGTGTATTTTGGAACTTTATCACATGTAAAAGGAATACTAACAACTTTCTGTGACATGCTCCTTCATCTTCAGTCCCCAATCTTTCTTTTAAAAAAAAACATTTATTTATTGAATATGGGGGTCATGCATGCCACAGTGCCTACACCTCTGCCAGCTGAGCAATCTCTTGCCCAGTAGATATTTTTTTTTTCCGAGACAGGGTTTCCCTGTGGCTTTGGAGGCTGTCCTGGAACTAGTTCTTGTAGACCAGGCTGGTCTTGAACTCACAGAGATCCACCTGCCTCTGCCTCCCAAGTGCTGGGATTAAAGGCGTGCACCACCACCGCACGGCGATATTATTATTTTCAATTTTACAGACAAAGCAAAAGAGAAAAAGTTAAGTAGCTTGAGAAAGGTCACTTAGTTGGTAAATGACAAAGCTTGGATTTGAGTATTACATTTTTTTGTGTGTTGTGGTGGTAGAGGTGGGAATTGAACCCAGAACCTTGGGTAGGCTAGGTAAGTGCTCTGCCAATGAGCTAACATCCCCCACACTGGGGTTTGAGTCTCTGAAGACTGCTTTCCTGTCTTCTCTGCTCTGTCTTTCAAGGGTGGGGGTCAAGGGAGAAGCTGAATTCCAGGGCCTGGAACCACTACCTGGTCCACACCCCTGAGTGATGGGCTCCCTGCTTCTGCACCCCCACCTGTAGGAACATCGATACCCTCATCGTTGACGTGTACCCTGTTCTGGACACACCTGCCAAGCAGGTGCTCTGGCAGTTCCTCTACCAGCTGTTGACCTACGAGGAGCAGGAGCTGTGTCAGGAGAAGATCGCACGCTTCCTAGGCTACACAGCCATGACAGGTGAGCTGCCCCGCCTGCCAGGTGAACAAGTAGACACCTGTTCTCACTTCCTAGAGGTCTGGTAGCCACTCTAGGCCCCTCCCTCAAAGACAGATACCAACAAGTCTCAGCAAATACATACTCAACACTGGGGCTTGACTGGCAGGATTGTGCCTGCCCAGTTCATCTTTCATGCAGCAAACACAGCATAACTGAAGACTGCTCATTTCTCTGTCCTTTCCTTTTCTTCCTCTTATTCTCTTTCTCCTCTCTCCTCTCTCAAACAGGGTCTCACATGGTCAGGCTGGCCTCAAACTCATGTGTAGTCCAGGCTGACCTTGAACTCCTGATTCTCCTGCCTCTATCTCCCATGTGATGGGGTTTCGGGTGTGTGCCACCTCAACCATGTTTTCTTTTTACATCAGTGGGGATGGAACCCAGGGCCTTGTTTATGCTAAGCAAGTGCTCTCCCACTGAGCTATAGCCCTGTCCTTGTCTGAGAATCCCTACCCAGGCATGGTGGCTGACCTGCAACTTCAGCACCTGACTTGAGCATTTAAAACCTCAAAGTCCACCTCCCAGTGATACACTTCCTCTAAGGAAGCCACAGCTACTCCAACAAGGCCATTCCTACTAATAGTGCCACACTCTATGAGCCTATGGGGGGCATTTTCATCCAAACCACCACAGAGGCCGGTATATCTCAGAATCAAAACAAGAGGCTGGGGATGGCTCAGTAGACAAAGCATTTATTGAGCAAGCATGAGGATGAATGCTAAGATTCCCAGCACCCATACAAATGCCAGGTGGGTGAGGCAGACTACCTGTAATACTAGTACTTGGTAGGTTGGGGACAGGGGACCCATGAAGCAAACTAGCTAGCTAGATTAGCAAAATGAATGACAAACTCTGGGTTAATATATATAGCGTAGAGAGAGGGTGGTGGAAGATACACCTCTGACCTCCACATGTACACACATGCATGAACACGCACACACATATACACATGCAAATATGCATAAACACATATACACATGCAAACACTTTTTTGGGTGTGGGGTTCCAGACAGGGTTTCTCTGCGGCTTTGGAGGCTGTCCTGGAACTCACTCAGTAGACCAGGCTGGTCTCGAACTCACAGAGATCCACCTGCCTCTGCCTCCCTAGTCCTGGGATAAAGGCGTGTGCCACCACCCCCTGACACAAACAATCTTTAATTCGTGTGTCCTAGTCACTGTTTACAAATTCATCAGTACAAGTTACCTGGATCATGGTCCCATGGTCAGACCACTTTGGTAGACTCCAGTGCACAAGCACACATGAGGGCGTCTGCTGGGCCACATACAACCTCATTGGCCCACTGCTATGTACACTATTAGAGTATGTCCCCTGTGGGCCTAAAAGCCCCAGCCTGGGGGCTGGAGAGAAGAGTTAGTGAGGTAAGAATTGAACCAACCAAGTTCGAATCCCTAAACCCATATAAATACTGGATGAGCATAGTGTCTTGTGACCTAACCTGCTACAGACACTCTGCAGCTGCAGTCCCTGTGATTTGTTTTTGATGATCCTTCAAGGTATCTACTCCTTACAGCTTGGAGAATTGAGGATGGCTGAGAACTTTTAGCATGAAGCTCAGGGTCCCCAGAAGTGCATCATGTGTCCAGAACATTTTCAGTTTGCCCCAACAAGTTATATTGGGTGTGGGTAAGCAGCCTAGAATAAGCACAGGGTTTGGGGACCTAGAAGCATGGCATCCTAGGAAGAGCCCTGTTGGGAACAGCATCAGTCGACACTGTGTTTTCCTTCTTTCAGGTGCTTTTCTTCTCTAGGTACTTGGTTTCTGGTCTTAGGACACCTGCTTGAGCATTACTCTAAATAGCTGGAGATAGATGCATTTCAGTGGTAGAGCACCTGCCTAGAATTCCCCAGTGAGGGGCTGGGGTGTGGCTCAGTGGTAGAGCTCTTGCTGGGCATGCACAAGGTACTGGGTATCATCTTCAGCACTATCTAAGAAAAACTGTAGCATTATCCTGGGGACAAGGCAGGAAGGCCCCAGGTCCCAGAGGCCACAAACCAAGGGGGGTGACTTCTTCCCTCACCTCCCTTGCTTGTGGAGGCTGATAGGACAAGGGCCGCATGCCAAACCTTGCCTGTCCCACCACAGAACCTGAATCCTCACTAGACCTGGAGCCAGAGTCCACACCAGAGCCTACTCCAGAGCCACAACCACGGAGTTCCCAGAGAGCTTCTTCCATGTGCCGTCGTAGCCTGCGCTCCCAGAGCCTGGAGGCCAGCCTCAGTTGTGGTAAGGCCCCACTTAGAAACACTGGTGCTGCTTTCTTCTTATAAATCAGAGTTAGTGAAATGATGAGTGTGTCAGTCAAGGTTCTCTAGAGGGACAGAACCCACAGAATGAATGTAAATCACAAAGGGGATTTATTAGAATGGCTTCCATAATAATGGCTGAGTAGTCCAGCAATGGCCGTCTTCGTGCTGGAGAGGCTGGGCATCCAGTAGCTGCTCAGTCCATGAGCTGGAGACATCAGTAGTTCCAGGTCTCAGTTTAGTGCTGAAGGCCCAGAGGGTTCCAAAGAGCTACTGATCCAGTCTGCGTCGGGAGACTGAAAACTGTGGGTTCTGATGGCAACGGCTGCTGCAGCAGAATAGATGCACTCACCAGCAAGGAGGGAAGGCAGGCAGGCAAAGCCCTGCTTTCCCATCAGATCTCTTTCTATCTGTGCTGCTACAGAAAGGTCCTGCCCACTCTAGGATAGAGCCTTCATTTCTTGGGTAATCCTTCCAGGCAGCACCTTCACAGACCACCAAAAGTGTGACCCAGCTGATTCCAGCTCCAATTGAGTTGACAACCAAGATTAATCACCACAATTAGGAATCAGGAATCTGGGGGATATGGAGAATGAGTGCTAACTGTACAGGTCTGGACTGAGCCGTAGAGCTCCGAAAGGATAATGAGGTTCCCATGTTGCCTTCCTGGCAGGTCCTGGTGATTGCCCTGAGATGCCTCTACCTCTGATCCCAGGCGAGCGTCAGGCTGGTGATGGCACATCCCTTCCAGAGACCCCCAACCCCAAAATGGTGAGGTCTTTCTGCCTTCTAGATGTAGTCAATGATCATGGGCCTGGGTGGGCAGTGTGTGGAGACTCCTGACCAAAGTTTCCCAGCAGCTATTTCAGGCTGGGGCAAACTGTCCATGCGTGGTCCTGTTGAGACCACAGGGAACAGTAGGAGGAGGTCGGACTCATCCCCATTGCCCACTAGATGTCGGCCGTCTACGCAGAGCTTGAGTCGCGACTGAACAGCAGCTTCAAAGGGAAGATAGGGACTGTGTCCAAATCCCGGGCCTCTCCGCCAGTCCCCAGCCTGGTAGGCACAGCAGGTATGGCCTCAGTTAACCTCTGGTCCTGAGGGGGTACTGGCTTCTGTTCTTCTAGCTGGCTGTCATGTGTCATCCCTACTCCCAGGCACACCCCCTAGAGGGTGTGCAGCTGGGTCCTAGGGAAGCCCAGAGACCTCTGAGCATGTGTAGTGGGGTCATCAAGGTTGGCTTGTCCCAGCCCCTCATTTGTCCTTTGTGGTCTTCACCCATATGGTGATCTGGAAAAGCAGAGTGTTCCCCCAAACGAGTCCTTGAGTTAGCACGTGGCTCTTGGATACACTATAAAGTGTATTTGTTGCTGCGTGAATGACGTTGCTGGGAAGATAGTTTCTCTGCAGTCTAAGCAAGACCGGCTGTGCCTGTAACAGAGTCCTGTCATCTTTAGCTACTCAGGAAGCTGAGGCAAGAGGATCATAATTTAAGGCCTGTCTGGGCTACAGAATGAGTTCAGGGCTAGGCTGGGCAACTTATCAAGACCTTGCCTCAAAACTTTAAGAAAGTGGGGCTGGAGTGCAGTTGGCAGATTGTTTGATTGGCATGCATGAGGTCCTGGGGTCCATTCCCAGCACCATATAAGGGTGGGTTTGGGGGAGCACACCTGTGGTGGAGTGGGTGTGTGGGGAGCACACCTGTGTTGGAGTGGGTGTATGGGAGCACACCTGTGGTGGAGTGGGTATGGGGGAGCACACCTGTGGTGGAGTGGGTGTGTGGGGAGCACACCTGTGGTGGAGTGGGTGTGTGGGGAGCACACCTGTGTTGGGGTGGGTGTATGGGAGCACACCTGTGATAGAGTGGGTGTGGGGAGCACACCTGTGGTGGAGTGGGTATGGGGGAGCACACCTGTGGTGGAGTGGGTGTGTGGGGAGCACACCTGTGTTGGGGTGGGTGTATGGGAGCACACCTGTGATAGAGTGGGTGTGTGGGAGCACACCTGTGTTGGGGTGGGTGTGGGGAGCACACCTGTGGTGGAGTGGGTGTGGGGAGCACACCTGTGTTGGGGTGGGTTGTGGGAGCACACCTGTGGTGGAGTGGGTGTGTGGGAGCACACCTGTGGTGGAGTGGGTGTGTGGGAGCACACCTGTGTTGGGGTGGATGTATGGGAGCACACCTGTGTTGGAGTGGGTGTGGGGGAGCACACCTGTGTTGGGGTGGGTGTGGGGGAGCACACCTGTATTGGGGTGGGTGTGGGGGAGCATACCTGTATTGGGGTGGGTGTGTGGGAGCACACCTGTGTTGGGGTGGGTGTGGGGGAGCACACCTGTGGTGGAGTGGGTGTGTGGGAGCACACCTGTGTTGGGGTGGGTGTGGGGGAGCACACCTGTGGTGGAGTGGGTGTGTGGGAGCACACCTGTGTTGGGGTGAGTGTATGGGAGCACACCTGTGGTGGAGTGGGTGTGGGGGAGCACACCTGTGGTGGAGTGGGTGTGGGGGAGCACACCTGTGGTGGAGTGGGTGTGTGGGAGCACACCTGTGGTGGAGTGGGTGTGTGGGAGCACACCTGTGGTGGAGTGGGTGTGTGGGAGCACACCTGTGTTGGGGTGGGTGTATGGGAGCACACCTGTGGTGGAGTGGGTGTGGGGGAGCACACCTGTGTTGGGGTGGGTGTGGGGGAGCACACCTGTGTTGGGGTGGGTGTGTGGGAGCACACCTGTGGTGGAGTGGGTGTGTGGGAGTGACAGAATACTTGCCTGGCATGAGCAAGGCCATAGCCTTGATCTCCACTATTGAAAAAAGGTAGGGGTGGGAAGGGTGGACCCTCCACCTTTCTATGAGACTACTATCTGAGGCTTGCTGGGTGGGAGTGGTACCTCATGATCCTTGCCTGAGGCCTTGGTGAGACCTTTGGGGTATGTTCCCAGGTGAGCTGGGGTATGGCACAAACTGAAGCCAAGAGATATCCTCTGTTCCACCTACTGTATCTCTAGTTACTCTTGGGGAACAGCCTGGGAGGCAATAGCCCAGAGACAGAAGGCATGTCTTAGGACAGATAGCTGACCCACTCCTCCACCCATGCTGGGTACTGGCTGATGGGCTTTCTCTCCTTCTACTACCAATTAAGGACCCAGGACCCTGTCTGGAGTCTCATGGCCCAGCGAGCGGCTCCTGCCATCCCCCTGCTATGATCCACTGTGCTCTGGGGGTTTGGCTTCCCCCAGCAGCTCGGAGTCCCACCCCTACGCCAGCTTGGACAGCAGCAGGGCGCCCTCCCCACAGCCAGGTCTTGGATCCATCCACCCCGACAGTCCCCCAAGCCCAGAACCCATCCGGCCACCCAGTCGCAGGAAGCTCTTCGCCTTCTCACGCCCTGTGCGGAGCAGAGACACAGATCGCTTCCTGGATGTGCTGAGTGAGCAGCTGGGTCCCCGGGTCACCATTGTGGATGACTTCCTGACACCAGAGAATGACTATGAGGAGGTGAGCGTGTGAATGGGTGTAGAGAGTTGAGGGGTGGAGGTCTATAGCAGGTATAATATCCCCCAGAGTCTGCAGGGGGCCTATTCCACTGCAGACTGCCTCAGACTGCTTCACCCCTGCCTCAGTCTGTGCTGGAATCTGTCTAGGCTACCCTGTTCCATTTCTGCAGCCATCCCAAGTTATCCCCTGTTCATACTTATCCCGCCCCTGCCTGAAGCCATCGGATATATTTTGTCTCAGGTTACCCCATTCCTCATCCTAGGATACACAGCTCACAACCTCAGGCCAAACCCACCAATCACTTCTGTACCTTTCCCTGGGCTACTCTGTCCTTTCCCTAAGGCCACCTCCATATACTCATTGTCTCAGGCTGGCCCACTCTTTGTCTCAATCTGTCCCATGCACACTCAGGCTATGTCACTCACAACTTCAGGTTAAGGCAGCAGGCTGCCTATCCTGGTCCCTAGCTTCTCTTGCTCTCCACCTGCTTGCTGGTTTTTTGTTTGTTTGTTTGTTTGTTTGTTTGTTTGTTTTTCGAGACAGGGTTTCTCTGTGTAGCTTTGGAGATTCTTGCTGGTTTTACCCACACAGTCTGCATACCTCAGCCTGACTTCCCACTCACCTTGTTCTCCCCTGAACAGATGAGTTTCCATGATGACCAGGGCAGCTTTGTGACCAATGAGAGAAGCAGCGCTAGCGACTGTGTCAGCAGCAGCGAGGAGGGCAGCTCTCTGACCTACTCATCCATCTCCGACCACATCCCTCCGCCCCCACTCAGCCCACCACCGCCCCCGCCCCTGCCTTTCCACGACCCCAAACCCAGCTCTCGCACCTCCGATGGTCCCCGAGGTCCTCCTCAGTCATTGACCAAACCCCTCAACCAGCTCAGCCATCCAGTCCCACCCCCACCTCCACCACCCCTACCCCCACCAGTGCCATGCGCACCCCCCATGCTATCCCGGGGCATGGGCCACCGCCGAAGCGAGACCAGCCACATGAGTGTCAAGCGCTTGCGCTGGGAACAGGTGGAGAACTCAGAAGGCACTATCTGGGGTCAGGTAGGTGACCTGGGGACCAGTGGCTCTCTCAACTGGGTGAGTGATCTGGATAGTAACATTGAAGGCAAGATCCATCTTCCAGCCAACTGCCTTCTTCTTCCACTCCTCTTCTTTATTTTCTTTTTTTTTAATTGCATCTTTAAATTATTTTGTGTGTGGAAGGGGTCATGGCTGTGGAGGTCAAAGGGCAACATGTAGGAGTCACATAATCCAGGCCATCAAACTGGTGAAAGCACCTGAGCCATCATCTCACCAGTTCCTGGCCTCTTGTAACATAAACTAGAATATTCCTTGAACCTTCTCACCCTGAGCAGAGAAGTGACAGCCTTCCCAAAGACAAATGTGTTCCCAAGCCAAGAAAAGCACAGTGGGGAGTTCTGGAAATACCACCCTACCCTCCTGCAAAAAAATCATCACTCTTGAGGCTAGACTAGTTCTCTTAGATTCTAGCTTTTTACTCATGGCAATCCTCCTGTCTCAATGCCACCAAAGTGCTGGGATTAGAGGAATGAGCCACTACACCCAGCTCAACTGCTCCTTTAAATATGGCCAGGGAAGCGAGTACAGTGGCTCATGCCTATCATTCCAGCACTTAGGAGGCTGAAGTGAGACTCCAAGCACATGAATCAGGCATCATACTGCACACCTGTAATCCCAACACTTGGGAGGGTTGAGGCAGGAGGAGCAGTACAAGGTCACCCTTGTCTATATAGTGAGTTTGAGCCCAGCACGGCCTGCAAGTCCCAGAGAAGGGAAGTTTTCATCTTGGGTTCCTGGAGACGATATTCCTACAAGTCTGAGATGAGTTCACAAACTTACTCTCTGGTGTCATCCTTCTGGTCACCAAGGCTGAACACACCTGACCACCCACCCTGCCAGGCCTTCTTGCTCAGCAGCCCCATTCTGAGACTATTTCTCTACTTGTCTCTCTTCCTTTAGGATCTTTCCCTCAGTAGCTACCCTCATCCTCACCCCATCCAAGCCCCTTATGGCCACTGCAGGTGATCATCTCCTGCACAAACTGTCTCAGCCTTTTGGTCCATTTTCCAGCCTCTGGCCTATCACAGCTTCAGTTGCCCTAGCACTAGCTCATCCTGCCCAAGGCAGCTCTGGGATGAACCCAATCCCTGCAAAAGGAGAACCTGAAGCAGGGTGTGGTGGCACAAACCAGTCATCCCAGCACTTAGCAGGCAGAGGAAGGAAGGTTATGAATTTGAGGTCTGTCTGGGCTACATAACAAGTCTTTATCTCAAAAAGAGGGTAGGAGAGTGCTGCAAGATGGGTCAGTGGGTAGTACCTGCTGTGCAAGCATCAGGACCTGAGTTCGGACCCCAACACCCCTGTGAAAATCTGGACATGGTGGTGTACATCTGAATTCCCAGGGCTGAGGAGGGTGGAAACCAATAGATCCCTGAAGCTCATTGGCCAACTAATTTAGCCAATCAGTAGAGCTCTAGGTTTAGCTATGAGATAATCTCAAAAAAATAGGATAGATGAAGCTAAAGAGATAGCTTAGTAGATAAAAACACTTACTGCTCAATTGTGAGGACCTGAGTTCAGATCCCTAGTACTCATGTTTAAAAAAGGGGGGGGGTGGCTGCAAAGTGGTGGTGCATTAATCCCAGCACTCCTGAGGCAGAGGCAAGCAGATCTCTGTGAATTTGAGGCCAGCTTGGTCTACAAAGTGAGTTCCAGTACAACCAGGGCTACAGAGAGAAACCCTGTCTCGAAAAACCAAATGAAGAAGGGGGGGGGTGGAACAGGATAAAGACACCCAAAGTCTTCCATTGGGTTCCACACACATAAGCATGTGTGTGCTCAAAGACCAGACACACACAAAAGGAGACTTTAAAACAGGACAAATCCCCCAGGTCTCTTTAGTCCTCTTGATTGTCACCAGCTTCTTCCTCTGTCTTGTTCCACCCCCCCTTCTTCATGGATGGAGTACCAAGAATGTTTGCCTGATTGATCAGAAGGACAGTCAGTTTCTTAGCTTATAACTTGAATCATGCAGAATTTCTTTCTTTTTTTAAAAATTATATGTGTGCCATCAGAACCCAGAAGAGGGCATCAGGTACCCTGCACTGGAGTTACCAGTAGTTATAAGCTGTCTGATATTGGGAACCAAACTCAGGTCCTCTGCAAGAGCAGCAAGTGCTCTTAACTGCTGAGCCATCTCTCCAGCCCCTGTTTATAGCATTTCTTTCTCTCCCTTCCTCTTTCTTTTTTCCTTCCTCCCTCCCTTCCTTCCTTCCTTCCTTTCTTCATTTATCTATTCATTCATTCATTGATTCATTCTTTCATTCATTCATTTTTGAGACAAGGTTAGGCTGGCCTGAAACTCACAGAGACCTCTGCCTCCAGAGTATTGGGATTAAAGGCATGCATCACCACACCCAGCTTCTATTTAGTGCTTCTTGCAGCCTCCTCTTGCTCTTGCCTTCCTCTTGAACCTCCTGGGTCCTATCTCTTTGGGAGACCCCAGGATGTATTTCAGAGGACAAAGGCAGGCTAGCTGCCTGGGCTTTGAACTTCCTGCTCTGAACTTCCCATGATCCTTTGCAGCTTGGGGAAGACTCTGACTATGATAAGCTGAGTGACATGGTGAAATACCTCGACCTGGAGCTCCACTTCGGCACCCAGAAACCTTCAAGTGAGTGGCCTGAGAGCCTTGGGCCATGTAACCAAGCCACATTGTCTGCTGTCTTCTAGGCATTCTCTAGCTCCCAGTCCCCAGAGCACACACTTATTGCTATGGTATCTTTAAACTTGCAAGGCCTTCTGCATGCTTGAATGCCTTGGCAGTCCTGCAAGCTAGGTCCCACAAACACTTTCACTTCTTAATGAGGAAGCCCAGAGAGGCTAGGTAGTTTGCAGAAAGTCACAAAACCAGGATAGGGTGAGCAGAAGGCATCTATGAATACCCCTTTCAGGCCCTCTCTCCCCCAGTCCTTTCTAGGTATCTCCCTGCAGTGGTTGAGTGTGACTCCAAGCATCTGTAGTCAGTTCTTGTACACATCACAAAGTCAGGAAGTGGTTGGCTTTCGTTGTTCAGTCTGAAGGGTGCAGGAAAAGGGGCATATGAGGAGACTGCAGTGCGGGGTCAGACAAGTCACTTGCTAAATGCCTTAGGCTGGACCGGGGATTGGGGGGGGGGCGGGACCCAAGGCTGAGGAATTGAGGAGAATTTGGAAGCCTGGAGCTGCTGGGAAGAAGGTCCTTGACCACTGACTGTGGCCACATTTCTCCCTTGGCCCTGCCACAGCAGCCCTAGCCTAGTCTCCGTTCCCCATTAAACTGTCCAGTTTTCCTTCCAGAGCCAGTGCCCGGCCCGGAACCCTTCAGGAAGAAGGAAGTGGTGGAGATCTTGTCTCACAAGAAGGCCTACAATACCTGTGAGAAGGCTTAGGGGCCCTCCTCTGGGCCACAAAAGCTGAGACCCGCAAAGGGGTGGGGTGGTCGATATTCCGATGTGGGGTTTGGGACCTGTCACCAGGCTAAATAGGCAGCCTCTCAGGGTAGCAGGATTCCCCATCTAGACTCAGGTGCACGACTAAGGAACCCTCTAATGGCCACGCCTTGGTTTTGACCCTGCCTCCAATCACTTTATCTACTTCGTCCCTCCCTAGTTCCTCTCCCCGCCCATAGGTCCGCCCACCTTTCTGGTATTTAATTGTCTTTGGGGAACTCGCCCCTTGTCAGTCTACAGGACCCCTAGTCTCTGGCTACGCCCATGCCACTCCCTTTTCCACTAGGCACTTCTCTTAGGCCCCTCCTCCCGTATCCTTACTACGCTCCTCCCAGTAGCCACACCCGATCAAGCCCCCCCACGCTTCCCTAAGACCCCGCCCTTTGGGCTCCGCCCTCTCGCCTGGCCCCGCCCCCGATCACCCTGGTGCCCCACCCGCAGCCATCCTACTAGCGCACCTGAAGCTAACCCCTGGCGAGCTGCGGCAGGTGCTCATGAGCATGGAGCCAAGGCGCCTGGAGCCAGCGCATCTGGCGCAGCTGCTGCTTTTCGCTCCTGACGCCGACGAGGAGCAGCGCTACCAGGCTTTCCGCGAGGCTCCGGGCCGCCTCAGTGAGCCGGACCAGTTTGTCCTGCAGGTGCTAAGACTGGACCCGGACCCCGCCATGGTTAAGGGAGCCTTCCCCTGGCTCCCTCCACAGTCGGGAGTTGGCTTCTGTCCCAAGTCCCGTGAAGACTGCCTCTGGCCTCTGAGCCCCCCCCCCCTTTTTTTTTGGTTTTTCGAGACAGTTTCTCTGTGTAGTTTTGTTGACCAGGCTGGTCTTGAACTCACAGAGATCTGCCTGCCTCTGCCTCTGCCTCTGCCTCTGCATCCAAAGTGCTGGGATTAAAGGCGTGTGCCATCACCCCACCCCCACCCCGCCGCCGCTCTGAGTCACAATTTAACTCCTTTGATGGCGGGGTTCCCACCCGAGGTTAAGGTAGAAGGGATGAGAACGTCCCCTAGGGGTTGTGCTAAATTTCCCAGCTCAGTAGTCAGAGGACTCCCTCCCCAGGCTGGGCAGAAGGTACTGGCTGGGGATGAATGAATCCTGGTCCCTGACCTTCCTGCAGATGCTGTCGGTTCCCGAATACAAGACCCGCCTGCGCAGTCTACACTTCCAGGCCACCTTACAGGAGAAGACAGAGGAGATAAGAGGCAGCCTCGAGTGCCTGCGACAAGCATCCCTGGAGCTCAAAAACAGCCGGAAACTGGCCAAGATCCTGGAGGTCAGGCCACTTCCCATCCCTGAGTGTTTAATCTAATCTTCAGTCTCCCGGGGCTCCCAGGCTGGAAACCAAAAGCTACACATGGGGTTAGGGGTGGGGTGAGCATATGGACCCCATCACCCCCGCCTTTTCCCCCTGCAGTTTGTGCTGGCCATGGGTAACTATCTCAACGATGGACAGCCTAAGACCAACAAGACTACCGGCTTCAAGATCAACTTCTTGACAGAGGTGAGGGCCAGTGGTCACTTGCTCCAGCTATCAGACTTGGAGGTTAAGCCTATGTCAAGTTGTGGCAATGGAGCCAATGTGGTAGCATACACTTGTAATCCCAGCATTTAGAAGGTTGAGGCTCAAGGATCAGGAGTTTGAGTCTAACCTTGGCTAAAGAAGAACCTAGCTCATACAACAAAAGTGTTCTAACAGGGAAGAAGAAGACATAATACCCACCAAGTTCTTCCCCTGGGTGAACATAGGCCCAGATGTGACTCAAGCAAAGGGCAGGAGTATGGAAGGTGGCTGCTCTAGCTCAGCTTCAGGATCTAGAAAAGTAGACCTGGGAGGGGAGTTGGGAAGAGTATCAAAGACTAAGAATTCTAAGAACACAGAAAAACCTGGTGTAATGTGACTAGAAGTCTGGTGGGTGGTACTTTGAGGAGCATTTGTGTTGGGCATCCCTTGCAGCTAAACTCCACCAAGACAGTGGATGGGAAATCCACCTTTCTGCACATCCTTGCCAAATCGCTAAGTCAGCACTTCCCTGAGCTCCTGGGCTTTGCCCAGGATCTGCCCACTGTACCCCTGGCTGCCAAAGGTAAGCTGGGTTCATGGGTGAGGGAGGCTGCTCTGAGCTAGGCATGCAGCCCCCATAAGACTTTGCTCCTTTCCTTTCTTGCAGTGAACCAACGAGCCCTGACTGGTGACTTGGCAGACCTCCATGGCACTGTCAGTGAGATTCAGGTGGCCTGCCAGAGCATGTCCCCCTCCAGTGAGGACAGGTTTGCTGTGGTCATGTCTGTATCCTCTAATCGCCGGTTCCAGCACCAGACTGGACTCTGGAAGGTTAGATAAAGCTGACTGCATCTCTAGTGGTCAGGGTAGACCCTTGCAGACATTCCAGGCAGAGGCTGTGTGTGCCCAGGGATCCTTTGAGAGGTTCCATCCTTGCTTATGTAGAGTCCACCTGCTTATGCCAAAGCTGAGTAGCTAAGATGGAGTTCCTCTGTGTGTGTGTGTGTGTGTGTGTGTGTGTGAGAGAGAGAGAGAGAGAGAGAGAGAGAGAGAGAGAGAGAGAGAGAGAGAGAGAGAAACTGAGGATTGAATCCAAGGCCTCGGGTATACATATATTCTACTGCTGAGTCACACTGCCAGCTCAGCACTGGATTTCCAACAAGTATGCTACTGTCAAGCCTTGTCCTCAGCCCCTCCCTGTGGGATTCTAGGCAGAGGCTCTACCACTGAACTACATCTACATCACTTTTTTTTAAAAAAAAAAACTATCTGCTTTTTTTTTTCCTGTGCTGAAAATTGAAATCAAGACAATGGACATAGCTAGGCTAAAACTCTACCGCTGAGCTATAGATCCAGTCTGGCCTCTTTACCTTTTGAGGCTGAGTCTCTCTGGGTTGTGCGGGCTGGCCTCAGACCTACTCTAAAGCCCAGGCAGGCCTTGGACTTATAGTTCTCTGGCCTCATCCTCCCAGGTATCTGGGGTGACAGGTCTCTGCCACCAGGCCCACCCATAGTTCCCAAAGTCTTTGACATGTTGACAATTATCTGTCCTCAAGGATGGTTGGGACCCAGATTTAATTCACAAGAGACAAGGAGAAGCTTGGCCAGCCAGGCCCTCTCAGCCAAAAGCAGGATGAGAAAGGTGATGGGGTATTGAGTCCTGAGCCTCCTGCACACTAAGTAACTGCCCTCCCACTGAACTGTACACTTTGAATTAGGGCCACTGAGTCTTTTCCCAGGACTTTCTTACAGTATACCAAATTGTGGAGGTCCATAGCGGGAACAAACTTACCCTTGGAGGACAGAAACAATGGGCATTTGAACTGTTTAAAGAAAGAAAGCAAAAAGAGTAAGGAAAGGAGGAAGGGCAAAAGAGAGTAGAAAGAAAAAGAGAAAAGGCCTGCTGTGGTATTGCACACACGTACTCAGAGGTACAAGCAGGAGGATCAGGACTTACAAAGTTATCCTCAGCTTTTTACCTAGTTCCCACCCAGCCTGGATTCCAAGAGAGCCTGTCTCAAATAAACACATAAACCAAGTGTCAAGCAGAGAGTCAGTCCAAAGTGAGTGGTCTGAGAAATGGGCAGTGAACCCAGCACACTGGGGCTCAAACCTGGAATCTCAGCACCCAGGATGCTGAGGAAGAAGGAGCTGGAGTTAAGGCGAGCCTGGGCTACATAATGAGATCCTGTCTAAAAACAAACAAATAATAATAACAAAACGAACAAACAAGGGTTAAGAAGACACTAAGCATAATTCCCCATGACGATAGCACCCCCTTGCGGAGAGAGTGAGGGCTGTCTAAGGCTGTACATACTGTAAATTAATTCTGCATGAAGTTAAGAGCTGGTGGCCTGGAACCAGTGGCGGGGGCGGGAGGGGGGCAGGGGCGGTCACGGGACACAACACAGTTCTCTGCCTGCAGGAAGGAAGAGTCCATCAGAGCAGAGAGGGAGTGGAGCAGCTAGGGCTGTCTGGGGTCACATTCCAGTCGAGGAGGGTAGAGCACCCAGTGGCTGTTTCCTTAACCAAGTCCCCTGGTAGTCCTTTCTGGAAACAGCGCAACCAGCTCTACGGGCCCTGGACGGGCTGCAGCGGGAGGCCATGGAAGAGCTAGGGAAGGCTCTGGCCTTCTTTGGAGAGGACTCCAAGGCCACTACCTCAGAGGCCTTCTTTGGGATCTTTTCAGAATTCATGAACAAATTTGAGGTGAGCCAGGGTGGAGGCTGTAGGGGCCCTTGAAGGGAGGTGGGGCTAGGAGAGCATCCGGCCCAAGTTCCTCTGGGAAAGGGTGTCCGCGAGTGGCATATCCAGTCTCTGATGGGATAAGGCTACAGCCTCAGCACCAGCCATCTGAGTAACCTGAAAAGGCAGGAAGAGTGTTATCAATTCTGGGACCACTGACCATTCCTCCCCATCTCCAGAGAGCGCTCAGCGACCTGCAGGCAGGGGATGGCCCACGCAGCTCCGGGATGGTTTCACCCCTGGCCTGGTGATAGCTGCCACCAAGCATCTTCTGCAGTCTGAGCAAGGAGGCTGATGCTGGAGGCTGCAACCCCCGAGGGATATGCCACAGGGTCCAGGGTACTTGATCATGCAGCTTGGCTGCAGGAAGGGCTTGGGTGCGGTGGGTTCCGAAGCCACGTATCTCCGGCTACCTCAGCTGCCTGGCCCTCTTCTGCCCATCCTCCTCTGTCTCCCAGACAGCCTGCCTGGCTTTCCCATGGTCACACCCTGCCTCGATGCCCACAATGGTGAATAAAATGCTGCTGTGTGTCAGGGGATGTCCCACCTGAGGGTGGATTGCCAAGTGGCCAGTGACCTGGAGCAGTTGTCTGTACTTGGTGGGAGCACACTACTAGGGATGTACAGTTACTTTCTGAGTCTGCTGGAGTGATCTCCAGACCAGAGATGGACACTCTGGGATGAATCCACTAAGCCAGTACCAGAAAGCCTAAGAGATCACAGCCTCCATGGCTGCTGGAGGAAGGAGGCAAGGCAAGATGAAGACTGTGAAACAGGCCTGTAGAGGCTGCAGATGTTTGTGTGGCAGCATGGGACAGGAGAAAGAACAGATAGGGGTATTGAGACAGCAGACTGGAGGGAGAGGAGAGCCACTGTTATTAGGCCTCTGAATCTAAGTTTTATTTTCTTTTATGAATTTATTTTGTTTTTGAGAGACAGGATCTTGTGTAGCTCAGGCTGGCCTCAAACTCACTACATAGTCAAGGGTATCCTTGAAAGCCTGATCCTCCCAAGTGTTTGGATTATAGGCATATTCCATATATATATATATATATATATATATATATATATATATATATATATTTGGTTTTCGAGACAGGGTTTCTCTGTGGCTTTGAAGGCTGTCCTGGAACTCGCTCTTGTAGACATGTTCCATATTCTTACCATTCTCTCTCTCTCTCTCTCTGTCTCTCTCTGTGTCTGTCTGTCTCTGTCTTTCTTTCTATCTCTCTGTCTCTGTCTCTGTCTCTCTGTCTCTCTGTCTCTGTCTCTCTCTGTCTCTCTCTGTCTCTCTGTCTCTCTCTGTCTCACACACACAGAGACAGAGAGAGAGACACACACACACACTCAGGATGACCTCCAACTCACCACTGTACTCCTGCCTAGGCCTTCCCAGTGCTGGCATTATATTATTAAGGGAATGAACCAGGGGCCTTGAGCTCACTAAGTAAGCACTCTGCCACTGAGCTACACCCCAGCCCTCTCTCTACTTTTGGGATGTGTCTTAGTTGCCCTGTCTGACCTTGACCTCACTCTGTAGCCCAAGTAGACCTTGAACTTTTAAGTCTTCTACCTTAGCCTCCAAAATAACTAGAATGGCAGGCCTGTACCTCCTAGCACAGCCAAAATCGAGAGATATGGGGTTTTAATTTTGTGTAAAGTTGGAGTGGGAGGGGTGTGTATAGAGCAGGTGGAGGTCAGAGGGCAACTTGTGTGGTTTGGCTCTTTCCTTCCACCATGTGGGAACTCAGGTCATCAGGTTGGGCAGCAAGCAGCCTTCCCACTGAGCCATCTTGGTTTCAATCATACCAGCTCAGACCTTATTTAGAAGTGGTCAGATTTCAGGTGGAGCAGTTGGGAGTAGAATGAAAGTCCTGAAGATTAGGGCAGAGAGGATGTGGAAATGGCTAAATGGGGTAGTGACACCAGTTTAGTGGCCAACTGCAGAGTTTTTCACCTGGATAGTGATGACATTCCCTGGAACAGGTTGTGTGAGTGGGGCAGGTTCAGGGTCAGATGACACAATCTGGGACATACATACAGGATCCCCAAGGCTGCATTGTGTAAGTCTAGGATAGAGATGTGTTGCCTGGAGCCTGTGGTGGGTGCAATAATGAAGAGAATTCCCATTACTTGTTTTCGGTGTTCTGGGCCCCAGATTCCTACAATAAGATGCAATAGGCATCTCTCCCCTGCTTTTGTTTCTCTTTGGGTCTTTCTCCTAAATGTGTTTACTCTGTGCGTGTTTGTTCAAGTATGTGCCACAGCGTGGAAATCAGAGGACAATTTGCAGACCTGGCTGCATGTGCCTTTGCCCAGGGCCATTCTTAAAATGTTTTAAATTAAATCTATATTGCTGGGATTTAAACCCCAGGCCCTGTGTGCACTAGGTTCTACCACCACGATACACCTCCAGCCCTTGTTATTTATTTATTTATTTATTTATTTATTTATAAATGGCATCTCATGTAGCCCAAGCTGGCCTTGAACTCTGAATCCTCTTGCTCTTAATCCCAGTTTCGGGGGTTATAGGCATGTACCACAAAGCTCAGTTTACCTTTATTTTAATTTATATCATTATTTTATTGAGACAGAGTCTCTGTAGCACAGACAAGCCTCAAATTTGTGGCAGTCCTCTGCCTCAGCCTCCTGCCTACTGAGACTACCAACCCCACTGCCTCACTTGACTTTTTCCAGGAAAAGCATGAATGGCTTTCATTCTGTATCTTGGATGTTTTTCTTTTCTGTTTTTATTTTGTTTATTTTATCTTGGATTTAAAAAATTAATTATATGTATGTGTGCATTCATGGGTGGGTTTGTCCACCTGAGTCTGAAGTCTTCCAAGGCCAGAATAGGGGATCAGATGTCCTGTAGCTGGAGTTGCAGGTGGGTATAAGCTGGGTGATCCTAACTACTGAGCCATCTCTCCAGACCCTCAGATTTTTTTTCCTCCTACGAAAATCAAACACCCAATAGGCAGGACTTGGAACCTTTTGTTTTTCTTTTCTCTGAGACAGAATACTATGTAGACCAGGCTACTCTCAGACTCTGTGTAGAAGATGACCTTGAACTGATCCTCCTGCCTCCACTTCCTCAGTGCTGGGATTACAGGCATGCACCACTACACCTGGTTTATACAGTGCTGGGGGTGGGACCCAGGGCTTCATTACTAGGCAAGCACTCTACCCACTGAGCATATGCCCAGCCCACATTTGGTTCTTGAGAGCCTTCCATAGTCCATGACTCTGAGCGCGTGTTCTCTCCCTGTTCCTTTCTTATGCCTACCCATCCCATAAAAGCAAGATGTATGTGTCAAGGAGGAACCTAGCTAGCCAACATACACTTCTCCCTAGCCACAAAACTTGTACACAGTGTCTGGTGCCTGTGTCCCTGGAAAATGGTGTCAATAATGCGTGTTGGACTGCTGGAGAGAGGCTTGGTGGTTTGGGCACTGACTGCTCTTCCAGAAGACCTAAATTCAATTCCCAGCTCTCACCTGGAGGTTCACAGCCAGCTGCCTGTAACTCCTGCTCCAGGCGATCTGACTCCCTCTTCTGGCCTCTACAGGCACTGCACACACGTGGTGCGTAGACATACATTCAGGGAAACACCCACACACTTAACGAAATAATTTGTTTTTAGAAACAATCCTTGTGGGTGGGGGGACCCTGGAGCTCAGCTTAGACAGCTTGTTGCTCATGCAGATAATGGGGTTTCCAATCTCACCACCCCGTGGTACCTCACAAACTCCAGGGATTTCTGTTCTGTTTCGTTTTGCTGGGGGGGGGGCGGTTAGTCTTCTGATGCCATTTTCTGACCTCCCTAGGCAACAAGCATGCACATACATTCATGCAGGTAAAACATCTATACACACAAAATTAAATAAATAAACCTAAAAGTTTTGATCCACCTTGTTGGCCAGGAGAGAAGGCTCAGTGGGTAAAGGTGTTTGCCACTAAACCTGACAACTTGAGTTCAAATCTCCAGTATGTATATAGGGTAGAAAGAAAGAACAAATTGTTCTCTGGTCTCTTTGCATGTACACACGGCCATATATGCACAAATAAATAAAGTATAATACTTTTTTTTTGATTTTTTGAGACAGGGTTTCTCTGTACTGCTTTGGAGCCTGTCCTGGAACAATCTCTCTATAGACCAGGCTGGGTTCGAACTCACAGAGATCCACCTGCCTCTGCCTCCCGAGTGCTGGTATTAAAGTCATGCACCACCAATACCTGGCTTATAATACATTTTTTAAAATCTCTGATGGAGCCAGGATTAGGAAGCACAGTTTATGCCTGGTGATGGTGGCACAGGCCTTTAGTCCCAGCATTCAGGAGGTAGAGGCAGGGGGATCTCTGAGTTCAAGGCCAGTATGGTCTACAGAGCGAGTTCCAGGACAGCAAGGACTACACAGAGAAACCCTATCTTGAAAGAAGAAGGAGGAGAAGAAGAGGTAGCAGTAGTCACAGTTTATTCAGAAGACGAAGCAGGGGGATAGAAAGTTCAAGGCCTGCCTGGGTAACTTAGTAAGACTCTATCCTTGAAATGAAAACCAAACAGGAGGAAGAGGAGGCTAGAGATGTATTTAGTGTCAGGGTGCTTACAGAGAATGCATGAGGCTCCAGTGTTCAATCTCCAGAATGGCAAAAAAGGAAAAAATTAAAATAAATTAAAATCTCTGTGAGATCCACAGATTACAGACATCGCCAGGCAAGGTCTCCAGGCCCAGGTAGAACTCAGTAGCACCTTCTTGAAGTTAGAAGCACATGCCCCTTGCCAGAAGATCCAGCCACTGGGCGGCAATTTGATAAGCCAAGCACTAGCTAGGGTTTCTCCTTAACATGCCTTGTATCTATCAATTTGCTATCAATTTGCTACATCAATGCTATGTAACACACTTGTTTTCCTCTACATTTTCCCAAATGTTGGACATGATTGGCAGGTGCTCTGCTGCTGAGCCCTGCCCTCCTCCCCTAGCTCTTTCCTCACTAAGGAATTCTATTTGAATTTTTTTACATCCATTTATTTATTTATTTATTTATTTATTTATTTATTTATTTATTTATTTGGGAGTGTCCACTATGGAGCCATGTGGAGGTCAGAGGGTAACCTGAGGAAGCCAGGTCTCCTGTGAATTCTGGGGATGAAACTGTCACTGGGGGATTCTGGGCAAGCACTCTGTGGCTGGGCCAAGCCCCATCCCCTTATTGGTGGATTTTAGGCAAGTGTTCTACCATTAATCTCTATCCCCACCCTCTTTCAAATTTTAAATGTTGAGATAGAGTCTTGCTAAGTTACCCAGGCTGGTCTTGAATTCTTTCACTTATAATTCAAGCAGCCCTAGGACCTGGGATCCTCCTGCCTCAGGTACCACGTAGTTGGAATCAAAGACCTTAACTCACAATGGTTTAAAATGACAACCACTTAGTGCTCAAGGTTTGGGTCACTTGGGCCATGCTGATATGAGCCAGGTTCAGTGGACACCCTCACACCTCGGCAATTGGTGTGAACCAGGTAAGAGGCTTTGCCAGTAGTGCAGGGGTCCCTCCCACATGTTGGGCTTTGGCAGAGAGAAAGCAAGGACAGCCTCAAGTGGTGGCTCATCCTCTGCCCAAAATCTGGGATCACTTTCATAAGTGAGGCAAGAGTCCAAGAGAACAAATAAGCAAAAGCCTAGAAAGTCAGGGCTGGGGCTATAGCTCAGTGGGTACAGTACTTGCCTAGCATACTTCAAGTCCTGGGTTTGATCCCTCGAACTGCATAAACAGGGTGTAGTGGTGCATGCCTGTAATCCCAGCACTGAGGAGGCAGAGGCAGGAGGATCAGAGTCAAGGTCATTGGAGCCAGTCTGAGTGACATGAGACCTTGTCTCATCAATAAGTCAATGCACACAAGCCTCTTGAGGTTGCCTCAGAACTGGCACGCCAGCTCTTCTATCATGTTCATTGTCAATGCCAGGGACAAGAGCAATTCAGATTGGAGAGGGAGAAAAACAAATTGTTTATCTTAATTTATATTTTGAGACAGGGTTAGCCCAGGCTGGCCTTGAGCTCAGGCAGGCAGATGCTGCAATAACTACATTGCATAGGGTGTGAACTCAGGGATATGGGGGAATCAGGATATTTTTGAAATGTACTATGTGGCCCCTTGACCAAGCAGATTCCAGACCCCTTAAGGTCTTAAGTGACAGCCAGGTGTGTTGATGCACACCAGTGATCCTGACCCTTAGAGGTAGAGGCAGGAGTTTTGAGGTTATTCTTGGCTACATAATGAATTTGAGGCGAGCCTAGGCTACATATGAGACCCTATCTCAAAACAACAGGGTCAGGAAGGTGGCTCAGGGTAAAGATGCTTGTTGCCAAGGCTGAGGATCTGAGTTTGATCCCTAGGACCCACATGATGGAAAGGAGAAAACTGACTCCTGAAACTTGTCTTCTGACCTCTACGTGCACACACAGCCTATTAGTGTACACACACACACACACACACACACACACACACACACACACACACACACACACACAAATAAATAAATTTAAAACAATGACAAAACAAAATAAAAAAAATCTACATGCCTCAAGCATGCCTGGACCGAGAGCATTGCTCTAGAGTGTCACCAGGTGACTTCTAGGTCACCTTCGAGAAGTCTCTCCCACAGACACTCCAGTGGGCAGCAGTGAGCTGTGCCTTCCTAGCAATCACTCATCCTTCTGTCAGAAAAAGCCCCCTGTATTCTTTTGGAATATTATCTCTCCCTTACTCCTGGCCAGAGAGCTGAGCAGGTACAGAAAATAACTCAGGGTCAGTTCAAGACTCAAGTCCAGATGGCTTGAAAGGGGAAGCTTCCGTTTCTCTGGATGTGGTGTATGTACAAAGGGTGGGAACCTCGTGGGGTGGGGTGCCTCCGTTTCAGCCCAAAAGATAAGAGAAGGTTCTATGTGTATGTCTTTGCCCTGGATCCAACTGTGCCTGAAGTATACATCTGGCTTTAACAGTTCCAGAGTCACCACATCCCTTTCCTACTGTAAAATGTTAATTTCTTTACCAAGGCTGGCTACAGACCTTCAGTGCTTCCAACTTGCCCTCTTCATTCATAAACACATCTGCCAATACTTTGGACAGGTGCCACATACAATGCTGGGTGTAGACACCTTATGGTCAGTATCTCACAGTTTAATTTCCTATATCTTATGGAGGCTCCCCTCCCCAGAACCAGTGCACAGTCCCATGTGTAAACCAGTGTGTGCCCCCTGCCCGGTTCCTCCCCCAAATGATAAAGTGTGGGTGCAGGCACTTATGCTCCTGGAATGAACTTGCTCCTCAACAATAGCAGTGACATAGCGTAGCCCTGTGAGGCTTTTCCCAACAGTGATACCAGGTGACGTTTACTAAGTAGTGTGCTTCATGTGTTTACATGGTTCATTTCAGTTTCCTTTCACAATCCTCTGAGGTGGATTTTGTGATCTCCTTTTTAAATAAAAGTCTGAAACTCATGGAAGTTGCTGGAACTTTCTGAATCCCAAAACTCCTGTGTATGGGCACCCAAAGCTGTTCTTCTTGGATGGAAATTTTTTCTTTCTTTCTTTCTTTCCTTCTTTCTTTCTTTCTTTCTTTCTTTCTTTCTTTCTCTCAACATTTTTTAAAATTTTATTTTAGAAGCACTCTTATTTACATATCTATCCTGGAAATTTCTTTATCTTTAAAATGTTTTATTTATATCAATTTATTGGGGAAGGGTGTCCCAGTTCATTTTCTATCACTATGATAACAATTATGGTCAGAAAGCAACTTGTGAAGACTAAAGTCCATAACTGAGCAAAGTCAAGGCAGGAGCTCAAGTAGGGTAGAAACCCAGAGGCAGGAACTGAAGCAGAAACCATGAAGGAAGGCTGGTTACTGGTTTGCTTCCTCTGGCTGGCTCAGCTACCTTTCTTATGCACCCCACTAGGGGTGGCACTGGCCCCAGTGTCCTGGGCCTCCCATACCAATCATTAACCAAGAAAATGCCCCAGAGACTTGCCCACAGGCCAATCCGATGAGAGCAACTTTTCAACTGGTTTTCCCTTATTCCTTCTTCCCATATGACTCCAGATTGGGATAAGTTGGCAAAACAAACAAACAAACAAACAAACAAAAACCCAGCTAATTAGTGCAGGGGGGTGCCTGCCATAGCATGTGGAAGTCCAAAGACATGTCTCAGGAGTTAGTTCTCTCCTTCCACTATGTGGGTTCCAGGGATTGAACACAACTATTTCTTATGTATATTTTGGAGGCTAGAAGTTCAAGCTCAAGGAGTCAGGAGGCTGGTTTTCTCTTGGCCTTGTTAAGTGGTCCCATCTCTCAGTGTCTTACATGATTTTTCTTGGTACACAAGGACCATGGTGTCTTTTTCCAGGCTTTTGTTTCGTTTAGGTTTTTTGCATTCTGGGACTGGAGCCCAGAGTCTTTGAATCCTGGACCAGTGCTCTATCACTGAGCCATGCCCTGGGCCCCTGTCCGTTTTGAGGCAGTCTCTATGTAGGCCAGGCATCTTGCAATCTTCTTGCCCCTGCTTCCTAGGTACTAGCAATACAGGCATTCCTTCTTTTTTATAAAGACGTCAGTACTGTTGAATTGGGACCCATCCATACAACCTCATTTAACATTAATGTCCTCTTTTTTTTTTTTTTTTTTGAGAAAGGGTCTTAATATGCAATGGTGGCTGCTCTCTAACTTGAAATCCTCTGCCTCTGACTTTAATGACCTCTTAAGGGCCTTGTACAAATACACTCACAACCTCTGATAGTGAACGTTGGTTGGTGCCTCAACCACTGAATTTGAGGGAAACCCATTTGAGTCCATCACAGTGCCTTTATTAACTAGTGTTGTCAGAATTTTCTCCTGAGTGGGGGATACTCCATGTCTACTCCCTCCTTCTGAAGTCTCAATGTCAAACCAAAGTATGATTCCACCCAAGTTCCCCTGCAGAACCAATGAGTTTATTGGGCTTACTTATGGTACATAGGTGAGGAGTTACTGGCAGGAGTGTAGGAAGCCCAAAGCAACCACATGTCTTCACCCAGCATGAACGATGACTTCCATAGAGACGGAGGCTCCTTCTCCCATCATATATTCTAGCACCTCCTGAGACCCCTTCCCGCCAGGCCACTGTGCAATTACGGAAACACTGCACAAGACTGGCGTGGAGGAGCAGCTAGATGGATACTGGGGAGAGTCTACAACCCAGCCTCTACCCGCTCCTTCTATGAGGGAATGTCAACAGTCAGTAAGGCCAGCTGGACTGCATCATCTTTGCAAGCAGGCACAGCTGGGCTCCCACAGGATAGGAGTTGTTTGGTTGGAGGGCACGTGGTTACCAAGGACATGATGAATAATTCTAGCCCCGGGGAAGCCTCAGAAATCTTTTGGTAAGGGATGCTTCACAGCGAATAGATTCTATCAGGCAGGGACAAGGTCCCTACACACATACACACACACACACACACACACACACACACACACACACATGGAAATCACACACACACACACACACACAGATCACACACACACCACACACACGCACACCATAAACACACACACACAGAGATCACACACACACACACACACACACACACACACCATGAACACACACACAGACAGATCACACACACACACACACACACACACACACACACACACACACCACATGTACCACACACATGTCACAGCACACACAGCACTTCTACAAATTTCTATGTGTGTACGCTATCTCCAGCTCATGTATTGTGATTCTGCCCTCCCCTCTCCCTATTCAGACCTATTTTGTGTGTGTGATTTCTTTTTGTTTTTTTTTTTCAGATGTATTTCTTTTGTTTTGGGTTTTTTGTTTGTTTTTGTTTTTGTTTTTGTTTTTTTGTTTGTTTTTTGAGACAGGGTTTCTCTGTGGCTTTGGAGGCTGTCCTGGAACTAGCTCTTGTAGACCAGGCTGGTCTTGAACTCACACAGGTCCACCTGCCTCTGCCTCCCGAGTGCTGGGATTAAAGGTGTGCGTCACCAACGCCCAGCTAGATGTATTTCTTTAAAAAAGTAAGTTATACTACATTTATTCGTGTGTGTGTGTGTGTGTGTGTGTGTGTGTGTGTGTGTGTGTGTGTGTGACCACCCGCATGTCACCTATGTGGCTGTCAAAAAACAACTTGTGGATCAGGTTGTCTCCCTTGACCATGTGGGTCCAGAGGACTGGAGTCAGGTCATCAGGTTTGGGAGCAAGCATGTCTTCCCTATGAGTCATCTTGCTGTCCCCTTCTCCCGTTAAAATCTTTATGTATGTATGCATACATGCATGTGTGTGCATGCAAGCATGTGTGCGTGTGAGTGGGTGTTTGTATGGAGGGCAACTTGCAGGAGTCAGTTTTCTGCCTTCATTGTGTAGGTCTTGGGGATCAGACTCAAGTTGTCAGGCTTGGTGGCAAGCACCTTTACCTACTGAGCCATCTTGCGGGGCCCTAAAAGATAATTCTTCACTTGTACCATTCGCCTACCTTCCTAGGCTCCCAGGACTCTCAGTCCATCAGTGGCCATAGATCACTGTCCCCTGGCTCTTTCTGCCCCTTCTCTCTGTTGCACCTAAAATCCTAGACCCAAGGGGCTGATGCCCTCTCCCCTCCCTCAGCACCAGTCCTTCCTGGGCCCTATTTCCGCCAGTCACCAGTGTCTCAGAGTCAGACCTTCCTGAGCTGCTGTCTCTGCCTGTCACCAGTGTCCTCCACTCGCCTGTTTCTCACAGGCTGGTCTCTCTGTTGTCATTTCCCTAAGCCTACTACCTGCCCACATAGGAAGGAAGCCTCGAGGACCTGTTCTCCTTATCTACTCTGACCTTTAAACCAGGCTGCTGCTCGCCCTCCCTTGGCAAATCTGCACACGCCCAGGGTTCAGCTACCAGGTGTCTTACCTGACACAGAGCTTCTTCCTGCTGGTACAGTTGTTTCCAGCCCCTCCATACAGCAGGTGCTCAATAATTGCCTGGTGAACCAAACCAAAGTAATATGAAAACAAGGGCTATCGAGTTGCTCAAGAAAACAACCAGGACTGGCAATGCCGCTGACTTGGTAGATTGCTTGCCAAGCATTCATGAAGCCCTGGGTTCCATCTCCAAACTGCAGAAGCCAAGGGTGGAGGTGCTTGCCTGTTACCCCAACACTCGAGGTCATCTTTGGCTTTATATTAAGTTTGATGCCAAACTGGGTGACATGACACCCTGTCTCAAAAAAATGTCTCAGAAAAAAAGCTCAGTGTGCCTAGGAAGCAGATGGATCTCTGAAAGTTCAAGGCCAGCCAGGGCACAGTAAGGCCCTTACTCAAAAACAAAACAAAGGGGAAAGAGAGGGAATGAATAACTAGTTCCTTTCTATACTCCAGTTTGACACTATGTATCCAAAGCAAAGCTTTGATAAATCATGTCCAATTTGCAGGTTGCATTTGCTGAAGAATACCCTCTTCTGGCCCCTGTGGGCACTGCATGCATACATGGAGGCAAACATTCATTCATGTAAAATTAAAAAAAAAATTGTTAAAATAGAAGAAAATGAAAAGATCACCCATGGAATGATATCTCACTAAGTGAACCAAACAGCTGACTTAAATAGCCAGGGAAAGGGAATTTCCACCAATCTCGCAAACCTGACATGCAAATCAGGGTTAATATTTGCCCCAGTCACTGCATTGTCTGTTTAGCTGCATCAGCAGTCCTTTCGGTAGGCCACTAAGGAAGTACCTCCGACCTGGGTAGAAATAGTTGCAGGGTCATCTAGAGTTCAAATAAACTACTGGCAACAAAATGTCCAGTCCTTTTGAAACAATTCTTGTTGAAGCTGTTCCTTCAGGCACAATCAACAGCCATCACTGGGACTTAATGGAGAAAGCTTGGAGCCAAGCTTAATGATCTGAGTTGAATCCCAGGGCCCACACAATGGAAGGAGAGATTAAATTGCAAATTGTCCTCAGCCCTTCACATGTGATGCTCCCTCCCCCCAGTCATCACACACACACACACACACACACACACACACACACACCCATCATTATGTAGGTTTCTTTGGGGGAGGTTTCCAAACAGGGTTTCTCTGTTTAGCAGTCCTGGCTGTCCTGGAACTAGCTCTGTAGGCCAGGCTGGCTTCAAATCCAAAGAGATCAGCCGGCCTCTACCTCCCAAGTGCTGGGATTAAAGGCTTAAACCACCACTGCCTGACTGACTGAAAGGTCTTTCATTCAAGGAAGCCAGGGCTATTCAGGACTCAAATTCGCCCATCCCCAACAACGTTGTTTATTTACAGGAAAATACCCAGGAGTACTGACAACAACTTATAAGAACTAATTGTTAATATTAACAGTAAGACTGGGGAGATGGCTAATCCAGGGCTGGGGGCTTAACTCCATACCTCGTGTGTGTGTGTGTGTGTGTGTGTGTGTGTGTGTGTGTGTGTGTGTGTAGCAAGCAACTTCACTGTGTTAACTCTCCAGCCCTATAACCCCAGCCCCATAACTGAACTCTTCAAATTTCTTCTTAAATGGCAAACAAGAAACATTGCAAATCCAGAAAGACTGCCAAAGAAAAAAGTCTGAGAAACAGAGCCCAGACCTCCAGCATGCACATAAATGCCAGGCAGGTGTGGTGGAGCTTTGGAGATGGAGATAGGGGATCCACTCAGCAGGCTGGCTGACTGGACTAGCCAAATCAGCAAGCTCTGGGGTCAAGTGAGGTGCCCTGACTCAATATATAAGTTGTCAAGTGATCTAGGAGGCCCTAGATGTCAATATCTGGCCTCATAGCACACTTGTGTGCACACACATGCAAGCACACATATAAAAGCAAAAAGAAAGATGAGGAAGAGGAGGAAGAAGAGGTTAAAGGAGCTTGTCAATAAGGCAGACAATTGATCCAATCCAGAGGACCCACATGTTGGGAGGATAGAACTGTATCTGATTGGAGTCCCCACACACATCCACAAATAAATGCAGTTTTAAAGATTTATTTTTATTATTTCAGTTGTGTGTGTATGTATGAACTCTGTGTGTGTGTGTGTGTGTGTGTGTGTGTGTGTGTGTGTGTGGTGTGTGTGTATTAGTGAAGATGCCCTCAAAAATCAGAAGCGTCAGATTTCTTGTGAAGAAGCCTTCGGTTGTGGGTGCTGAGAATAGAACTCAGGTCTTCTGGAAGAACAGCAAGTGATCTCAACCACTGAGCCATTTCTCTAGCCCTCTGTAATTGTTTTTTTTTTTTTTTTTTGCGGGGGAGGGGTTAGAGACAGGGTTTCCTCTGTGTAGCCCAGAGGAAATTCAAATTCACAGAGATCTGCCTACCTCTGCTTCTGAGTGCCAGGATGCACCACCACTACCTAGCTCCTAACATAATTTTTAATAAAATTTAATAGACTTTTTATTATTTATTTTTATTATTTAAAGTGTGTGTGCTAGTTTGTTTGTGAGTATGTGCACTTGAATTGCAGGTGCCCTCAAAAGCCAGAAGCCTCTAATCCCCTGGAGCTAGTGTTACAGGCATTGTAAGCTGCACGATGTAGGTGCAACGAACTGAACTTGGGAAGCACGCATTCTTAACTGAAGAGATTTTAACAGTGCTTACCATCCTCACAATGCCCCTAAGAGGGATACCCCTGCTGTCTTAGTAGGATGGAGGAGAGAGAGAGAGAGAGAGAGAGAGAGAGAGAGAGAGAGAGGGAGAGAGAGAAAAATTCTCACAATGGAATGTCATTTCAAAACTTAAAAAAAGGAAATCGCTGGCACCCGGGCGGAAACCCTGGAGACGGAAATTGCGGAGCACTCTGGGTCCTCAGTTGGCAGCCCACGAGAGATGTAGTGTCCGGTTGCTCACGGCTGCGGGGCCTTTAAGGGGCGTGGCAGGGGCGTGGCCCCAGCGGTCGCCCGCTCTCCCAGGCTGCCCCGCGCGCGCGACGGCAGTTCGGCCACGTCCCTGGCCACGTCGCGCCCGCTCCCGCCATCTTTCGCCGCTTCCTCTCTCAGGGGCTGTCGCCGCGTCCTGAGTCGCTGCCGAGCCCCGGGGCCGCTGCGCCGCGCCGACCGCCGCCGCCATGAACATCTTCCGGCTGACTGGGGACCTGTCCCACCTGGCGGCCATCGTCATCCTACTGCTGAAGATCTGGAAGACGCGCTCCTGTGCGGGTGAGCGGTCGCCGGGGCGAGGCGCGAGGGGCAGGACCGCACGGAAGGACCCGTTCGGCCCTCGGTCTCTCTGAGGCTTGCGCGGGGCTCGCGACGCCCAGACACACCCACCTCGGCCGTCTCTGCGGGCATTGAAACCCCTCCGGGTGTGCACACGGGTCGGGGTCTCCGTCGCAGCCCTGGGCCCCCGATCTGCACTTGGTCCGCCCGCGAACTTGATCCGTCCGGTTGCAGAGCGCTAGCGCAACTGCCCCCGGGTCCTGCTGGATCTGAAAAGTTTAGGACGGGGTGTGAGGGGTTCTAGTAGGCGTGTCCCTCTCCTTGGGCTTTTGGGGGGCGCTTCTGAGTCCCCAGCAATCAATGGGAAACTTGCTCGAGGAGGATGGGTAGGACCGTGGGCGAGCAGGGCCTGACGTGGCAACCAGGCCACCCGCGAAGGTGGGGCTGGCTGGAGGAAGAGGGCATCCTGCTCTTCATCCTGTTCTCTTCAAGGACTGGAGCAGGGGATGGGGTGGGGAGGCAGGATAGTGTCAGGTCAGGCCTGTGCTTACAAGTTAAGCGGGCTGCATGCAAGTGTTAGGGTTCAGGATCTCACCCATCATAAAAAAAAAAGATGTGAGTCTGTAAGTGAGTGAATTACTTGGCACAGTTTCATGCCACTTTGAGAAGCGAGCTGCTTTTTTCATTCTTAAGTGTGGCCCTCTAATAACTGGTTCTCTTAAAGCTGCAAGCGCTGGGTACCACTGAGGTCTCCTCTATGTCCTCATCTAGTTTTCCTGGCTCCACGTCACCAGTGAGTTGGCCCTGTCCCTCCCTCTAAGTGCATGCATATTTCATTTGGGTATTGCAGAGAGGCACTAGAATGAGCTTTTCCCCACACAATAGCTGTGAATTTCTGCATTTCATTAACTCTTAAAAATCTTCTAAGGTTTAGATAATTTCTTGGTGAATGTGATGGTGCTTACTTGTAATCCCAGCATTTGAAAGGTGGAAACCTGATGATCAGGGATTCAAAATCATCATGGATTATATGAGACCCTGTCACCAAACCCCCAAAACCCAAAATACATTCTTAAGCCCAATGCTATGGTCACTAATGGAATAACTTTGTGAACTCAAATTTATTTATTTTTTTTTAGAGACAGCAGAAGATAGAAGTCCTAGAGGACCTGGGTGATTGAGGTGCCACCTATCTGGTTTATTAGTAAACACCTCATCATCTAAAGTTAACACCACCCCTTTGACTCTGCTGTCTGAAGGTCTCATCTCTCTCCCTGGAACATAGTTGAGATCCAGGAAGTGAGCACAGCCAAAAAAGACCTTTGATCAATCAAAGTGGATGCTCCAAAGTCCTGTGCTGAAAACATCGTGTCTGACTTGGAGGTGACCTGAGAGGCTCAGTTTCGTGATTTGTGATGACACCAAATTAATGGCTGCAGTTGTGATAGGTGTGCATTCGGTAACCAGCTCAGTGTTTTATGTAGCTCATCTCAGGCAGTCCTTAAAATCACCATGTGGGCAAGTCCCCATACTGGAGGAGGGAACTGAGTCTTAGGGAGGTAAGCACAGTTTTGCTGAAGCCAGAGTTGAAACGTAAGCAGGAATGCATAAGTTGCAATTTCAAATTAATGTTTGCTTTGTCCCACATAGTTTTAGTTTTCGAATTTGATGCCAGTGGTTTAGGTGTGTTTGTTGTTGTTATACTTGGACACTACTTTTAGTCTTTAGCTTTCTATCAAAAATTTCTTCATTTCTTATGTTCTGCCAAGATTTATTTTTAATTGTGTGAGTGCTGGTTCCTGTGGAGGCCAAGAGAAGAAGACATCATATTCCCCTGGAGATGGAGCTCAGGCAGTTTTTAGCTGCCTGATGTGCTGAGAACTGAACTCAGGTCCTTTACAAGAGCAGTACATCCTATTAATGACTGACCCATCTCTCCAGCCTCCAGAAATAGATGCTTTTTAAGTTACTCATTTTTATGTGCATATGTGTGTCTGTTCACCACAAGTGTACAGAAGCCCATGGAGACCAGCAGAGGGTGTCAGATCCTCTGGAACTGAAGTTATGGGCAGTTATAAGCTACCATGTGGTTGCTGGAAAACAAACCTAGGTACTCTGCAAGAGCAGAGAGTGCTCTTAGCTTTATCTCCCACTCGCCTAAGTAGAATTCTTAAGGGAATTTTGAGAAACAAGGAAAAGGAAGGGGGTGCTATTTAATATTCGTTGTTTTCATGGGAAATTAGAGCATTAATGAGAACAAAGTATCCCATCCAAAGTGCCGAGATGGGAGGTAAGTGGGTAAGTTCAGTTCAGGAGTATCTCCCAAGTATCTCGTGGACATTATTAAACTGTTCTCACTCTTGGACTCAGGGTCCTCTTTATTCTGCTATATAAAATATTCTGGACTCTTGAAACTCACCAAGATGATTTATTCTGAATTAAACACTGACTTGTCCTAGCTGCTCTGTTTTTCCAGGCTAAGTTATAAAAGTTGTTTAGGGACTTGAGAGAGGAAGAACTTGATCAGAGTTTCTCAAATATCTGGAACCTGAGCCATGTCCATCCAGGTGGTGGTTCTCAGCTTGAAAGTCGGAGATCACTTTAGGATTTCAACACCAGTGCTGAACACTCCAGCAATTCCTAACCCACAGGACATTTTTCCCTAAGGGGAGGATGAGGCTGCTAGGAAATGGGGCATTCTATTTTTTGAGTATTCAGTGTTGCCTCAATCGTTCTGCTTCAGCCTCCCAGGAGCTAGGATTACAGGTGTGCATCACCACTCATCCTCTAAGGACCTGTTCTACAGTTGGGGGCAGTGAGCTGATCTTGTGTGAATGTAAATGCTGTGGCTGCATTTGTTGTGACTACATCAGGAAACGAAGTATAGAGTGTCTTGTGTTCCCGAACTGCCAGGCTTCATGATGGTCAAGTTGTCTCTCAGAATGTCACTGTTTTTTTTTTTTTTTTTTTTTTTTGTCCTAAGTGCTTATCTAGAGTACCTTGTGAGAAGAAGCTATAATATTTACTTATTTATGGTGCCGGAGTATGAACCCGGGGCCTCCCTGAAGTCAAGCAAGTGCTCTACCAGTTGAGCCAGATCCACATCCCAAAGCTGTGCTTTAGGTGCAGTGCTTTCTGTCTGTCTAACTTTTCCTGTAAGCTGATAGTCCCTGTCAGTGTTGAGCACTGAGTGAGGGGCTGGTAGAGCCCTGAGATGAGTGACCTCCAAGCCTACCTCCCTGGGTTACTCCTTTCCTCCTAGCCATTGTGTAGGCTATAAACTTTTCAACCTATCACATTTGACAAGAGCAACTGCAAATGTCCCTGTATTTCACATAAGTGAATAGTTTATTTATTTGAAGCAAATAGAAAACACTGGTTTTTGTTTGTTTGTTTATTTTGCTGCTATTGGAGATTGAGTTTAGGACCTCATGACCTTGTGCCTGGTGGTCACAGTGGTGCTCTATCCCCCAGTGGTGACACTTACTTTTGTTGTTGACACTGAGTATTTGAAGCTTTTGCATCACAGTCCTAGCTTCCTCTTCGAGCTATTTCCTCTGTTCCTGTGAAGACTAGTCCCTTAGTAATCATGCATTGATTGAGCACCCGCTGTGTGCACAGCACTGAGACGAGTCAGCAGCAGGTGGCAGCAAAGTTTCCACTCTGAAGACTGTAATGACAGAATCCTTGGTTCCATCCCTGCATCTTATAAAGTTGGTGTGGCAGTGTGTGCTGTAATCCCAGCATCTGCAAGTAGACATAGGAGGACTAGAAGTTCAAAGCCATCTTTGGCTACAAAGGATCTTGAGAGAATAAAAAGGATGCTGCAGTGGGAGAATGCTTGTCTAGCACGTGTGAGGCCTGGGTATGAACCTTAGCATTGCACAAAGATAGGTGCAGGTCAAGTGAGATGGTAAATCATGTGTGAAGAGGTACAAATGTGGTTGTCAAGCCATAAGGGCAATAACTTCTGGAGTGTGAAGTGGAAGGAGAGACCCCAAGGATACCTCCTGTGACTTCCCAACAAGGAGTGTAAAGACTGCTGAGGGAAAAGTGCTTATATAGCTAAAGAGAGCCTTGAACTTCTTACCTTCCTGTTTCCACCTCAGTGCTGGGATCACAAGTGTATGCTGTCATGCCCAGCTTATGGAGTGCTGGGCTTTTGCTTGCCAGCCAAGCACTCTATCACTGAACCATATCTCCAGCCACAAAATACTGTAAATAGAGATGTTTGTGTAGAATTTAAAACAACAAAAACTATAAACAGGCTGGAGAGATGACTTATGGGTGTGCTCGATGCTGTTCAGTTCTCAGCAGCCATATTGGATGGCTCCAGGATTTACGATGCCCTTTTCTATCCTCCTTTTGTACCTGCCCACCACACACACATAAATAGAATCTAGAAAACAATCTATAAAAATAAACATAAATCCAGGGGGGAAATTATAAATAATTCAGATGTGGTCTCATAAATCTTGTTATGTCCACACTGAACATGTGAAGACATTAAATAGGATGCAACCACACATGTGTGTTCTTGGAAGGAAAAGATGATTCCAAGATATGACTTCAAAAGTGGGTTGTAAAACACAAGGTTACTTTAAAGGGTAAAAATGTATGTGATACACATACAAACATAAATGGAAAGAGGCCTTTAAGGGCTGGAGAGATAGCTCAGGAGTTACGAGCACCTGCTGCTCTTGCAGAGGGCTTGGGTTTGCTCCCCAGCACCTACATGGGGGCTAACAATGATCTGTAACTCCAATTCCAGGGACTCTTGACTGCTTCTGGCCTCCACAGGCACTGGGCACATGTGTGGTACACATACATACATGCAACCAGACACTCATATACATAAAGCTAAATACTTTTTTTTTAAGGGGAGGGACCTTAAAACAGCTCACACAGTTACACTTAAAGTGGAGATGGGAAGGCTCTTTAAGAGTGGTACTGGAGAGGTGGCTGTCATTGAGAGCACCTCCAGCTTGTTTGGGTCTGATACCCTCTGCTGGTCTCTTCAGGCACCTGCACTCATGCACTTAACCCACAGTCAAAGACATGGATAATTAAAAGTAATAAAGATAAACTTAAAAGAGAGAAGACCTATCCAGGCAGTGGTAGTGCTCTCCTTTAATCCCAGCACTCGGGAGGTAGAGGCAGGAAGATCTCTGTGAGTTCAATGCCAGCCTGGTCTACAAAGCTACACAGAAACCCTGTCTCATAGAGAGAGAGAGAGAGAGAGAGAGAGAGAGAGAGAGAGAGAGAGAGAGAGAGAGAGAGAGAGAGAGACCTTATAGTCATTCTGTATACTTTAGCCCATTAGAAAAATTTTAAGAATGATTGGCATGTGTTTTTTTATATTAACTGTTGTTTCTCAGGTTTTCACAACAGCATGTATACTGTGAAGCACTTCCCTCCATCTTTTCAGCATTCCCAACAAGTTAGTGTAATCTGTGTTTGACAGCACAGAAAATGGAATTAGGGTGGCATTAATAGGTCCAGCCTTAAACAGCATCTCGACTGACTTTCTAAAACCACCTCCATTCCTTCTGAGAATCTAACCCAGAGCCTTGGGCATACTAGACACTCTACCAGTGAGCTACATTCCCTGTCTTTGGTAGGTTTTTTGAGACAAGAAGATCCTGCCACATAACCCAGACTGGCTTTGAACTCTGATCTTCCTGCCTCAGCTTCCTGATTACAGATAGGCTGGGACTGCAGGCTTCTTCTGCTATGCCTGGCTGTGAGGCTGGTCTTAAGTATTGAGTTGTGGAGTCCAGGAAAAGGTCATAAGTTTCAAAAGGATGTCCAAGCTGGGTGTGACAGTGTACATTTGTAATTCCAGCCCTTGGAAAGGTGGAGGCAAGAGGATGAGGAGCTCAAGGCTAGCTTTAACCCATAGCAGATTCAAAGTCAGCTTGGGCTATTTGTCCCCACCAAAAGAAACAGGTTTTTTTTTTTTTTTTTTTTTTTTTTGTTTGTTTGTTTTTTTTGAATACTCAGATCCTTTGAGAGAATCCTAGGCGTGGAACCTTTCTGGGTGGCCCGACCCACAGTGCTTGGTGGCATCCCGGCTGTTAGTAGAATCTCCTTTGTTTGAATAAGGCATCTGTTCTATGAACCAATAGGAACATCAGAAACCCAACTTTGAACATTGGCTGTAATTAAAGTCCTGTGGGCTTTTGTGAGCCTCACTGAACTCTGTGGGGAAGACAAGAATGAGTGGTACTAATTTGAAGAGTTCTGCTCTGAAGTGTAGTTGTCAGGTGCATTTGTCGGTCAGAAATGCTGATAGTGGTGCTCTGTGAGCACTTATTACGTGATTGCCTTGGAATTTTCTGGTCCAAGATCAGATTGGTATTGCCTGACATTGTGGCTCAGTAGTAAGGGGCTTGCCTAACTGAGGCCCTGGGTTTGACCCTCAGGACGAAAGGTGGGCAGGCAGGCAGGCAGGCAGACATACATTCCAAAGGACTGACACCCAGCACTGCAGATCCATCAATAGACAGATAAGGTAGCAGCTATTCAATCCCACTCCTCCCCCCAAGTGATTCTTGCTCACCCTTTCCTGTCTTTAGCTTGAGAATGCTTCCTTCTGTGAGAAGACACTATCGGTGGTAAAGAGAAAAGCAGCTACATGCTAGTCTAGCTCCAGGCCAGGGAGAATAGTTGCTGCATCCTGTAAGCATCCAGGGTTCCCAGATGGTAGTTCCTTTGTGGATTCCACAGCATTAAACATACCACCTGGCTTCTCCTCTGCCCAGTGCTCACCCGGAGAATCTCATCCTCCAGCTTATAGTCAGTTAGGCAGAGCATGTTTACTGTTCTAGAGACACAGTAGGACTCAGAGTTTCTGAAAGTTTCATCCAGAATAGCACAGAGTGAGACTGCCCTAGGACATGAAGATAAAATGAATTCCATTTCCTTTGAGCATGTGTTTTTTGGACCCTATTATGTGTCTCAACTAGTACCCAGCACAGGAAATACTAAATGGAATTAGGCCCAACTTCCGCAAGAGAGTTCTGTGTCTTTTGGGGGTTTTGCAGGTATGGGATCCAGATCATCAGAGTTGTGTGAGTCCAGAGGTCAAGCTCAGGTGTCCTTGCCTTCCATCTTGTGTGAGCCACTGTCTCTTTGTTGTTCTCCACTGCATAAATCAAGTCACAAGTGTCATGATCACAAATGCCTATTGCTGTACCTGGCTGCTTTACATGGGTTCTGGGGTCTCCACTTGCATGACAAATGAGTTATCTGCTGAGCCAGCCCCACAGTGTGTCATATAATGTCCGTGGAGAAGCCAGGGTAGCAGCTGGCATGAAGTGGCTGCGGGATGAATCAGCAGCCCTGAGGCAGGGTGTCTCCAAGTGGAGGTGATGGTTGTTTAGTTGGGTCTCAAAGGACAGTAGTGAGCTACCACATTTGGCTTTTAGTGTAGGAATGCTGAAACGATAAGGATGCACCTGGTGCCAAAGCCCCACTGGAATAAACCCTTCCTGGCAAACTGCCTGTCTATATCCTGCTTTATTGAAAATACTGGAAAGAACCATATAGCAAATGAATTGGAAAATCCTCAAGACTTCACCAAACATCCCGTAAGACCTGTGTGCGGCTCCTGTCTTTCTCACCCCAGTGTTTAGCATCTGCGTTGACATTTCTCCTCTGATAGAAAAAAGTCCTCATTTCTGAGGAAAGAAGTGAGCAGCAGATTGGCTGCCCAGCTCTGCCCTAGACTCTTACATGGAAGCAGAGTCAGCGTCCCTCCTTTATATTCATTTGTGGATGAGTTCCTTACTCATAATGAGAAAGTTCTTACATTCGGGCTGTAGTTTCTGTAAGCTGGAAATGACCTGACAATGGCAGAGAAGAGTGCACTTACCATGTTCCATAGCAGTGAAGGGAGTGTAGAGTTCTCCGCTGGGTCCATGCTGGGTGCTGTATAATGGGTAGAATGTGTACTGCCAAAGCCGGGTGATGGTGGTGCAGGCCGATCTCTGTGAGTTCAAGGCCAATCTGGTCTACAGAGCAAGTTCCAGGATAGCCTTCAAAGCAATACAGAGAAACTGTCTGGAAAAACACCTTGACACCATGTTACCAGTTTTTACTTTGTATTGTTTCCAGACAGGGTCCTCCTGTGTAGTTCAGTCTTACTGCTTGCCCTTCTCAGGTGTTGGGAATTCAGGCATATGCCAGCACAGCCAACCTCGAGTGTTAGGCATATGAAGGTACAGATGGTGTGATACTGAATAACAAGCAGTCAACTGATCTCTTAGAGGGTACGCATCTCCGTGTATTGATGGTAGTGTAACAAGATCACTTTTCTACATTCATCTACCATAGCAGGACCAGTTAAGAGAGCTGAAAAGGGGTGCTATAAGAAAGAAAAACTTTATTTTCTCTGGTTTAATCAGTTGTCCCCAGGCCTGGACCTTTGACCCCAAGTATCCTTTCCCTGTCTGCACACTTGCTGCCCAGGGTGATCTCAGGAGCCAAAGTTCTTCTCTAGGCTGTTCTAACTCTCATTTTTTGTTTCTTCAGGCATTTCTGGGAAAAGCCAGCTTCTGTTTGCACTGGTCTTCACAACTCGATACCTGGATCTTTTTACTTCATTCATTTCACTATATAATACATCTATGAAGGTATGGTATAACATCAGCTCCAGTGCATTTATCCACAATGTTTCATCTTCAGTGTGTGTATATGTAAATGCAGGCAAGCACATGCTGTGGTGCCTGTGTGGTGGCCAGATGACACTTTTGGGAATAAGTTCTCTCCTTTTACCCAACTCAGGTTGTCAGGCTCAATTGGCAAGGGCTTTTACCTACTGTGCCATCTTGCTGGTGTGTCTGCATGTCTGTCTCTCTATAGAGGTTTGAATTTTCAGTCATAGTCACCTTATTGCACTCTCTTGTCCCCCTTCTGCTAATTCCCTTTCTCTTCCCAACAAGCTCCCCTCTGCTTTCATGTCTTTTTGCTTTATTTATTGATTTTGTAGTGCTGGGAATTGACTTGGGGGTCTCATTCTGTAAGCACTTTATAGCATGGTTCTAAGAATTTAGTTTGGGGCACCCCCTACCCAACACTGTATTTGAAAGCATCTTGATGAGTATAGGTTAATTAGGAGTGCTGTATTTGGGTTTATGATCTTTGCTAAAAACAAAACAAAAAAAAAATTAAGGAAAAGGCAATTTGAGTCAACTGTAATCATTTTGTTCTGGATTCTAGTAATCAGGAAATATTTGGCTGTCTTAAAAATGGCTAGGTTGGGGGCTGGAGAGATGGCTCAGAGGTTAAGAGCACTGGCTGCTCTTCCAGAGGTCCTGAGTTCAATTCCCAGCAATCACATGGTGGCTCACAACCATCTGTTATGAGATCTGGTGCCCTCTTCTGGTGTGCAGACATACATGGAAGCAGAATGGTGTATACATAATAAATAAAATCTTTAAAAAAAAAAAAAATGGCTAGGTTGAGCCGGGGACATAGCTCAGTCTGTACAATGCTTCCGTGTCAGCATGAGGACCTCAGTTTGATCCTCAGCACCCATGTATGTTGGGTGTGGTAGCACTTACTTGTAATCCCTGCTCTAGGGAGGTAGAGACAGGAAGATCCCCAGGGCTCAGAGTCCTGCCAACCTAGCCTGATTACTGAGCCCTTTGTCTCAAAAACACATTAGCTGGAGCAATGACTCAGCAGTTAAGAACACACACTGCTCTTGTACAGAAACTGAGTTTGGTTCCTAGCGCACACATCAGGAAGCTTCAGGGGATCTGGCTTTCTTGTGGCTTCTGTCATGGATACCTACACATGTCATATACTTGCCCAGACATACACATAAATTACAATAATTCAAAAACACCCAAGGTTGACTTCTGTTCTACACACACAGGAACACAAGCCCGGATGAATGTATGTAGACAGAGTGACTAGGTAGGGTTCTGCTTACTGTCTGAGTAAGATAAAACTGCAGTTACTGGGGATGGGAGAATCAGAATCCTCTCTTCCTACTGAGTCCCAGCTCTCAGCACAATCCTGCTTGCTTGCTTGCTTGCTTGCTTGCTTGTAGAGCCAGAGCCCAGCTGTAGGTCACAGGCAGGGCCCTGGGAAGCCCCAAGCTATAGTAAGCCTGGACTAGGTATGGTCCAGAGGGAGTGTGATATGGGTGCACCTCCATGTATGTTTTCTTTATTAATACATGTGTAGAGTTAAAACCAACCATTTTAATACAGGCTGACGATTTACAGAAATAAATGTATAATGAAGGACTGGGAACTGTTTAGTGTCATTGTGGGTTTTTAAACTATGCAAGGACTTGATGATTACCCTCATTTCCCTATTAAGTCATTTGCCCCAGTGTTTCCCTAATTAAGTTTTTAAAGTTGTATTTCCTAGGGAGAACGATTAACAAGGCAGTGTGGTCCTATCCCAGCCATCTCTATTCATGTTTGAAATCTGAGTTTGATTCTTAGGTCTGAGTGTCTGCACTTTACAAATTGATATAATTTCAGAATACTAGGTGTTCCCTTGTGCCTGGGTGACCTTTTAAAGATGAAAGAACACAGGACTCAATTGTGAGCCCTTGAACAGCTCTGTTGCTGTGTGCCCAAAATTGCTGTCTTGGAGGCAGAAGTGTTTTACAAACTAGCTTCCAGGGGACTGGGGAGACTGCTCAGCAGTTAAGAGCATTTGCTTCTCTTGCAGAGGACAGGCATTTAGTACCCAGCACCCACAGCAGCCTGTGATTCCAGCTCCAGGGGATCTGACTCCCTTTTCTGGCCTTTGTAGACATACAAACATGTGCACATACATATACACATAAATCAAGGATAAAATAAATTTTGGAGCTGGCTCATCAATTAAGATGCTAAGTTCATACTGCTTTTTTAAAAATTAATTTTAAAAATTAATTTCATTGAGCTGGAGAGATGGCTCAGAGGTTAAGAGCACCAACTGCTCTTCCAGAGGTCCTGAGTTCAATTCCCAGCAACCACATGGTGGCTCATAACCATCTGTTTTATGAGATCTGGTGACCTCTTCTGGTGTGCAGATATACATGGAAGCAGAATGTTGTATACATAATAAATAAATAAAATCTTTTTAAAAAATTAATTTCATTGTTTTATATGTATGTTGTTTTGTCTGCATTTATGTATATATACTACATGTGTGCCTAGTGCCCATGAGGTCTGAAGAGGGCATTGGATCCCTGGGTCTGAAGTTACAGGCAGTGGTGAGCTGCCATGTGTGCACTGGTCCTCTGCAAGAGCAACCAGTGCTCTCAACCAGTTTCTCAACTTGTACAGAGGACACAAGTTCGATTCCTAGCACCCACATCATGTCGTCTGTAACTCCAGTTCCAGGGAATCCAATACTTTCTATTCTGCAGGCACCACATTCAAGTGCACAAACCTACAGTCAGACATAATAATTAAAAATAAAATCTTTTTAAAAATAATATTAAGGGCTGGAGAGATGGCTCAGTGGGTTAGATCACTTGTTGCCCTTGCAGAGGACCTGACACCTACAATTCCAGTTCCAGGGACTTTAATCCCTTCTGCCCTTGGAGGGCACCAGATAGGTGTGGTGTATGTATATACATGCAGGCAAAACACTTATAAAATAAAATTTTAAAATCTTAAAATAGTAATCTTAAAGTTAGCTTTTGGCTTTGCTTTGTTTTAATACCAGACTGAATTTCACAGCAACAATCTGAATATTTATTGTTAAAGTAACACACTGTTTTGCATTTTTTAAAAGATTTATTTATTTATTATGTATACACCATTCTGCTTCCATGTATATCTGCACACCAGAAGAGGGCACCAGATCTCATAACTGATGGTTCTGAGCCACCATTTGGTTGCTGGGAATTGAACTCAGGACCTTTGGAAGAGCAGTCAGTGCTCTTAACCTCTGAGCCATCTCTCCAGCCCCGTTTTGCATTTTTTTATGTTCATTTATTTTGTGTATATCTGTGAGCGTACATGCCTGGGTGCACACATGGCACTGCTCAAGTGTGGGGGTCAGGATGCCTTTAAGGAGTTGTGATGCTCCTTTCAGCACATATTTCCCAGAGACTGAACTCCATCATTGGGCTTGGGCCCTAGTGCCTTTACCTACCGAGCCATCTTTCTGGCCCTCAACAAAGGAGTGCAGTTTAAGTAAAGCTACTATAGCAAAAGTTTAACCTGAATTACAGTGCTTATCTTATCTTTACAAAAAAGCTAGCCAAAGAAGTGTTGGATGGAAGTCCTTGGTCCAGAACTGTAATGAACTTTGCATTCTTTCCCCTCTAAAGCCACTGTGTCATAGGGTAAGATGAGATTCAAAGCCTGTTTTTCTGGATTTCCCTAGAGTTTTAAAACACATGCTTAACATTTGATCCAGCACCCTACTCCTAGGTATAAATGCAAGAAAAATGAACCTTACATTCACACAAAGGCTATAACACATGTTCACAGCAGCTAATCACCATCTTCCAACTGGAAACAGGAGACTTCTTTAACTGGTGAGTAAGCAGATTGTGATACAGCTACCTGTACATTAGATCTCTGTTCAGCACAAAGGAGGAAATGGGCCAGGGATATGACTCAGTGGATAAGAGTGCTTACTGCTCAGTTGTGAGGCCTGGAGTTCAAGTCCCAGCACCCACATTTGGCAGCTTACAAACAGGTTTACAATAGGGTGTAACTCTAGCTTTCAAGGGATTTGATGCCCTCTTCTGGTCTCCATTGGTACATGTGCACACATACACATACATAAATAAAAAAATTTTTTTGGTCTCTAAAAAGGGAAAATAACTAATGTATGTAGCAACTTTGGCTGACTCTCGACACATTGTGCTATTTGAAGAAGCCAAATGCAGAAAGCAATGTGTTGTTTGACTTCACTCATGTGGCATTCTAGAAAAAGCAAAACTGGAGCCTGGAGGGGGCTTGACTACAAAGAGGCAACAGGATAAGATTTGGGTAGTAGAACTGTCCTGTGTCCTCCTTGTGGTGGCTGTGTCACTCAGGAGTATTTAAAACTGACTATATGGTGGTGGAAGAGTGAGTGTGTGTGTGTGTGTGTGTGTGTGTGTGTGTGTGTGTGTGTGTGTGTGTGTGTGTGTGTAAAGCTGACTATATGTAGTACAATAGTGTTTAGTTGCAATGTGCTCCTAACCTGGTGTCTCTCCTTTGCCTAGCTTATCTACATTGCCTGCTCCTATGCCACGGTGTACCTGATCTACATGAAATTTAAGGCCACCTATGATGGAAATCACGATACCTTTCGAGTGGAATTTCTGGTGGTTCCCGTGGGAGGCCTCTCATTTCTAGTCAATCATGACTTCTCTCCTCTTGAGGTTGGTGAAGGGATTATTTAGTGGTCACATCTGATTCCCTGTTTACAGAAAATGGATTCTTATTGTTTTCTTCCTTTGTTTTGCTGTTTGGCAGACTCCTGGTACAGTATACGCTGATATACCAGTCTATTTACACCCAAATACTTGGGTGTCTGCTAACAGTTTATCTGTCATCTGCTAGATGTTTCCCCAAACTAAGACTGGTGTTGTGGTACATGTCTGTCAGCCCAACACCTAGGAAGTAGAGGCAAAAGGATCAAGAGTTCAAGGTCATCCTCAGCTAGTGAGTTTGAGGTCAATGTGAGCTACATAAGATCATGTCTCAATGAAAGAAAGTGGGGGGTGAGAAGGACTGGGGAGATATCTGTTAGTAAAGTGCTGAGCACCTGAGTTCAAGCTCCAAGACCAAAAAGAAAAATGGAAGTGCAGTGTTGGGGGAGGTGGAAACAGTAGATCACTTAGTAGATCAGCTTACTTAGGCTAGTTAGTGTCTCAGAAAAAGAGGTGGGTGGCACCTAAGGAATGAGCTCCTTGACTTTTGTCAGGGGTGTGAGCATTTATTGACAGACTCATTGTTAGTTGAAAAAATAGCTAGGAAAATGCCGTAATGAGAAGTCACACCATACAACAGGACTCACATAGGAGATTTATTGGAAATGGAGAGAGAAGGGGCAAAGACTGGTCTTTGGGGACAAGAGTGGTGGAAGAGAAACAGAGAGAGAGGAAGAGAAAGAGAGATGGGAGGTGGGTGGGCCTTTTTAAAAGGGAACACAGTGAATGTGCACAGGTGGTGCTCTCAGTGGCTGCAGCTGAGGGCATATCCTGTCAGGACCCCAAGGACAGGCTGGTACAGATGTCTGAATACTAACAGCAGAGGCAAGTGAATCTCTGAGTTCAAGTTCAGCCTGGTGTACAGTGAGTTCTAGGACAGCTAGGGCTGTTATGCAGAGAAACCCTGTCTTGAAAAGCCAAAATGGAAAGGAAAAACGTTTAATATAGCTAGCATACCAACCCAGCACATTGTAGACTATCGTTTCCTGTCGGTGCAGGTGATAGATGCACTGAGCTGACTGAGATCTGCAGCTCCTCTGCTGCCCAGCATCAGTACATTCCACTAGCCCCAGTTTAACAATGAACATTTAAGTATAGTTTCTGTTGAGTGTGTATTGCTTTCATACTTTTGGAATGTTGAAGAATTGTAAGGCAGAGCCATCTATAGTGGAAAAATATGGTCAGTTGGTAGAGAGTCAGCAGAAACAGTGGGGTGGGTTGGGGACTGGATCTGGAGTGGGATGAGCCCACACAGTAACACCTTCCATGTGGATTCATGGTAGACAAGACATGACAATTCCCTTACCCAGCTCATCCTTGGCAGCTCATCCAGCCTCTTAAATGGTCTTTGCCCTCTGTGTTGTATGTGGTGGCTGCTTGCTCCTCCCAGCTGAAGCCAGCCTCCTGTCTTTCAGATTTTATGGACCTTCTCCATCTACCTGGAGTCAGTGGCCATCCTTCCACAGCTCTTTATGATCAGCAAGACTGGCGAGGCTGAGACCATCACCACCCACTACCTCTTCTTCCTGGGCCTCTACCGTGCTCTGTACCTCGTCAATTGGATCTGGCGCTTTTACTTCGAGGGTTTCTTTGACCTCATTGCTGTGGTGGCTGGTGTCGTCCAGACCATTCTCTACTGCGACTTCTTTTACTTATACATTACAAAAGGTACGTCATGTCTGCCCTTCAGTTCATCGTGGCAGATTCTGTCAAGGGCTTACTTACCCAGCTGCCTTGAGACAGGGTTTCTCTATGTAACACTGGCTATCCTGGAACTTGCTCTGTAGACCAGGCTGGCCTCAGACTCACAGAGATCCATCTGCTTCTACCCAAGTGCTGAAATTAAAGGCGTGCACCACCACCAGCCAGCATGGCTTTGTTTTTGTTTTCTGTTGCTATTATTTACTTGTACTTGAAGCCTGCATATGAAATGAGGACCAGGGTAAGGAAACTGAACTTGTCCACCCAGTGATGTCTTGTTTCTGTTCTTTTCCATCAAATTTTAGTACTCAAGGGAAAGAAGCTCAGTCTGCCAGCGTAAGTGCCAAAGACCATCAGCAGCCTCTGTCCTTCAGGGTGCTCAGACAGGATTCTCACCACAGCGCAGGTGCGGGATGCTCAGTGCGGAGAAGCAGAGATGGCTCCTTCTGTCACAGCCGCTCCCTGGTGGCTCTTCGGGGATGCGGAGGAAGGGACCAGGAGGCTCAGTCCACTGCATCCTGCCTTATCTTTTTTATTACTATGTACAAAGAGTTTTTTACACAAAGAAACTTAATGCTGTGTTAATAAATTCAATGTGTAGATGAATTGGGGCAGTTCCAAAAGTGACAATTTTGTACAGAGTAAGTACAAACCTTTTTTATTTTTTTGAAACTTCGATGAGATGGTCGATTCTTGTGTCTACAATGAAATTATACTCCTCGACACTTGGTAGATTATTCAAACAACTGTCAAATTTCCATGATATTTATTTTATTTCATTTTTTTGCCAAAAGATGAGTTATGTTTGTCTGAAATCTGAGATGCTATGTTCCATTTGGTGTTTCTGCCCAAACCAGTCCTCATTGCCCTGGAAGTCCTTCCCCATACGTCAAAACACTACACTTCAGGTCTGGGAGGATGGCTGGCAAGTCCTACAGTTTTCATTATAAAACTTGAGGTCCCCAGTGGAAACAGTGTCAGCCGATGCCACCAAATGCTCTCCCTTCATCCCTGCTGAGATGTGGTAGCTTGCGATTCTCCAGAGGGTGTTGAGAGCCCACCACACCCGGAGGCTCTGAGCCTCCTGCCTTCTGAATGGAATGTGGACAGGGTGGGTGTGAGGGCTATTTTGGACAGGACTCTACTCCTCTGAGAAATGGAACACAAATGGCTACCTGTCACTTTTAGTCACAAATTCCAAGGATCACTACAACCATGTCAGATTCAAATGGTCTTTTTCATAGCGCTTTTGGTGATAAAATGATTGACAATCTTTTTAATTGGCAGCACCAATTATCCATTCCTTACATTCTTTTTAGGTTTTTTGTTTTTTGTTTTTTTTTTTTTAAACTGGGCTCTTGCATGACCTATCTTGTGTTAACCTCCTAAATAAACATTTTATTAAACATAATGTATGGTCTTTTCTATCAATTAGGCTTCTGAAAACTCTTGTTAAGGTACAGCAAAAGCTCAATAGGGCTGCACGAAGCTCTACAAGGGCTGGAGAGATGGCTCTATGGTTAAATATTTGGTGTCATTGCAGAATTCAATTCCTAGCTCTCACATGGTGGTTCACAATTACCTATAACTCCAGTTCTGGGGGATTCAACACCATTTTCTGGGCCCCAAGGGCACATACATTGCAAATATCCATCCTCACACACACATAAAAGCTAATAATCTGGACATCTTCCTGTGTTTTATGGGAAAAATAGGGTTTCTTACGTTTTTGTTGTTTTTTACTCACTTGAATGTGTGACTTTATTTGATGCACCATAAACATTAGAAGTATTAAATAATTATGTGCTGACTGCAAGAACGGAGTAGCTTTGCTTGTGGAGGAAGAGAGGTGGGAGGGTTGTGTTTTTCATTTACTATGGGGTTTCTGCACCTAAGTTGGCAGTGCACTTGTAGGCTTGCCTCCTAAATGTCCATTTGACTTTGCTCTTGTGCCTGTGTTTCTGCCTTACACATCGGCATCCTTTGCCCCCATCATCTTAGTCTTCTAGTTTCTTGGATCTGCTTTCATCCTTAAACAATTCTGTGGGGGAAGAGTGGGAATCGGATCCGTCTGTCTGCCCACACTGGGGGGAGGGTATTGGGGAGCTCACACCTGGATTTCACATGTAAATGAGACACTGGGTTTGGGCACACTGCACAGAGCAAGGATTTCAAGCCTCAGGTAGCCAGCACCTTGCTCAAACTACCCAAGTAGAATAAAATTGGTGTTACCTACTACATATTGGTGGTCTGCTAAAGTGACATCTTGCTGAGACAAGCACCTGCATCAGAGCACATGACTGGATGGCAGCCTCATGTGTATGGGTGTGGGAGTATATGTGGGTCTCTGAAGAGGCCAGAGGCATAAAATAGCCTTTGGAGCTGGAGTTACAGGGGGTTGTGAGTGACTGATGTGGGTGCTGGGGATTGAACTCAGAGACTCTTCAAAAGCAATAGCACTCTGAATTGCTAAGCCATCTCTCCATCCCCCCAAAAATAAAGCTTTGAAAAGGAATAGATCCACGAGGGTGGGGTGGGGAGGGGGTGTTTTCCCGCCCTCTAGTGGCCAGTTTTGTCATTCCCGTAACCTGAGCTCTGAATCATCTTGCTCTCTTGTCTAGGCTAATCTTTGTAGTGTGGAATCTTGTGTATATGTTTCTTCTGCATAATTTCCTTTTATTTTGAGACAGGATCTCTATGTATCCCTAGATGGCTTGGAACTCCATATGTAGACCAAACTTGTCTAGAATTCATAGAAATTTGCCTGTCTCTGCCTCCCAAGTGCTGGGATTAAATACCTGATTTATAATTTCAATTTCTCATCCCAGCAATTTAAAAGCCAGGTGAATCCAGGTGTGGTGGTACAAGATTGTCATCCTAGCTACTCCAGAGGCTGAGGCAGGCAGGAGTAAATAAATTCAAGGCTAGCCTTGGAAACCTAGTGAGGTCTATTTTAAAATTAAATTGTGTGGCTGGGGAGATGGCTGAGGGAGTAAACTGCTTGCTGTGAAAGTGTGAGGACCTGAGTTTGAATTCACTAGCACCCACCTGAAAGTTGGGTGTGCCCCTGTAACTCTAGCACTGTGGGGTAGAGACAGATTCAGCTGGGAGCTCAATAGCAAGCAGCCTAGCTGAGAACTCAAAGTCAGTGAGAGAGCATGTCCCAAGAAATAAGGTGCTAGGAAGCAGTGCTGGAGAGATGGCTCAGTGGTTAAGACCACTAGCTTCTCTTCCAGAGGGCCCAGGTTCAATTCCCAGCACCCACAAGACAGCTCACAACTGTGTAACTCCAGTTCTAGGAGATCCAACACTTGCATCTGTCCTCCAGAGGCATAAAGGCTACATGTATGCAGATAAAACACCCATGTACGTAAAATGAATTAATTTTAAAAATTAAGGCCAAGTTTGATGGCACATGCCTTTAGTCTCAGCATTCAAGAGGCAGAGGCACTCTTGAGTTGAAAGCTAGCCTGGTCTACAGAGCAAGTTCCAGGACAGTCAGGGCTACACAGAGAAACCCTGTCTTAAAAAAAAGAAAAAGCAGTAAATAAATAAGGTAGAGTGATAAAGACCCAAAGTTGACTTCTAGATCTCTCTCTCTCTCTCTCTCTCTCTCTCTCTCTCTCTCACACACACACACACACACACACTGTAGCTTGATGGTGTATCACTTGCCTATTATACACAAGGTCCTGGGTTCTATCTCCTGAATTGGGATAGGAAGAGAAAGGGACAGAAGCATGGACAGGAAGTGGAGGAGGAAGAAAAGCAAGTTGCAGCATAACACAACACAAACACAGACACACCTGTGTGTGATATTGACATGTGATGCTCCAAATCTCTGCCTGAGTTTCCTCTAAGATTTCTAGTTTCATTCTAGGAACACCACCGTACACTGAAATAGAAAGAAACCCAGACTTGTTTACTCATTAAGTGCCTGTGACAATAAGCGTATCTGTAATAAGGAAGCAGAGTGCCCCAGAACTAAAGGAGTAGTTTATTATATCCTTTAAAACCTGGGGACTGAGGCTATCAGGACTTTAGAGAATGCTGAAGCCAGGCATGCTGGCACAGATGGCACTGAGGCAGACACAGGTGAACCCCTAAATTGGAGGCTAGCCTGGTCTACATAATGAGTTCCAGGCCAGTTAGGGTGACATAGTAAGACCCTGTCTCAAACAAACAAAACAAAACACCAACTATTTGGGCTGGCAAGACACAACTAAATAAACGTTATCAAACAAAACTCTCTATGAGAAATAAGCTAAAAACCTTATTTAAATTCTGAATAATTACCTTGCAAAAATTTACATACATAAACACCAATCCAGCATAGGCAACCGTGGCAAAAATCAAATGCAAAGATACAGATTTTATCCAAGATTCAGATAGAACTTTATTTGAAGCAAAGAAATTCAAGCCCTACATACAGAAATGGAAAGGGAATCAAACGATCTGGGGAAGTGACAGATTCAAGTTCACTTTCTGGCTAGTAGGATGGCTCAGTGCTTGAAGTGTTTGCTACACAAGCCATGAGAATCTGAGTTTGGACCCCTAAAACCCACATAAAAGTCTGGCATGGTGGTGTGTTCCTATAACCACAGCTCTGTGGGGGAGAGACAGGTAGATTCTGGGGACTCACTGTCCAGCCAGTGTAGCCAAAACAGAGAGCTCTAGGCCCAGTGGGTGTGGTGGCTTGAATGCCATTGGTACCCATAATCTCCTAGGGAGTGGCACCATTAGGAAGTGTGGCTTTGTTGGAGTGGGTATGGCCCTGTTGGAGAAAGTGTGTTACTGTGGAAGAGGCTTCAAGATTTCCTATGCTCAGGATACTGCCTGCTATGTCAGTTGATTTCCTGTTGCTCCAGCACCACGTTGCCACGATCCCCATGATGATGATAATGGACTGAACCTCTGCAACTGTAAGTGAGCCACCCCAATTAAATGTTTCCTTTATAGAAGTTGCCATGGTCATGGTGTCTCTCACAGCAATAGAAACCCTAACTCAGACAGTGGAAGACCCTGTCTCAGAAAGTGAGGTGGAGAGTGAAGAGGAAAGACACCTAATGTCAGCCTCTGGCTTCCAGATGTGTAAACACGGCCAAGTGCAGGCACCTGTATCCAGGAGTGAGCATGAACACGTGCATGTGTGTGCACACAAAGGGATCGGTTTCTCCAAGTTAATATCAGATGTGGCCAGTTGCCAAGAAGGTCTCTGAAGAAAACTGAACTGTAAATTTGCAAATAAGTATCGAGGCCAGAGGCTAACCAAAAGGAGGAACAGAGAAAGCTATCAAAGATCTTTCCTTTTCCAAAATTCATGATGAAACAACCTGTTGTTTTGGTTGTTAAATCTGCATCCCAGGTCCTTAAGTGCCAGGCATCTTTTCTATATGAAATGTTTCCATTATTATTTAAAAAAAAAAAAAAAGTCAAGGGCTGGGTATGGTGATACACATGGGAGCCCAGGAAGCCCAGACAGGAGGATCTTGAGTGAGCACTGTCTCAAAACAACAACAACAAAATCCAAAATTCATTGATGGAGAGTATAGGGGTGCATGGCAACAGGCAGGGAGAAAAGAAAGGAAGACACCTGAGCACGCCTTTAATCCCAGCACTCAGGAGGCAGAGGCAGGAGGATCTCTGTGAGTTCGAGGCCAGCCTGGTCTACAGAGAGAGTTCCAGGACAGCCACAGAGAAACCCTGTCGCAAAAAACCGTGTGTGTGTGTGTGTGTGTGTGTGTGTGTGTGTGTGTGTGTGTGTGAGAGAGAGAGAGAGAGAGAGAGAGAGAGAGAGAGAGAGAGAGAGAATTTATTTTTAGTTTACAGTTCCAGGAAATTAGTTGTTGAAGGGAAGTCACAGCAGCAGGAGCTGGAGACATAGTCAAGAAGCAACCTCTGCTTAGACAATGGTGCTACCCACAGTTGATCAGGTCTTCCCACCTCATATAATATAATCAGGGTAATCACCTACAGACATGGCCACAGACAGCCTTACTGTAACAGGGCCCCAGACCTTAGTAGGTCCTCAGACCTTAGCACTACTAGCTGCATGATGGAAGTGCCATTAAGACTGTAAAACTCATCATGTAGACAGCACCACCTGCCAAAACTAAAACAAAGGCCCAATCCATCAAAGTCCATAGTTATGGGAAAGTCTCTAAATGTACTAACCTTGCGTTTTGACTTCTGTAGTTCTGCTCCTGGCTACCTGTTCTTGTTAACTGAAGTATGTCGACCCAGGACATGGTTTGTGCATAATGGCTCCCCCTGAGAAAGGCTCCGGGCCACTCTGGAATCTCAGAACACCCAGTGTAGTCGCCAGCTGGCTAATAAAGACCAGGCAGTCTTCTCTGTTGATACCTCACAACATTTCCAGAGGTCCCACTGAGATCCCAGAGACCAGATCTCTAGGCATGGGGGAGGGGATGGGCAAGTCTCAGAGCGGCTTGGAGAAGAGTGAGATCCCCAGGGCTCCTTTTGATCTATCACTGCCCAATGATTCAGGAGGGTCTGACACCTCTACCCCAAAAGGAAACAAATTAGAAAGTTGTTTAGTCTGTCACCTCCGGAGACAAATCTGGTTAAGGAGCCTTCTGTTATGACTCATACATAAGAGAGATTGGACACAACAGCTAATCCAGTGTCTGGGATCCATGTGAGATGTTACTAGATCCCTTTGTCTGTTCAGGTGTATGAATGTGTGGTGGCCACCATGGTTGTCTTTACTGTGTCTCTGCGTGTGTTTGTATGTCTGTGTGTCTTTCTAATGTGGTTCCTGTCAGTTCTGTTTCCCTGTATTGATCAGTGGCTTTCTCTGGTGTAAGGATCTCCTAGCTTAAGACCTGTGCCCCATCCTGTTGGGGACATGAATGAATTTTGGCTCTGCCAGGTCACCCAGAAAAAACAAAACCAAAACCAATCAAAACACCAACAAAAAAGCCTTCCTCTACCTGTATCACTCTGTGTGCAGGGACAGTTTTTGTTTTGTTGCTTGCCTCCTGCTTAGTCAGGGTTGGTCCCTGTGTGTGGGGAGAGGCCTGGCTTCTCATCTAGGGCCCCTGCCATCTAGTGGAATGCACACAGGGAGGGGGAAACAGTGCCCCAGATGAGATCCCTCCCTCTGTGCCTGCTCTAAGCAGCCACAGGGAAGAGGAAGAATTCCCCTGGGTTGAGCCTGAAGGAAAAGAGAAAGTTCTACTCCTTTTTCATAATGTATGCCTCTTTTTCCACCAGTGATCCGTAAAACCCACCATTCTTTGAAAAAAAAAAAAAACCAAAACAAAACAAAACAAAAAACCCCACTGTCCCTAGGCATTGCTACAAGGCAATGCAGCCTGGGCAGAACAAATTTTCCCTTCTGTCCAACATTGACCAAGGAGACTTCAAGTAATTTCACTAGGTCCTTTTTAGAAAGATTAAAGACAGCTGTTAAAAAGATTTCCTGTGTTACCCAGTGGGCCCCAGATATTAAAAAAAAAAGAAGAAATTTACAAAAGTTAAGCAGATCCCAGTTACTGGAGGTAGCTCAAAGGCTGTTTAACAACAGATAACTGACTAGGACAGAGCCTTTTGCAAAAGCTGAAAGTCACTTCACCTTCTCTGATGATGAGACACAGTTAAACTTAAAGATATCCAGCAAAATTTTGTTGTCTTACCCTCTATCAGAAGAAACCAACCACCCTGGACTGGCCCAACACCAAGCTCCTCTAATTGTTCAACTAACCAGTTCAGCTACCTCCATCCACATTGAACAATACCCAGTGACCTTGGAAACAAAAGTGAAAATTGAAGTCCATATTGCCTGGCTTGAAGGGACAGGCTTCCTGGTGTCCTGCCAGTCACCCTGGAATGTGCCTCTCCTGCCTGTGAAGAAACTTGGGACCTCTGATTCTCATGAGCCTGATTCTTCCAGAGAAACAGGTACACACGGTCTTGGACCTGAAAGGGGTACTCTTCCTACAGGCAGAGGAGTCAACCCATCTTTGCTTTTAAATGGCCAGACCCAGTGGGAAGTTACAGCAGGTAACTTACATGGACCAGGTTGCCCAAAGATTTAGAAATTTGCCAACCCTGTTTGATGAGACACTAAATGCTGTCCTCCTGCCCTCCTGTCAGAGATTTCCCAGGAAAATAGATTGTAAAAGGACCACTGAGGGGCTGCTGCAAGGATTACAGACTACAGAATGTTTGGCTAAGAAAGCCCAACTTTGTACATCAGAGGCTATATATCTTGGCTACCAGCTAAGCGGAGGCAAAAAGGAGCCTGTCTCAGAGGAGGATTGCTGCCACTCAAAGACTAAGAGACAGATTGGAAGGCTCCTGGTGCAGCTGGCTATTGCTGCCTCTGGATACCAGAATTTATGGAAATAGCAAGGCACAAGGGGGGCACTGAGCCCCTAATCTGAAATGGGACTAAACCAAAGACAAGAGGGGTTTTAATCCAAATGTTGGAGGCATAGGAATGCCCTATGATATACCTATCCAAATGACTGGACTGTGTAGCCACAAGATGGCTCACCTGTCTAAGAGCTGTGGTGGCTACTGCTAGTTAAATGGAAAAAAAAAAAAAAAAAAAAAGGAAGTAAGATAACTCTGGGTCAAGATCTTATACTCACAGAACCCCACAATTCGGTTGAGGCCCTCCTCCAAGGAGTGCCAGAATGCTGGCTGTCTAATGATTGTGTGGCCCAGTACCAGGCTCTACCCCTGGCCCACCCTGGAGTCCTGTTTGAGAAACCCATCAGTCCCGCTACCTGCTTGCCTGATGATTCAGGGACTTGTCCATTTTTATCTCTGTCAGGAGATGAAAGATGGAAGCAGGTATGTGGGAGCTGCCGTAGTTCTTTAATCAAAACAATTTGGGTCCAACCCTGGTACCTCAGCCCAGAGAGCAGAACTGATTGATCTGACTCAGGTTCTCAGGAGGGAAAAGGAAAGTCCACCATCATACACACAGACCATCTTTCAGTATGCTTTTACTACCGGTCATGTCCATGCTATACTCTATAAAGATCTCACCAATGGGGGAAAGGTCATTAAAAAGTCTTAGTCCTCCTAGAGGCTATTGGGCTTTCCCCACAAATCTGTCCTCTACTGCTGGGCTGCTCACTTGGCTGTTAGACAAACAGCCCTAAGAGTAGTGGGGTCTATCGATATTCTGACAACATACATACCATGCCTCAGTACTGCCTCAGACTCCATGGTAAAAAAGAAATGGACAGCTCACCCACAGGTTGACGGAGGACACCACAGGAAAGATCATTCTCCCAGAAACAACTGGCAGGACTATGGTAGCCAACCTTCAACAGATTAACCACCTGGGATCTACAAAACTTTTGGAGTGTCTCAGAACAAGATATGTTACACCTAGACAGGACAGCCTCGAATGGGATGTCTCAGCCAGATGCCAGGTTTGTATTCAAGTGAATCCAAAACAGAGAACCTTACCCAGGAAGGGCCAAATGAATGAGGCCAACACCCCGGTGAACTCTGAGAAAGACAGCCTGCTGGAGGAAGGATAAAAGTACTTGCTAATTTTTATAGACAAACTTTTCCTGGTGGGTAGTATTCTCCACCTGGACTGTAATTGTATAGTTCTGAAGAAGATGGACAGGGGCTGGAGAAATGGCTCAGTGGCTAAAAGCACACATTGCTCTTGCAGAGGGCCTGAGTTCTGTTCCCAGCATCTTCATCTGGTGGCTCACAACCACCTGTAACTCCAGCTCTAGAGGATCAAATGCCCTTTACTCTTTTGGCCTCTGCAGGCATATGCATACATTCACATACCCCCACTCCACATACACACAATGAGAAACAAAAATAAACCCACTTTTTGAATTTTATTTTTATTTATTTATTTTATTAATTTATTTTTTACATTCCAATCCCAGTTCCTCCTCCCTCCTCTCCTCCCGCTCCCCCCACCACTCCCCCTTCCTCCCATCTGCTCCACGGAGAGGGTAAGGCCTACCTTGAAAGTCTACTAAGTCTGTCCCATTATCTAATAAACCTATTTTTTAAAAGTAGATGGGCAGCCAGGAGGTGGTGGTGCACACCTTTAATCCTAGCACTTGGGGGGCAGAGGCCAGTCTAGTCTACAGAGTGAGTTCCAGGACAATCAGGACTACACAGAGAAACCCTGTCTCAAAAAAAAAAAAAAAAAAAAAAAAAAAAAAAAAAAGTAGATGGACAGAGATCTGCATCACTCTCTATTTAATGTCACCCTACCCTTGTTGTCTGAAATAATCAGGTGAAGTATATGTTTTTTCTTTGTCTATCAGGAGAGGGTTTAGTGACAGCTATCCCCTCTGGTCTCTCCATTATGCAACATGTCAGGAATTCTTTGGGCAAACTATAGTAACAAGAACAGTGTGAGGAAATAATGTGTGCTCCTGAGATTTGCAGAACTGAAAAGCATCTTGATAGCGGCCTCTGGTGCCTGGATTTCAAGAGAAGCAGATGAGATAAACTTGTATTGAAAAATGTGGGCCCAGTGGGAAGTGGCACCATTGTATGAAGTCAGTCCTGGCATGCCTAGCGATGAGGTTTATTATTCTCAGGAAAAACATCCTCAAGGGGGCAAAGGAAGAGGAACAGGAATGCTATCAGATGCTTCCTAGGAAAGAACTACTCATCAAGGCCAGCTTAGGGACACCCATCACTGCTACAAAAGTACACCCTAAATTTGTTTCTCCCCAAAAGGGCTTTGTCTTCAGATTTCTGAGACAGAGTCTCAAGTGGCCCAGGCAAGCCTTGAATTTGCTATGTAGCTGAGAATGACCTTGAATTTCTGAGCCTCTTGTCTCTACCTTCCAAAAACTGGGACACAGGCATGTTCCACCACATCCGGTTTACGAAGTAGCTGGGGTTGGAAAGCAAGGCTTTGTGCACACTAGACAAGCACTGCCAACTGAGTTACATCCCCAGCTTCAGGATGGACATTTTGACAAATCCATCTTCTCAATTAATTTGAAGTCCAGATCTTAAAATTAATCTCCCCTGCCTCAACACCATCTTTCAATTCATCAGCCTGCTGGGCAGCAGTCACACTTGAGCCAGGGAGAGTCAGCACAAAAAGGAAACCAGAGTTAGCAAAAGGAGCCCAAGCTGTGCTATTAGATAAGGGCCTCACAGAAGGCGTCGTTGAAATAATGACACCACACCTGAGACCTGAATGAAGCGATACAGAGACAGCTGTAGGTAGTAGACGATATATCCAGTGGTAAAGTGTGGGCCTAGCAAATAAGGCCTAAATTTAACCCCCAAAACGAAAATTTTAAAAAGAGGTGTGTGGGGGAAAACAAAGAAAAAAGAAATACCCGTTAAGAGTACCATCTCCAGCTGGGTGTTGGTGGCACACGCCTTTAATCCCAGCATTTGGGAGGCAGAGGCAGGTGGATCTCAGTGTGTCCGAGGCCAACCTGGTCTACAGAGTGAGCTCCAGGACAGCCAGAGCTGTAACACAGAGAAACTCTGTCTTGACAACCCCTCCCCCCCCCAAAAGAGTACCATCTCCATTACAGTAAACAGAAAATGTTAAAATTTGGCTAAGGAGATGGTTCAGGAGTTAAAGTGCTTGCTGAACTAGGGTGAGGACTAAAATTCAGATCCCTGGAAACCCAAGAAAATGCAGAATGGGTGTGGTAGCACACCTGTAATTACAGCCTGGGAAGGGGAAATCAGAAGATCGCCACAGCAAGCTGGCTAGCAAGACTAGACATACCGGCCAGGCACGCCTTTAGTCCCAGCACTCGGGAGGTAGAGGCAGAGGATCTCTGTGAGTTCGAGGCCAGCCTGGTCTACAAGAGCTAGTTCCAGGACAGCCTCCAAAGCCACAGAGAAACCCTGTCATATCAATCAGCGAGCTCTGTATTTGAGAGACCTTGCCTCAGTGAACAAAGTAGAAGAGCGATTGGGTATGATTTTGGTATCAACTTCAGCCTGCTGCATGCATGAGCACATGTGCAGACGTATATACTACACACATGCACACCACAGGTACAAAATAATTCGGGAACTAAAACGGACCTTATGTGAGGTGGAAGACTAGGAACACAGACACGAATCACAAGCTTTTGATGTAAGACTCCGCAAGAAAGATCTCTGAGAGGAGTTAAGATGTATTTTATGCCCAAGCGTCTTGGGCCTAATTTGGACTACATCTGACCGGTCACCTAGGTCACCCAGGGGACTGTGGGGAAGACCAGCCAGGAGAAGAGGGGAAAGTGGCTAAGATCAGGTTGTGTAGCAGAGAAGGGAGAGCCGTGGAGGTGCGAAGAGTAGTCAAACCTTATCTCGCCAACTTCAGGGTGGCGTTTCAGACTTAAACTCAGTGAATCTTGAGTCCAAAGGTACTACGAACGACAAGGAAAGTTTTTCCAAGCTTGGAAGATTCAAGCATAAGTCCTAGCCTCGCCATGAGTGGCAGTGGCTCTGTGGTGGGGAAAGCATTCTTTCCAGGTCTTTCGAATCCTTATCTATTAAACAGAAATGACCACATCGGAACGGACTTAACACACCTCAGTCCTTCGGGCGATGCCAGCGGCTAACTTCCGTGCCAGAGGATCCAGAGGCTCTGAGTAGGCGGCGAAGACCACAGAGCGCTAGTCAATGCGCGTGCTCAGGCCTCGGGGCAGTGAGCGCATGCGCGAGCCTTTACTTAGGCGTGCGCCTGCGCACACCTGGGGTCCAGTCAGCCCGCGGAGTCAGAAGGGTGCGGGCGACCTAGGGAGGCGCGGTGGGAGGTGCACCATGCCGGGGATGGTGTTGTTCGGCCGGCGCTGGTCCCTGGCCAGCGACGACCTGGTGTTCCCCGGGTCTTTCGAGCTGTTTCTGCGTGTGCTGTCGTAAGTGAGGCCGCCGTGCGGGCGGGCGGGGAGGGCGCGCTGTGGCTGGAGAAGGCGACAAAAGTCGCCCTTCATCTGTGCTTAGTGGCCGCCGTGCCTGCCTAGCACGGTCCCTCTGCACTTAGAACGTAGGTGCAGTCGCTTTGTGCATTTGACAGGTGTCGCGGACCTTCAGCGCCGCAGGGCACGAGGGCTAGGCTAGGGTGCAGCGCCCAACCCTGGCACTGGGAGCGTGAGGGAAGCCCGAGCATCCAAAAGCCGTAGCCTCCAGGTCTCTCCTTTGTGGAGCCCGGTTCTGGAACTTTGCCTCACTCCCGTCTTCTTTGCTGGGCGGGTAGCGAAGTACCTGTTTCTGCAAAAAGAAAAATTTAGGCAATTGCAATTTCAGAGCAATTCACAGGCACCAATATAATAGGATGGTTTTACAAAACGGAGCTACGCGCGCCGTGGGAAACGGCGCTAGTGTGTGAAGTCAGCTCCTGGCCTGCCTGGCAAGGAGGAATAGCGTTCTTAGGAAAAAGCATTGTCAAAGGGGAAAGGAATGGGAGCACAAAAGCTCTTTCTAGGAACTTTCTGCTTCTCAGGGCTGGGTTTTTCTTAGATCGTTTTGCCATTGTTTCCAGACACGGTGCCCTGGGGTCTGCAAGACTGACAGAAAAGGTTATCTCAGGGCTGGGGTGTAACTTTTGGTAGAGTGTTCACCAAACATGCATGGATCCCCAGCACCACACAAACTGGTTTAAGCACACCTGTAATCTCAGGACTGGGAGCGGGTCGGGTGGCAGCAAGAGGATCAGCAGTTCAGATTCATTCTTGGATACGACCAGACAAGACCCTATCTGAAAAAAGGAAAAAAGAAAAGCTATCTAGAAACGGTCCTTCTTTTTTTTTTTTTTTTTTCCTTCTAGTGCTTGAGCCCAGAGTTTCATGCATGCTAGGCAAGTGCTTTACAACCGAGCTAAATCCGAATCACCTCAAATGACACCTCTTCAGGATTTGGAGTTTGAATCTTTTAATAGGACAATCTTGGGCAACAAGATAGTTCTGTGGGTAAAGGTGCTTGCTGCCCAGCCCAGTGATCTGAGTTGTATCTCCAGGACCCCACATGGAGGAAGGAGAAAACTGACTCCTTCAAGTTGTCCTCTGACCTTCCTCTTCAAGCATGCCATTCCATGCCATGACATACACCCCCCAATAAATAAATGAGTAAATAAATGTAATAATAATTAAAAAGGACATTCTTACTAAGTGGTGCTGTCCTCTAGTGAAGTACCTCTAGGGTGAATTAGAGTCATCGTTAAGTTCTACAGGTCCGTGTTATCTTTACTGTTCACTGATGAATTACAAAATGTAATCAGGAGCCCACAGGACTTCTCCTTTTGGATGTATCAGTTATTTTCACAATTGGCTCCATGCTTGCTTGGTTTTGAATTGCAGTAGGCTACACTACACATGTACAAATCCTCCTGGGAATAGCTGCGCAAGCACAGTGTGTTGGTCTACCACTCACATGATTCTAAGTCATGACAGGTATTTTCACTGAAGAACCCTTATATATTGCTAGCCTAGGCTTTGTTTTGCAATAGGGTCTCTGACATCTCTTGCTTGCTTCAAACTTTGCTATGTAGGGGGTGGGGATGGTCTTGAATGTCTTACCCTCCTGCCTCTACATCCCCAGTGCTGGGATTACAGGTGTGCACACTTAGTTTATATAGCACTGGCTATAGAACTTAAAGAGCTCCTGCATACCAGGTAAACAGGCTATAGCCCCAGCCTGTTTGTCTTTTAAGTAGGGGCTTCTTTTGCAGTGTCCTGGAACCCATACATAGCCCAGGCTCAGGCTGTCCTCTTAATTTATGATCCTCATGCCTCTGCCTCTTGGGTGCTAGAATTACAGGCAAGCACCACCATGCCCAGTGCTGGAATGCAGCAGATATAAAGAACAGAAAGCCACATGTGTCCCAACAATCTGTCTCTGGGTAGACTTTTTATTGTTGAAAATTACATTCCATATTGAACCTTAACCTTGTCTTGATTCCTCATATCATTGTTATATGAAGCCACTTTCTTCTTTGTCCACAGGTGGATTGCTAGTCTGACTTTGTATCTTGTGCATAGAAGGAAGCTGGACTGTCCTGGTGGAGTCTTGCTCAGCACTTACCTGATTGTTCTCCTTGTTCTCCTGGCGGTTATCATATGCACTGTGTTGGCCATGGTGTGTGTCAGCATGAGAGGTAAAGAGCCACATTTTCTGTGTGAAACCTAGTTTTTATCTTAACAGCCGTACTGCAATACCATTTGCATACCATACAGTTCACCTGCTTGGAGTGTATTCAGTGGTTCTTTTTTTTTTTCCCCCTTCTAAAGTGTGTGGGTAAAATGTGTATGGATGAACACATGCTTGGTAGTGCCTACTGTGGTCAGAAATGGGGCATTGGATTGGACCGCCTGGGCCTGGAGTTGCAGGTGGTAGGAACCACTTCACACAGGTGATAGTGAACCACTCCACACAGGTGGTAGGAACCAGGCATAGGACCTCTGCAAGAGCAGCAGGTGCTCTTCACCCCTGAGCCATCTGCCCAATCCCACACTAAGGTTCTTACTACTTCCGTAGTTGAAAAGCTATCACTACAGTTGACATTATAACATTTCCTTGTCTGTGTGTATGTGGTGTATGTACATGTTTGTGTGGGCATCTGTACATGTGTGAAAGCCAGAGGTTGACGCCTTGGCTGCCCTTTTTAATCACTCTCCACCTTATTTTTTGAGGTAGGATATTGTTAAAATTCCTTTCCTAGGGCAAAATCCTCTTCCTAAGGTTCCGACAACAAACCAAGGCATGATTTTGCTTTTCTTCTGGGTGGGGCTGTCTGTACTCATGGCCAAGATGGGCAGACACACAGAGGCAATTGTCTTGGAGAAGCCCCAATCAATGTCATCCCTACTCCTGCATGTCCTGTGTTAGTCAAGACAGGGTCTTCCCATTCAACCAGGTTGAATTGGATTTTCTGTTACTCGTGACTTGAGCTGTTCTCACTGGAACCCTAAACAGTATTTTATGAAAACACATTAAATTGAGCATGGCAGTGCAGACCTGTAACCCCAGGTTCTCGGGGGACTGAGGCAGAAGCATGACAAGTTAAAAGCTTGCTTTAGTCTTTTTGTTTGTTTGTTTGTTTGTTGTTTTTTTTTTTGTTTTGTTTTCAAGACAGGGTTTCTCTGTGTAGTTTTGGAGCCTATCCTGGCACTCTGGAGACCAGGCTGGCCTCGAACTCACAGAGATCCGCCTGCCTCTGCCTCCTGAGTGCTGGGATTAAAGGCATTAGCCACCAATGCCCGGCTTTTTTTTTTCTTTTTCTTTTCTTTCTTTTTTTTTTGGTGGGGGGGGCTTAGTCTTTAGATCCTGATCCTGTCTGCAAAAAGAAATGGGGGCAGTGATGCAGTGGGTAAATGTGCTTGCTGTCAAGCCTGACGACCTGAGTTCCATCTCTGGGTCCCACATCATAGAAGGGAAGTACTGGCTCCCAAAATTTGTCCTCTGACCTCCATATGTGTGTTACGACACGTGCACATTGTCTGTCTCTTTCTCAGGTTTTGAAGGGGCTGGAGAGATGGCTCAGCGCTTACTTCCAGCACCTACATGAGGTGGCTCCTAACCACCTGTAATGCTAGTTCCTGGGGATCTCATACTATCAACTGGCCTCCACTGGCATTAAGCGCACACCGTGCACACAGACGAGGCACAAACACAAGAATAAAAATAAAATTTTTAAAATGTTTAGCCGTGGGCTAGAGAGATGGCTCAGCAGTTAAGAGCACTGACTGCTCTTCCAGAGGTCCTGAAATTCAATTCCCAGCAACAACATGGTGGCTCCCAATCATCTGTCATGAGATCTGGTGCCCTCTTCTGTCTTGCACGCATACATGCTTACATAATAAATACATCTTTTAAAAAAAATGTTCAGTTGGGCCATGGTGGCACACACCTTTAATCCCAGCATTTGGGAGGCAGAGGCAGGTGGATTTCTGAGTTTGAGGCCTCTGTCTACAGAGCTAGTCCCAGGACAAGCAAAGACACAGAGAAGCTCTTGTCTTGAAAAGCAAACAAAAAGTTTAATTTAGAACTGGGGGAAGCTCAGTAGCCTCAATGCTAACACCTCCCAGTTACTTTTATTGCCATTTGGTTATAAATAACATGTTTTGCTAAGAGTGTTAACCAGCATGCTGACCCATGCCTGTAGCCTAAGCACTGAAGAGCCAGAAGCAGGAGGATTGCTGTAAATTTGAGACCAGATCCTGCCTCAAGTAAAATCCTGCCTCAAGACCATAAATAAATAAATAAAATCAGTGTAATGGGTAAGGTTTTTGGCTAACAGGATGGCCCAATGGTTAAAGGTGCTTGTAACCCTCACTGATGACTGGGTTCATGCCCTGTGACCCACATAGTGGAAGGAGAGAACCTGCTCCCACAAGCTTTTCTCTGACTTCCACAAATGTGTGATATAACACATAAATAAATGTTTAAAGAAAAAACTCCTGCCGGGCAGTGGTGGTGCACGCCTTTAGTCCCAGCACTCTGGAGGCAGAGGCAGGTGGATCTCTGTGAGTTCCAGACTAGCCTGATCTACAGAGTGAGGTCCAGGACAGCCTCCAAAGCCACAGAGAAACCCTGTTATGAAAAAAAGGAGGAGGAGGAAGAGGAGAAGGAGAAGAAGAAGAAACTCCTTAAAAGTAGTATTATATGTTGGACACAGTGGCTTGAGACTTTAAAACTAGCACTCAGGGACATAAAGGCAGGTGACTCTCAAATTTGAGACCACCCTGGTCTAAATAGCAAGTGTCAGACCAGCCAGGGCTACATAGAAAGACTCTGTGTGTGTGTGTGTGTGTGTGTGTGTGTGTGTGTGTGTGTGTGTGTGTACTAAAAAACAAGTGTGGGGAGGTTGTAGCACATGGAAAAAAGAGGCAATTTCCTTGGTACATACATGGATAGATAGATAAATACATAGATATAGTCCTTTTCTTTTTTTGCATCAGTAGAGGTTGACCAAGGGCCCCATGCATATGAGGCAAACTATTCCACCCAAGTCAAAGCCCCAGGTCTCTTCTTGCTGAGGCAAAGTCCTACACAGTAAGCCTGACTAGCCTGGAAGTACAGTGGGCACTTCTCTTGTCTTTGCCTCCCAAGCACAAGGATCACAGGCATGGCTCCCAGGAATCAGTAAGAAATAAGGGAAGAACCCTGCATCAGTAGAAAAACAGGCAAAGAGCCTGAAGAGTAAAGAAGAATTCTTTTTTATTTTAAAATTTTTAAACTCAACCACACACATACACTTTAAAATAAGGACATTGTGCCAAGAAGTGTTGGCTCATATTTTTAATCCCAGCACTTGGGAGGCAGAGGTAGGTGCATCTCTGTGAGTTCAAGGCCAGCCTGGTCTACAGAGCGAGTTCCAGAACAGTTTATGATGTCCACAAAAAAAGGACATCATTGTATTAGGAGGTGGAAATGAATAGGCAGCTTGGTTTGTTAGTGGGAATGTATTTTATTTACCAAACCTTCGGAGAGGCCAGTGTGACAGTGTACGCGTATCAGTCAGGTTTTACCTGTATATTTGCATACACCTACAGAAGTGTTTGTGATCGTCCTTGTAGTATGGTTTGTGGAAAGAAGAGCTTGCCAAGATGTTTCTTTTTCATACGGCATACATAGTTAAGAATAGTTTTGCTTTTGCTGTGATGTTTTCTTTACCTTTTCAGGATATTACTGTGTAGCTCAGGCTAGCCCAAACTCACCGTGAGATTCCTGCTGCAGCTTCCTGGTCCAGGGCTAGAATCAAGGACTTGCAGCTCTAGAACTTCCCCCATGAAACCTACAGTGGTTACTATATGGGGTTAATTGGGGATGGTCTGCACTCAAGGCTGCTTTGTTTTGTTTTTTTGTTTTTGTTTTTGTTTTTCGAGACAGGATTTCTCTGTGTAACAGCCCTAGCTGTCCTGGAACACGTTCTGTAGAGCAGGGTGGCCTCGAACTCCCTGAGATTCACCTGTTTCTGCCTTCAGAGTGCTGGGATTAAAGGTGTGCACCACCAATGCCCAGCCCAAGGCTGCTATGTTTTAACAGAATTCTTTCCACATGAGGACTGCCATCTGCCATGTCTGGGCAGTGTCCTTTATCTCTCTGTGTGTGTCTTAAGAGCTCATAGCTCAACTTCTATGTCAGAGAAGATATCTGCAATGGCTAAGGTGTCTGTCATTCATAAATTTATGGCGTAGACTTTCTTTTTGTTGCTCTTATGCATGTCCCACTTGATGAGGGACCTTAGGTCACTTTAGGTCTTTGTTGAGGACACCCCAATACAGCATTGTTTCTGAAGATTAGGGTCATCAAATTAGAATATCTGCTAAGGTAACCAGGTTCCTACCAGCTTATTTATCTTGAGAAAAAAAATGTAAATGTGGAAATAAAAGTGTTTTTCTAGCCAGGCATGGTGGCGCACATCTTTAATCCTAGCACTCTGGAGGCAGAGGCTGACAGATCTCTTGTGAGCTTGAGGACAGCCTGGTCTACAGAGTGAAACCTTGTCTAAAAAAAAATTGTGTTTTTCTAAGATATGAACTAGATGAGGCCATCAACATTCTGTCATGGGGTGGGGAGGGACTCATGAGGTCCCCACCTCTAGCTCAGGGACCACTGGCACTGAATGGTTGCTGAGGGAGGGAGTGTCATTTTTCTTTGGTGAAGTAGCCACTGGTAAATTGCCCATGTTCCAGGGAATAACTCCCTGCCTGTGCACAGGCAGCCACCCTAATTAAACTCAGTGAATCACAAACAAGCAAAAAAAAATAAATAAATAAAACTAGGAGGGGGACTTCTTAGGAAGAAGGGGTCCCCGAGGGAGTGGGGGGACTAGGGAGGAGTAATGACCAAAATGTACCACATTTATACATGAAATTGTCAAAGAATTCAAAACAATGTTTCTCTGGTAACTGCAGCTTCTTTCAATAGCTCATTCCTTTTCTGGGACATTAAACATCTCTTTACATCTCTTTCCTTTGTCAGTCTGTGTATTCGGTAAATGTTGTGTCAGGGGCTTTTGTGTGGAAGTCCCAATCACTGATGCTGCTGACGGTGTTAGAATGTATCCATATTTAGTATCCTACCAGCACAGGGGAGGTCTGGGTTCCTGTTTTTCTAGGGTCTCAGCCACTGTTGTGTGGTAACAGGCTTCCTTTGTTCCTCAGGAAGGAAGAGTAAGAACTGTCTGCCAGCCAGAGGGCTCAGCAGGTAAAGGTGCTGCTTTGCCAAGCCTGGTGACCTGAGTTTGATCCCTCATGATGAAAGGAGGAAACTGACTCCAGCAGGTGTCCCCTGACCTCCTCTTTTGTGCTGTGGCACACGTGTGCTCATGCACAATAAATACACATAAATAAAAATTTAAAAATCAATTACCATGTAAATGCCAAGCAGAAGGCTTGATAGTGCCTAATTAAAAGAATTTTTTTAATTGTTTTATGCTTGTTTGAGACAGGTCTTTCCATGTAACCCCAGCTGGCATGAAACTTTTTGTGTGTAGTCCAGGTTACCCTTGAACTTACAGAGGCCTGCCTGCCTCTGACACTCAAGTTCAGGGATTAAAGGTTTGTGCTATCATGTCTAGCACTAAAGTTTTATTTTTAATTTTAGTTATGTATATGTGTCTGATGGGGAAACCCACATTTGTGGGAGTACCTGCAGAGGTCGAAAGTGGCATTGGATCCCCTGGAGCTGTAGTTCAGTGTGGATGTGAGATAGGTACTGAGAACCAAACTCAGGTTGTCTAGAAGAGCAGCAACTGAGCTCTCTCTCTCCAGCATTAACCAGTGATTTTGTTTCCATCACGTGTCTGTAACCCAGTGCTGGAAGAGCAGAGACAGGTAGGTGGTACCTGGAGCTCGTTGGCCACCCAGCCTAGAGAATTGATAAGAAGAGAGAGACTCTTCCCCAGAAACTAAAGCTTGGAAGGGTTGGGGAAATGGCCCAGAGGTTAAGACTCTCACTGTCTTGCAGAGGATCCCAGTTTGATTCTTAGCTCATACATTGGGCAACTCAACAACTGCCTGCAGCTCCAGGCCAAGGGAATCCAAAGCCTCTGACTTTCCCGTGTGTACCTGTACTCACATGCCACCCTTCCTATACAAACACACATAATTAAAAATAAAATAAATCCTTCTTAAAAACAAAGTGAAGAGTGAGTGATAAAAGTAACTAACATTCCAGTCTGGCTTCCATGGGAGATAGTGGAGACATACAGACACAAAACCATTCATATATCACACACACACACACACACACACACACACACACACACACACACCACATGTATACCTCACACCCCACACATTATATACCACACACATACCACACACATATACCACATACACGCATATACACACAACACATTAACATACACACACCCCACATACACCACACATACATACACCACACACACAGACACACATCACACACATATCTGTTAAACCTCAGTTTCTTCATTTGTCAGATGAGATAATCATTTGCCTTTATTTGTGAAGATTAGAGAATAATTGATATTGATGTATTTAAGGATACTAAGTGTTTGGTAAGGTGTTACTAGACGGGAAACTTATTTCCTGGCTAGTAGAGTCTGGGTGACTGGTTCCCATTCTCCCTAGGACAGTCCTCCTGCATGCCTGTTGCTCCAGTGTGATTACCCATAGTAATTTTGGTTCTCAGAAGTATTCCAGTTTGAGCAGTGATTAAATAGTCCTTCCTAGTTAGAGCCCGGAAACAGTTTTAACTCTGTGTGCATATAAGAAATTAATCTGAAGCTTCTGTCATTCTTCTATCCTTCACTTTGTCACTTGCTTCCTGTTCTTTTCTGTTTTGCCCCCCCCCCGTTTTTTTTCCGCGCGCGTGTGTGTGTGTGTGTGTGTGTGTGTGTGTGTGTGTGTGTGTGTGTGTGTGCAAAACAGGGTTTCTCTGTGGAACTCGCTCTGTAGACCAGTCTGGCCTTGAGCTCACAGAGATCTGCCTGCCTCTGCCTCCCGGGTGCTGGATTATAGGTATTGTACTTACTTTCTAATTTGGGCACATGTCATCAAATATAAGGAGTTTAATGGTGGGTGCAGCAAAATGCAGGATGTTCAGTAGCTGTATTCTAAGATTTATTTTATGTTTAAATGATGTGTATGTGGCTGTATGTGGTATGTGTGAGTACAGGTGCTAATGGAGGCGAGAGGAGTCAGATCCACTGAGGCTGGAGTTGTTTATATGGGGTTGTGAACTGCCTGATATAGGTGCTAAGAACCTATTTCAAGTCCTTTGCAAGAGCAGTCCATGATCTTTACTGCTGACCAGTCTTTCCAGCCCCTGTAGCTGGAGAGAGAGAGAGAGAGAGAGAGAGAGAGAGAGAGAGAGAGAGAGAGAGTGTGTGTGTGTGTGTGTGTGTGTGTGTGTACTTACAGGTGCATGTGCCTGTAAGTGTCATGTGGAAGTCTTCAGTCACTCCCCATCTTACCTGATGAGACTGGGTCTCCGTGAACCTACAGCTCATTAATTCAGCCAGGCTGCTTAGCCAATGGGCTCCAGGGATCTAACTGTCTCCGCTCCCACCAGTCCTTGGTTTATAGACCTCTTTCTCTCAGCTTTCTGTGGACCCTGGGAATCTGAACTGGTCCTCACACTTCTCTGGCAGGCACTTCTATCAGCCAAGCCATCTCTCCAGCTCCCTGGTAGCTGTATTCTTGTGGACAGGCAGCTCTGCATCTTAGGAGGCTCGTGAGCAGTTCATTCTTTTCTGTGTTTCAGGAACCATTTGTAACCCTGGACCTCGGAAGTCTATGGCTAAGCTGCTTTATGTCCGTCTGGCGCTCTTCCTGCCAGAGATGGTCTGGGCTTCTCTGGGGGCCATCTGGGTGGCAAAAGGTATCCAATGTGACAAGACAGTTTTGATTGGCATCATGACCACCGTCATTGTCAGGTGAGGTCTTCTCTTCTCATGGCTTCTCCTCAGGTGTGTTTCTGAGCAGTATAACACCCTGACATCCTGTAGACTTTCTAACATAGGGTGGCGTCTTTCTGAGTAATTCATGAGGACTTAGAGATGTTTTTTGGTCCATGAGAAACAGCTCATCTTCCAGCTTACATTTGTGAGTGTTCACTTTCTTCCCACTCCTCACTTTTCTGCAAGTTTCCACTCTCGTAAGAAGGAAGAGGCGGGGGCTAGAGAGATGGCTCAAAGGTTTAGAGCCCTGGCTGCTCTACCAGAGGTCCTGAGTTCAAATCCCAGCAACCACATGGTGGCTCACAAACATCTGTAATGAGATCTGGTGCCCTCTTCTGGCGTGCAGGCATACGTGGAGGCAGAATGTTGTATACATAATAAATAAATAAATAAATAAATAAATAAAGTCTTTTTTTTTTTTTTTTTTTTTTTTGGTTTTTTGAGTCAGGGTTTCTCTGTGGCTTTGGAGGCTGTCCTGGAACTAGTTCTTGTAGACCAGGTTGGTCTCGAACTCACAGAGATCCTCTGCCTCTGCCTCCCGAGTGCTGGGATAAAGGCGTGTGCCACCAACGCCCGCTATAAATAAAAAAAAAAAAAAAAAAAAAAGGAAGGAAGGAAGAGAGAATGGAGAGATGACTCGGTGTTTAAGAGCACTTGTCAAGCTATTGTGAGGACTGGAGTTCAGTTCTTAGCATCCATGTCAACTAGGCCTTCCTTGTACACCTTTAACCCTAGCTCCAAGGACAGTGGGGACAGGAAGATCACTGGGGCTTCCAGCCTAGCCCAGAAAACATGAGCCCCAGGTTCAGAGAGAAAGATCCCACCTAAAGGAGATAGTTAAATGTGTATGTGTGTAGGGGCACCTATCAGAGTGTTCAATAATGTGGAAATTCCTTTTGTTTTACTATGAAGAACCTCAGGGCACTGAGGGGTAGCTGGATCATGATCAGGGGTTCCTGGAGAACTACTTTTAATGACTTCTATGTCCAGGCTACAATGCTGCCCACCACTCAACCCTTTATTTGTTTTCTGGGCATTCCTCTCAGAACTCTCTGGTCTTTGTGGGACTTGGGCTAGCTAAGGACTCTTTTTTTTTTTTTTTTTTTTTTTTTTTTTTTTTTTTTTTTTTTTTGTTTTTCCAGACAGGGTTTCCCTGTGGCTTTGGAGCCTGTCCTGGAACTAGCTCTTGTAGACCAGGCTGGTCTCAAACTCACAGAGATCCACCTGACTCTGCCTCCGGAGTGCTGGGATTAACAGCGTGCGCCACCAATGCCCATCTAGCTATGGACTCTTAAGGAACTTATTTTTTATATTTATTTATGTGGTTAAGTCGTGTGTGTGTGTGTGTGTGTGTGTGTGTGTGTGTGTGTGTGTGTATGACATGGCACATGTTGGAGGTTAGAAAATAACCTGCAGGAGTTGATTTTCTCCATCTATCATGTAGACCCTAGAGACCAAATTCAGGTGCCCAGGCTTAGCCAAAAAACACTCGGAGGGAACTTTCCAGAAGAAAATTGCTTGTCTCAGTCAGGTTCTCAGAGAGCTGCCTCTCCTTCAGCAGTACTGCAATAAGGTTTAGGGTGTGTTTGGAAGGGCTCGGGCCACCCAGCCTTCTCAGTCACTAAGCTTTTCCCATGCCTTAATTTCTGCAGTTGGATTGTCATGGCTGCCACCATGGTCACCATCATCTTTGTCTTTGATCCGCTGGGTGGGAAGATGGCTCCACATCCCCCGGGCTGCCCTGAACACCTGGATAGTAACAACTCAAACCAGTTATTGACTGGCCTGAAGACAGCTGCCAAGAGTGTGTGGGAGACCAGAGTGATGTTCTGCTGCTGCTGCGTGGGGCAGGATGATAACGCCAGAGTCGCTTTCTCCAGCGCAGCCGACCTTTTCTCGACCTACTTCTCTGTAAGCAGAAGGGATCTGCTGTGGTCTGTTTCAACAGTTTCTGTCAGTGCTTCTGTGGGAAGATGAGCATTCTGCACAAAGCCACCTGGGCCAACATAAAGTGGCTTTGAGGACCTGGACCCCTTGGGCATGCGTGAGGTTTGGTAGTACACTCCCTGGGGTGGGGGGGCTTGGCAGGCAGCAATTAACTGTAATGATGGCCAAGCCTTTTCTGCCCCTTGTTTTGACTTGTTGAGATGGGGGTATCCTGTAGCCCAGGCTGGCCTGAAACTAACTGTATGTAGCCAAGGATGAGCTTGAACTTCTGATCCTCCTTCAACTACCTCTTCGGTGCTGGGATTGCAGGCATGCACCACTACGTCTGGTTTGTTTGGTGCTAAGGATGGAACCCAAGGCTCCATGCATCTAGGCATGTGCTGTGCTAGCTGAGCCCCAGCCCAGCCTTCAACTCCTTTCTTGACAGCTAGGTGTGTCCTTTCCTTGACACTGGTCCATTACAGTCCAGCCTGTGCATTGTTTTTAAGGAACTAAATAACAACGTATACATTAGGAAAGAATCCGCTAGTTGTCTTTTTATGTCTCTTCCGTCCAGCTCAGTCAGCAGATAGACATGTACAGGCAGGGGAGTATCAGAAAGGAATTCCTCAGCTCAGCAAGATGGCTCAGCAGGTAAGGGTGATTGCTGCCAAGATTGATGACCGGAGTTCAATCTCCAGGACCCACATAAGTAGGAGAGAACTGTCTCCTGCAAATTGACCTCTAACCTCTACACACACACACACACACACACACACACACACACACACACACACACACACACACACAATTTAAAAAGTAATTTAAATATTTTCACTATTTTCCATGACTAGTGACTGAAGTGCAAAGAGAATCACTGTTCTAGGATGAGCTGCCCAAGGATTTGGACATGCTCGTTTTTCTTGCGCCTCTATGTGTTTGTGTAATGATGTGTTGTAACTACTGTTATTTTTGGTACTGAAACCAAGTAAAAGAGAAGATTCCTTTTGACATCCTATGCACCTTCCTGTCTCTCTCTCTCTCGCTCTGACTTGTAACTGTTGAGAGCAACATTGTGATGTAACAGCAGACTACACAGCAGTGGCCTTCATATGGGAATTCAAGAGTTGTGCCTTGTAAAAAAATTTTTAACTTGTTTTTATTTTTATTATTTGCATCTCTGTATGTGTGTATGCTGCATCCGTGCAGGTACTCCAAGGAGGCCAGAAGAGAGGGTATCAGCTCCCTTGGAGCTGAAGTTATATGGAGCCATGAGACTACCTGACAGGGGTGCTGGGAACTAAACTCCAGTCCTCTGTGAGAGCAACAAGGACTCTTACCCATTGAGCCATCCTCCTAAATCTTACATGAGTGCTTCAACCCAATCTCAAGGTATCTAGGAGAGAGGCACCCAGTCACTACCAGTCTCCTGTAGCTGAGACTGACTTTGAACTCATTATATAGCCAAGGATGACCTTGAACTCCTGGTCCTTCTGCCTCTGTCTACCGAGTGTGGAGATTATAGTTGTGCTTCACCAAGACGGGTTTTCTTGTTGTTCTTGTTCTTGTTTTGAGACAGGGTTTCCCTGTGCAGCTCTGGCTGTAGACCAGGCTGGCCTCAAACTCGGGAGATCCACCTGCCTCTGCCTCCCCAGTACTGGGATTAAAGGTGTGCACCACCACCACCTGCCTCCAACACAGGTTTTATGTAGGGCTGGAGATGGAACCAAGGATTCATGCATCAAAGACCTTTTATCCATCAGAGACCCAGCGATCTTTCCTATGGGCTAGAAGTACCTGCTGCGGGTGGGGAATTTCTTTTAGTTTTTTTTTGTTTTTAATTATATTTATTTTGTGTTTGTGCGTGCGTGTGTGGCATATGTGTAGGCCAAAGGACAACTTACAGGAGTTGGTTTTCTCCTTCTATTTTGTGTGTTCTGGGCATCAAACTCAGGTTGTCAGGCTCGACAGCAAGTCCCTTTACCCACTGAGCTGTTCATCCTGTGGCCTGCTGATTTGCTCTTCCTCCCTCCCTCCCTTACTTTCTTTTTGACACAAGGACTCATTGTATAGCTCAGGCTGGTCCTGAATTTGCCATCCTCATTCCTTAGCTGTCTGGGTCCTACAATTCTGGGCATGTGCCACTAAGCCCAGCTGACACCCGTATTTGTTCACACAAGAAGTCTCACTAGTGTTTTACTGTTTTTTTATTTCTTTCTTGGCACAGTGTACCCAGTAATGATATGTTCAACCTCATGAATCTGCCACAGAGTATGTATCAGTGCAAACTTTACACCATCTTAAGAAATGAGAATGCCAGGCGTGGTGGTACACACTTGTAATCCCAGCACACCTGTGGTAGCCAGCCTGGAGTACACAGTTCAGCAAGTATAAAAAGAGAGACCCTGCCTCAAAACAAGTTGGGAGGAGAGAAACAACCCATGAAAGTTGTCCTGTGACTGTCACACATGCTGCCTGGCATGTGTGCACTTGTACACAAACACACCGTTTTTAAAAAAGAAAAAAAACAGAAATAGTTAAGTCACTTAAAATGAAATTTGATAAAATGATCAGTCTAGGAGCCAGGCAGTGGTGATGCACACCTTTAATCCCAATACTAGAGAGGCAGAGGCAGGTGGATCTTTTTGAGTTCAAGGCCAATCTTGTCTGCAGAGTGAGTTCCAGGACAGCCAGAAGCTCTGGCCTGAAAAACAAACAAACAAACAAACAAACAAAATCCATCTAGTGGATTTGTCTGTGGACAAGATAGGAAAAAATTCCTAGTTCACATCTAAAAGGAATCCTGCAAAGGAAAATGCTCTTTAAAGGATGTCTTCAAGGGGATAGAGATATGGCCCAGTGGTTAAAGGCTCCTGCTCTTCCAGAGTACCTGTATTCAGTTCCCAGCATGCACATTAATTAGCTCACAAATGCCTGTGACTGCAGGTCCAGGGGATCCAGCACTTCTAGCCTCTGAGGGCCCCTACACTCATGTGGTATACAAGAATGTGTGCATTAGTGCACACACATAAGTAAAAGTCCCTTTAAATACTTCTCTGAGCTGGGTATGGTGGCTCATGCTTATACTTGGGAAGTGGAAGCAGGAGGATCTGGAATTCCAGGTCATCTTTAACTACTTAGTGAGCTGGAGGCCATCCTAAGCTGTAAGAGACTGTCTCAGACAAACAAAAAATAATAGATACTTTTCTCTATGTAATGTACTTGTGTACTTGCATACCTGCCAGTGAGCTGTATTCAGCTGGGATACTAAGGGGTTTCTGGGCAGTCTGATGGGTTTTACGGCAGGCCATTGTGCTTTCCCACCCAGGACACAGACCTGGTGCCCAGTGATATTGCAGCAGGCTTTACCCTACTCCACCAGCAACAGGACAATATCAACAACAGCCTGGAGCCTCAGGAGGTCATCACCCACTTTCCAGGGCAGTCTCAGGTAATGACAAAAAACACCTTGGGGTTTGTGCTTCTGGGTAGGTCTTCAGAGTCATACAGTTAAAGCTGGGCATGGGACACTCAGGAGGATTGTGAGTAGGAGACTAGCCTGGGCTACATACTGAGTCCCAGGCTAGAAACGACCTTGTGTAAGAAGAGAGAAGGAGATGGAGAGGGAGAGGAATGAGAGGGAAACAGACAAATAGGAGAAGAGACAAGAGAACAATTTCAGTAGCCTTTGGACTAAAACACAACTTTCTCACCTAGATTCCAGGTATAGGAAGCCTACTTCCATCTTATTGTCTAGGTTGCACTGTGAGAAATTCAATATTTGGTTCTCTGTTCCGGAACAATTCCTTCCAGGATGGGGCCTGAGTCACCCCAGAGTGTGTTTTCTTCTCTAGGTCTAGGAAGCAGAAACAGTTTAATCTTTGCTTGTTGAAAATTTTCCTGCCGTAGATCTTTATGGTTTCCAAAGGGAAAGTCGTGCCAGGCTTGGCAGTGTGTACCTGCTGTTCCAGCAATAGGGGGCAGAGGCAGGGGGATTATGGGTTCCAGGTCACCCTAGGGTTACACAGTAGAAGGGACAAAACTCACTCACTCTTTTCTTCCCTCCCTCCCTCCCCCCTCTCCCTCTCTGTCTCTCTCTGTCTCTCCCCCTCCCCCAATCCTCCAGCTTCCTCCCTCCCTTCTTTCATTGCTGGGTGTGGGACCCAGAGTCTTGCACATACCAGGCAGATGTACCACCATTGAGCCATGTCTCCAGATCCTCAAAAACAAAACCAGAAAAATAACACACAGAACAGAGAAGCCGTTTGTATGCCCTCTGCCTCTGCCATGGCAGCCAGGCAGTGACTGCACCCATGTTGCTGGGGTTGAAAGCCTTGGAGTCCTCCAAGCAGGAATTCATGTCTTAGTTACTTCTCTATTGCTGTGATAATATGCTAGGACCAAGGCAACTTATGAAGGAAAGCATTTGTTTGGGGCTTACAGTTCTAGAGATCTGGAGCTCATGACTGTCAACAACAGGCAGGCAGGCAGGCAGGCATGGTGCTGGAACGGTAGCTGAGAGCTCACATCCTGAGACACAGCCATGGGGTAAAGAAAGCACTGGGAATGGTGTGAGACCTCAAAGCCCTTCCCCAGTGAGACGCCTCCTCCAGGTGTTGACAGCGCCCATGTCCAGGGTGGAAAGCCATGAAGGACTCCAGGCAGGAACTTACCAGGGATCCTTGCCTTTCTCCCTCGCCACATTTCTGGTGGAGTTCACAGGTGGCTACTTAAAAAACACCTTTTTAGAAGCAGGTGGATCTGAGCGTTCCAGGCCAACCAGAGATACATATGTAAACCTTGTCTGAGGAAGCAAAAGTGCTAGGTGTGGTGGCACACACCTTTGAACTCAGGAGGTAGGGGTGGATCTCTGTGAGTTCTAGACTAGCCTAGTCTACATAGCAAGTTCCAGGACAGGGCAGCCAGGGGTACACAGAGACACCCTGTCTTCAAACCAAACCCAAAACACCAGTTTTTCCCTACAAGATGCTGGAGAGACAGCTAGGTTGTTAAGCACTTGCCACAAATGTACCAGAATTGAATTTTGGGTCCCCAGAACCCATGTAAAACTGGGTGGGTGTGGTGGCCCATCTGTAACTCTAGTATTAGAAGGTGAAGGTAGGGGTGGGGGTATCCTTGAAGCAGGCTGGCTAGGGAGACTACTCAAATCAGCGACGTCTGGGTTTGAGTCAAAGACCCTGCCTCGGTGAATAAGAAGGTGGGAGAGGGAAGATTCTTGGTGTGAACCTTGAGCCTCCACGTGCACACAGATGCACACACGAGTGCCCACACACTTGTGAACACACATACACACAGGTACCCCACAGATACACGTGGGAGAAAAGGAGTCTTTTTGAGAGTCAAGGAGGAAAACGGCAGACAGGGCTAGAAGTTGGAGTGCAGGTTTAAGGTCTTAGTGTGGGGGTGGGGGCGGCCCAGTGAGCTAAGCGCTTGATTTGCAAGTGTGGGAACCCGAGTTCAGATTCCCAGAATTCACATAAAGCAGATCGCAATGTGGAGTGCTTCTGTAATCCCAGGGTCCCTACAGCAACATGGGAGCTGGAGACAGGAGACTCTTAGAGGCTGGAGGACCAACTAGCTGGGGATCCAGCAAACATGGTTCTTCCAACAAGGTGGAAGGCGGGGCAGGCACCTGAGACTAGTGCTGTAGGACACATATGCTCACACTGAGTGCACACACATCTTCGTGTTTGTCTCACACAAAAAGGCTTTTTTCCTTCTCTCAGGAAGCTGACCTGGATGCAGAAGTGGAAAACTGCCATCACTACATGCCGTTTGCAGCAGCTGCCTACGGATGGCCCCTCTACATCTATAGAAACCCGTTCACAGGGCTGTGCAGGATTGGTGGCGACTGGTAGGTCTGCATAGTGTGATCCTCTCGTGGATCTACATTTTGAAAGCGTTCAAGAATAGAATGAAGTGTCCTAAGTCCTTTATCTAGAAGCTGTCTAGAGCTGTGACTCATTTTTGTCCTGAGACTTCATGCTTTGTCTCTAAATAATAATAATAATAATAATAATATTATTATTTTGAGACAAGGTCTCACTATGTTGCCTCTGGCTGGCCTGAAGGAAGCTCGTTATATAGACCAGGCTGGCGTCAAACTCACCGAGATGACTGCCTCTGCCTCCCTGGTGCTGGGATTAAAGGTGTGGGCTGCCACACCTGACACTTGCAACTTTTAAAACAACTTTACTGACCCAGAACAGTACCCAGAAACACATACACTTGGTACCAACCTATATCTACATGTTGCTTCCAACATTTATGGGGTAGTCATCATTTACAGTCACTATAGCACACTCATCCATCCCTACATCATTCTGGGTTAACACGGAAGAGTAAATAGTTTGAGTGGAGCTACGCATTTAGCTTAAGTTGTAGAAGCTGATTCCATGGGAAATACAAGGCATGGTAAGGTTCGTTCTCTTACGGGTAGGTTAAACTTAAGCAGGTGGGGTATATAGTAGGACAGCAGGTTGAGAACACAGTTTTAAATGATCTTATGGTTTATTATTATTATTATTATTATTATTATTATTATTATTATTATTATTATTTTAATTTATTTTGAGACGGGGTTTCTCTGTGTAGCCCTGGCTGTTCTGGAACTCACTCTGTCGATCAGGTTGGCCTCAAACTCACAGGGAGCCACTTGCCTCTGCCTCCTGAGTGCTGGAATTAAAGGTGCTACCATGCCTGGCTTTTCAGGACATATTATTAACTTGATTATAAGGTCTGGGAAATGTTCACTCTCCTAAGGCAAGAGGGATTTTAAGAAGAATATATTGTCACACACTGTGCAAGCCCTGGGAATGAAACTCAGATCATCAGGCTTGGAGGCAAGTCCCTTTCCTGTTGAGCTGACATCTTGTGTTTCTTTGTCTGTTAACCACTTGGCTAATTTCCTCAGGATATCCAATGCAGTAAAATTATAAAAGTCAACAATTTTGTCATTAATTATTAACTAACTGGTAACTTGTATTTGAATTCTTCTCATCCTAATAATGTGTGTCTGTAATATATGAGAGCGGTATATGTATATCCAAATGTGTATGTAGGTGCGCACATGCATGTGTGTGGGTTTGGAGACCAGAGGAGGATGTTAGTGTCCTGCTGTACTTCTCTCCACTTTATTCTCTTGGGACGGAGTCTCTCCTGAACCTGGAGCTAAGCTGGTGACTAGTAGCCGCAGCCATCCTCCTGTCTCCATCCCATCACTACCTCACAGTGCTGGGTTACAGACAGTTTCACAGCCATACCTGGCATACTGCATGGATTCTGTGGATTTGAACTCTGATCCTCTTACTTGCACAGCAAGCATTCTTTACCTACTAAACTGCCTCACCAGCTCTACTTTTTTTTTTTTCTTGCTGATAGAACCCAGGGCCTTGCACATGCTAGGAAAACATCCCCGTATTAAGCTGAGTCCTCAGCCATCAGGTCCAGATTTAGCATCCCCCTCTGTTCTTCTGTAAATCAGTCATAACCAGCGTGGGAGGAAACGTGCTGTTTTCCCCAAGTTACCATTTCTTCTGCAGCAGGCTTTGATTGCCTGCTCCTTGGTGTCAGTTCCGACACATGCTTCTTGCTTCGTTCACAGCCATGGTTCATTGCTGTCATTTCTATAATTAGTATTTGGTAGTCACATGCCCCAACCTGACTATACAGGCTGGTTCCTGTGTCCTTTTGATGGGTCCCTGTCACTTGTGAGCACTTCCCTAGTTGCTCGTTTTAGTTTTTGGTGGTTTTGAGATGGGATCTCATGTAGCCAAGGATGACCTTGAATCTCCTGATCCTCCTGCCTCCACCTCCCAAGTGCTAGGATCACAGGCATGTGCCACCACCCGTGGCCTCTTCCTGCACTTCTGATGGAATTTTTTCAAATTTTACTTCTCATAAACATATGCCTGAGATGTGTGTGGGTACGTGTATGCCACAGCATATATGTGGAGGTCAAAAGACCGCATTCAGGAGTTGGTTCACTCCCTCACCTTGGGTTCTGGGATTGAATTCATATGAAATCACTCTGCAAGCATCTTTACCCACTAAGCCATCTTGGTTTTGATGGAAGGTTCCTGATGAAAGGAGTTGAAACTGGATCCTGTGCTTGCCCTGGAGTGGTTTCTGCCCTTCACCTGGAAAGGTGAAGATGCTAATTAGAAACCAAGATCTGAGTGTTAGGCGTGTCCATCCAGCCTGCAGGACTTCCTCGTTTGACAGTTCAAGAAAAAATAATTAACTTACATGTTGTTTGTTTTTTTGTGCATGTGTGTGTACATGGATGTCAGAGCAGAGGACAACTTTCAGGAGTTTATTCTTTCTACCATGTAGATCCCATCCCAGGGATTGAACTTCTGATCATTAGGCTTGGCAGCAGGTGCCTTTACCTGCTGAGCCATTTCCCTTGCCCCAGCCACAGAAGTTTTGCATGACCTTTCCCATATCATATCTCCATCACCTGCAGCCTCTGCAAGCTCTCAAACCCAGCCACAGGGCAGTTTGTTCTCATGCTTGATCCCCAGTGCTTCCGAAGTCCCTTCGCATCCTTGTATTTTATACTGGTAATGGGGCTGGAAAGGTGGCTCAGTTAGTTAGTGCTTGCTTCTCAAGTAGTACACCTTAAGTTCAAAGCCCCAGCACCCACATAAAAAGGTTCGTTCAGACTCTGCCTGTTTCCCCCACAGTGGGGGTGAGGTAGAGAGACAGGAGAACTCCTGGGGCTTACAGGCTTCTAGCCTAGCTCCAGTTTAGTGAGCACCACGTCTCAAAGGAATTAATGTAGAATGACAGAGTATGAAATCCCATGTCCTCCTCTGGCCTCTATGGATGCATGGGCATGCACACAAGTGCGCAAACACACATAGACATATGAATGAATGAATGAATGAATGAATGAATGAATGAATGTCAAGAATGTAGCTCAATGAAAGTGTTTGCCCCATCTGTAGGACCATGGATTCCATCCCCTGCTGCTCAAGAGAAACTGTTCTGTTAGAATGTCTTAGATGTGGTCGGCCCTCCCTTCCTGAATTTTCTAGTTAATCCTATAGTGGGGATCATTGTGCCTTGGTCAGGGCCTCAGACTGCCAGTCACCTCTTTGTGTTCCCTTTAGTTGCAGAAGCAGAGAGACAGAGTATGATGCAGTGGAAGAGGACCAGCACAACTGTCACTTTGCCTCCATCCTGAAGACAACTGGGCTGCAGTACAGGGACTTCATTCATATAAGCTTTCATGACAAGGTATTGTCTCAAACAGGGTGCATCTAGATGTGGGTTCTGGAATCCTTTGAGATCTAGTGTGGGTGTGTGTGTGTGTGTGTGTGTGTGTGTGTGTGTGTGTGTGTGTGTGTGTGTGTGTGTGTGTGTACATACATGTGTGCATATGGGTCCTGGGTATTGAACTCAGGTTATCATTCTTAGCAGTGAGTATCTCAGTCACTGAACCATCTTGCTAATCCCCAGCCTTCTTTTTACATTTTATTTTATTTTATCTTTGGACTTTTCAAGACAGGATTTCTCTGTGTAACAGTCCTAGCTGTCCTGAGTCTTACTTTGTAGACCAGGCTGGCCTTGAACTCACAGAAATCCACCTTCCTCTTCCTCCCAAGAGCTGGGATTAAAGGTGCATGCCACCTCTGCCGTGCTCTTTTTACTTTTTATTTCGAGATGCTCTCACTAAGTTGCCCATGCTGGCACAGAACTTAGTCTGAGATCAAGTAGGCCTTGAATTTGTTTTCCTTTTGCCTCAGCCTCAGCTTCTTAAGCAGCTGGGATTACAAGCCTGCACTACAAGGCCTGGAATAGATTGTTCTTCATAGAAGTCTCACACTCAAAACACACACACACACACACACACACACACACACACCCTCCTCACATAAAATAAATGAATAAATGTAATTTAAAGAAAACAAAACAAAACAAATCCTGAAGTTGCCAAGGGTGGTGGTGTGTGTCTGTAACCCCAGCATTTAGGAGACAGAGACAGGAGGATAGTGAATGACTGGGTTACAGAAACTCAGGGTTCTTTGTAGTTGGTGATGCTCTGTGTCCCCGTGGGTCAGGCCTTGTGCTGACTTCTTCTCTTTCAGGTGTATGAACTGCCCTTTATCGTGGTTCTGGATCACAGGAAAGAGGCCGTTGTAGTCGCTGTGAGAGGGACCATGTCTGTCCAGGTAATGATGCTGTGCTTGACAGATTCAGATGTGGGCACTGGGTGGGAGCAGAAAGTGAGCCATAGGTGGGGCAGAGGGTGAGCCACAGTTGGGAGCAGAGAGCGAGCCATAGGTGGGGTGCTTGGGGCAGAGGAAAGTTTCTTTAAGAACAGAGAAAGCCACTGTGTGAGGCGACCAGGGGAAGAACTGAAGCCAGGAAGCGAGCGTAGGTTGTGAAATATTAACTTGATGAAACTTGGGGAGGTGGTTCCCACTTAACAACCAACTGTTGGTAGCAGAGGTGCCAACATGTTTCAAGACAGTCTCAAGGGATACCTGCTTGGGTCACTTCCTGCTGACCCTCCTTAGATGCGCCTACATGAGCCCCAACCCTAGGTAGCCTACCCTCTAATTTCTGCACCTGAGCCAGATGGGATGGCAAGATCAGTCTTGCATAAGAAGATACACTTAGCCATGTATGGTGGTACACTCCTGTAATCCCACCTCTCCAGAGTCTGAGGCAAAAGAATTGCAAGCTTGAGTCCTGCTTGGGCTACATAGTAAGACTGAATTTTAAAAAAGGGGGGTGGGCGGGCAGCTTAGGAGATGGCTCAATGGTAAAGTGTTTTGAGGGGAGGGTGAGGACCACGTAAAAGCCAGGGCCTGCAATACCTCTGTGATGCCAGCTCTCCTACAGCACAATAGGAGAAGAAAACAGAAAAATCTCTGGGATCCCAGGGGCCAGGTAGCCTGGCGTCTCCATCGGCCAACAAGAGACCCTGCCTCAAGCAAGGTGTAGGTGAAGGCTGACATCAGGTTCTCTGATCCAGCAGCCATACCTGGACCACAGCACACAGGCACCTGCATCCACACACACAAGTGTGCACATGCACACATATGCACAGATTTAAAAAGCAGTCACATACTATCAGGTTCCTTTGGCGGTTCTTTTCAGGCCCTCCCTCCCTCCAGTCATCCTGTGCTGGCTCTTCTCAGTGCAGCGTCCCTCTTGTCCTCCTCCAGTCCTCCCCCGGCTCCACTTGTCCAGCTCTCTTCCCCTTTCAGCATCTGCTTTCTGGTTTCCTCCCTGCTGCCCCTCACTCTCACTTCTGGTTCTTGAGGAAGTGTTCCTGCTGAGCATGCAGGACAGGCCTAGAATCCAGATACTTTGAAGGCGGAAACAGAATTTTAAGTTTAGAGCCAGCCTGAGCAACTTAGAGCCTATATCAAAATAAAACAGGGCTGGAGAGATGACCCAGCCCTAGGTGAGCACTGGCTGCTCTTTCAGAGGATCTAAGTTCAATTCCCAGAACCTACATAGTAGCTCACAACCATCTGTGACTCCATTTCCAGGGGATCTGGCACCCTTTCCTGGCCTCTGGGTATCAGGCATGCATGTGGTACAAAGACATACATGTGAGGAAACACCCATACAAATAAAAATTGTAGTGAAGAGGGCCAGGGGTGGACATGGTAGTGTCACAACTTCAGTTCTAGCCCTTGGGAGGCAGAGACAGGCAGACCTCTGAGAGTTAGAGGCCAGCCTGGTCTACACAGTGAGTTCCAGGCCAGCCTGGTCTGCACAGTGAGACCTGGTATAAGAAAGATGCCTGGGCATACAGTGAAGCAGTGAGGCACCTGCCAAGCATCTGCCTTTCAGAGAATGTGGGTGTGACTAGGTGGAGCACTTAACATACCATGCAGAAGGCTGGTGTTTAAGCCTTACTTAGTATTACCCATCACTCCTTGCTCAGTCAATGATCCTAGATCTCACAGCCTCAGGCGCTCTGGCTATATCCTTTCCCAGCCCTCGTTCTGACCAGTTGTTTCCCTGCACTGAAAGAAAGGCTTCCCATCATCTTGTTCCCTATCTAGGCTCTCATCATCCTAGTCAATCCATTTTCTTCCCTGTAGCTCCCAAGTGTCCTCAAAAGCTGGAATAAAAACATGTACCCAACATAGCCTGCTCCAGTCTGTTCTTTATGTTGTGCACAGGCCTCAGATCTTTCCTTCCTTCTGTAGAAACCTCCAGTGCACACTGTTTTCCTCAGAGTGCTTGTTCCTTGTCAGCCTGGTGGATGCTCTATGACCTGCCTGGCCACCTTTTCCTAGTCCCAGTCTATACACAGCCCTAAGTGTGCCAGGTGTCCTCAGTGGATCACCTGAGGGGTAAGCTGGGCATGGAGGTACATGCCTGCAATCCCAGCATGGGAAGTAGAGGCGGGAGGAATTCAAAGCTAGCCTGGGCTACATGGTGAGACCCTGTTAGAAATGGAAACCAAAATAGGTTGGAAGGCAGAGGCAAGGAGAATTCAAAGCTAGCCTGGGCTATATAGGGAGACCCTGTCACAAACAGATACAAAATTGCATGCGGCCCATGTTGGTGCTTGTCCCCCGAGAGGATGGTCACACTGTTTTCCTTCAGGTTCAGTCCAGCCACTCATCTATCTCTCCTATCAGCATCTTTGTTACTGTTTAGTGATCCACTGGATGTGGGTTCCCGAGGACAGAAACAGGGCTTAGTGCAAATCCCAATTTGTGCTCTGGGCTGTGAAGACCCTTCAATTGCAGTGCCCACGACAAAGATGTTTCTGGATGTGCCTTCATCATCGCCATTCCTGCCTGGTACCCAGCCAGCTTCCTGCTTCAGCTGTGTTGTCTGCTGAGCTGGGCACATCTCCCTTAGCAGCCTCACTGCACTGTCTGCCATTTCAGAGTGTCCTGGCCCTCCATTCCAACACATGCGGCCTTCACCCACTGCAGCTTTACAGGCTAATGTTGCTGTGTCCATGTTCATAGGATGTCCTGACTGACCTGTCTGCAGAGAGCGAGAATCTCGAGCTGGATATTGAGCTGCAGGACTGTGTGGCCCACAAGGTATGTTTGTGTTGAGAAGGGACATTCAAAGAGATGGAGTGAGTGACATGGCTGAAGCCAGAGGATGGACTATCAGATCAAACACTTGAGGTAGCCTGTCTCAACTTCCCTCTTTTTTTCCCTTGGTTTTTCAAGACAGGGTTTCTGTAACGGTCCTGACTGTCCTGGAAGTCACTCTGTATACAAGACTGGCCTCGAACTCAGAGATCCACCTGTCTCTGCCCACTAAGTGCTGGAATTAAAAGTGTGCACCATGACCACGTGGCCCCACCCTCCTTCCTTTTTTTTTCAGGCAAGAGTCCCATGTAGCCCGGGCTGGCCTATAACTAACTCACTTTTTAGCTAAGGCTAAACTTGAACTTTTGCCTCCACTGGGATTACAGGTTAGGATCAAACCCAGAGCTTGATGCACACTAGACAAGGATTCTATTAACTGAGCTATATCCCTAGTCACTTTCCCCTGTAATTAAAGTTTAATATCTTAGTGGGAAAATGCTTAGTCCAAAGCAGAGCAGCAGAGCAAGAGCTCTGGCCTTTATGGGCGGCACAGGGTAGACAACTCACTTCCCACAAGTTCTCTGTGGATGTGGCCACAGCCTAGTTCTCTGTTTCTCTCTTCCTGTTCTGTGGGAGTAAGTGGGGCAGAGTTCCTCCTTAGAGGAGAAAAACCTCACCTCAAACAAGTGTGTGTGTGTGTGTGAAATGGTTTTTAAACGTTGTAAAGTAAGTATAATAACTCCAGATGTGGAGACTCTTAGGTAGGAGGATCATGAGTTTCAGGCTGGTTTTGTATACTCAGCAAGGTCCAGGCCATTGTGAACTATGTAGTGATGCTTTCTCTGAACAAACCAAAAGACATGATGGATGGGAAGATAGATGCATGGATGCTGAAAGGATCGATGGATGGATGGGTGGGTGGTTGGGTTGGTAGATGGGTGGGCGGGTAGGTGTGTAGGTAGGTGGGTGGATGGATTAGATGGATGGATAGGTAATGATAAAATGGATAAAAGGATAGATGATAGATGGATATGTGGATGATGAATGGATGTATAACATTTATCATTTTAACCATTTGTAATGTTTCAACTCAGTGCCATCATGTGTTTGTACAATGCTGTGTGCCCATCTTTTCTATCTATACCCTAATTTTGGATGAACCCTGTTGTTGGCTCTGGGCTTATTACACACTAATGGCCCCACTCCCAGCTCTGATAGCCTCTACTCTATTTTACCCTCTCTCCTTGTGAGGTTGCTTCTTCTAGTATTTATCTTCGTGTGTGTGTGTGTGTGTGTGTGTGTGTTTTCCTATGGGTGTGCAGGTTCATCTGCATGTGTAATATATATATATATATATATATATATATATATATATATATGTGCATATGAAGGTCAGAGGTTGATGTTGACTGTCTTTTCCAATTGCTTTCCATCTTATTTTTTGAGATAGGGTCTCCCTAAACCTAAATTAGGTGTTTAAATCAGGTTAGTTGAATGAGGCCAGGGAAATGACTCCGCAGGTGAAGTGCTTGCCAGGTAGGCATGAGAATCAAATTTGTATATCTAGCACTCATATAGAGAAGCTGGGCATGGCAGTGCACATCTGTAATGTCAGCACTGGGTGGGTGGAAGCAGGCTGATTCTAGGCCAGCCTAGTTTAAACAGCAAGTGGTCTGTAGTCTCCACTCTGGGAAGATGGAGACAGGGGATTCCCAGAAGCTCTGGGGCCAGCTAGTCCAGCATAGACAGAGACAAACAACAAGAAATCCAATTTCAAAGTAAGAAACAAGGACCAACACCCTAGGGTGTCCTCAGACCTGTAACTGCCTGCTGTGGCAGGTGTGAGTCTACACTCAAGTGTACGAACATTGACACACAGACACACACACACACACACACAGAGATATGAAAGAGGGGTGGCCTTCTTCGGAGCTGTGCCCAATGGTATGTTGTTTTGAACAATCATGTTAGCGACTATTTATGATCACCAAATATTTCTAAGGCAGGGCTAGGGTGTGACTCAGTAAAGTGTCTGCTTAGCATGCATGAAGCCCTAGGTTCTGTGCGCAGCGTCACATGAACTGGGTGTGGTGGTGCATATCTGTAATCTCAGCACTCAGGAGATGGAAGCAGCAGACTTGGAAGCTTAAGGCTTGGCTACATGTGTGAGTTTGAGGCTGGCTTGAACCACATTAGCAGGTCTCCCATAAATAAGTAAATAAGAAAATCCTCCCTTTCCCCACTCTGCCTATCTTTCATAACTCATTTCAATCTTATTGTTGTTCTCAAAATAGTGTCTTTTTAAAAGGTAGTTTTATTTCTCTGTGTGCACACATGCCTGCTTGTCTATATGGACACCATATGTTTGCAGTAACCACTGAGGCCAGAAGAGGGCATCAGATCCCTTGGAATTGGAGCTACAGGCAGGTGTGACTCACCTGTTATGGGAGTTGGAAATTGAAACTGGTTCTGTCTGTGAGAGCAATAAATGCTCTTTAACCACTGAGCTATCTTTCTATCCACCAAAATAGTTTCTTTACTTACATTCTTCCAAATCTTTGTTCACACTACCAAGACCGTGTTGTTTGTTGTTAGTTGTTAAACAGGCAACCAGACTTTAAGAGAAACCTCTGGAAATATTTCTCTTTGGTTTTCCTGCACAAACATCAACCTCATGTGGTGGAGCGTACATTGCAGAGCATCTGCCTTCCCAACACAAGAGTAAGCCACAGGACTGGAGAGACAGCTCAGCAGTTATGAACACTAGTTACTCTTCCAGAGGACCGGGGTTCAATTCCCAGAACCCACACAGCAGCTCACAACTGTCTGTAACCCCAGTTCAGAAAATTAATTAATTAAAAAAAAAAAGAGCTGGGCTGTGGTGGTGCACACCTTTAATCCCAGCACCCGGGAGGCACAGGCAGGCAGAACTCTGTGAGTTCGAGACTAGCTTGGTCTACAAAGCTACACAAAGAAACCCTGCCTCAAAAATAAATAAATAGCCGGGTGTTGGTGGTGCATGCCTTTTATCCCAGCACTCGGGAGGCAGAGGCAGACGGATCTCTGTGAGTTTGAGATCAGCCTGGTCTACAAGAGCTAGTTCCAGGACAGCCTCCAAAGCCGCAGAGAAACCCTGTCTCGAAAAACAATAAATAAATAAATAAATAAATAAATAAATAAATGTCACAAAACCAGAGCCTCTGGACCACTGTTTGGGGGTCTTTCATTATCACATACCCTGTGAGTGTACTCCACTCTCAAAGTGTACTCTTCACCTATCAGCTGTAGCTTGAAAACCTCAAAACACTAATAAATAGCTTTCTCACATTCCTCTGCTTTCTTTAGTTCATGATCTTTCAATTTGAAGAGGGGACTCGTATCTTATAACTCAGGGTGTGTGTGTGTGTGTGTGTGTGTGTGTGTGTGTGTGTGTGTGTGTGTGTGTGTGTGTTTGTGTGTGTGTTTTGAGGGTGTATGTGTGCCATGACATGCATGCCAGAGATAACTGATGGAGTCAGTTCTCTCCTTCCACCACTTGGGTCTCTGTGGTAGAATACCATTTTAAGGTGTGTGACTTTTATGCTGCATTTGTTTAATTCTGTGAAGCTGTGATTCTTTGCCTGTCTAAAACACCTGATGGTCTAATAAAGAGCTGAATGGCCAATAGCTAGGCAGGAGCAAGGATAGGCAGGGCTGGCAGGCAGAGAGAATAAATAGAAGGAGAAATGAGGAAAAAAGGAGGAGCAGTAAGAGAAGGAGAGGAGGACGTCAGGGGCAGCCACCCAGACAGCCACGGAGTAGGAAGAAAGTAAGATATCCAGAAGTAACAAAGATAAAGTCCCAGAGGGAAAAAGTAGGCGGGTTAATTTAAGATAAGAAAAACTGGCTAGAAACAAACCGAGCTAAGGCTGGGCATTCATAAGTAAGAATAAGCTTCCATGTGTGATTTACTTGGTAGCTGGGTGGTGGGCTCCCCAAAAACCAAAAAGAGTAAAAATCATTTCAAACAACAGGTTTCAAAAATCAAATTCATGCTTTCAGGCTCAGCAGCAGACACCTTTATCCACTGTTCCAATGTGGCTGTCCCTAAATGGTGTGTTTTAATATCTTTATAAAAAGATCACCGGGGCATGGTGGCACGGCACTTGGGAGGCTGAGGCAGGAGGATCAAAAGTACAAGGCTTGGGACTGGGAGGATGGCTCAGTGTGAAGAGCTTGGCATCCAAGCCTAAGGACCCGAGTTTGGATCCCCAGCAGCCATGTAAGGAGCTGGTTATGTAACCCCAGGTCTGGTGGAGGTTGGTAGAGAGCCTGACAGGCAGTTCCCAGGGGCTCACTAGCCAGCCAGTTTAGCAGAGTCTGCATGTTCCAGGTTCAGTGGGAGACCCTGTCTCAAAATACAAGGAAGAGAACAAAGGTACCCAGAGTTGACCTCTGGCTTCCACATGTGCACACACAGGCTACTGAACTCACATCTGTGTATGCACCACACACACACACAGTGCAAGGGCTGGCTGACTAACATCAAATTGAGAGCCAGACTAAAGACCACCTCAAAAAAAATAATAATTTTTTAGAAGACATAGTTATGGTGTGTGTGCCTGTGCGTACATGACCATGAAGACCAGAAGAGGGCAACAGATCCCTTAACCCTGAACTTATGGGTGCCTGTGAGCTGCCTAATGTAGGTGCTAAGCACTGTACTCTGGTCCTCTGACAGAAGCACTTTTAACCATTGATCCATTCCTCCAGCCCATAAAAATAAGTTCTAACGGGTCTGGAATAATTCAGTGGTAGATTGCTTGCCCAGCATATGCTGGGGACCCCAGGTTCAGTCATTGGTCCTTAGATGATTGATTCAGTCATGTGTAGTGCAGCTATGGACTAGTACACAGAACTACACTGATAGGCCTGCTGTGTAGATGGATGTTCCTGGTGACACCAACTTGCTTAGATGCGTATCAACACCCACTTCATGGCAGCCAGCCTCTGGACCACAGGCCAAGAATGTATCAGTGAACAGTAAGGCTGGAGACAGACTTCTGAGCCATGCTGACCCCATCCATCTATTCCTTCAGGGAATTGCTCAAGCAGCCAGATACGTTTACCACAGACTGGTCAATGATGGGATTCTGAGCCAAGCCTTCAGCGTTGCTCCGGTGAGATTGCTCATTCTCTATTTTCTGTTCCTGTCATATTCCGTCTGTTCTTCTGGGCCTCAACTCCCTCTGCCCTCTGTCCCCTAGGAGTATCGGCTTGTTCTGGTGGGGCACAGCCTAGGAGCTGGAGCTGCAGCCCTGTTAGCCATCATGCTTCGAAGAACCTACCCACAAGTCCGCGCTTATGCCTTCTCCCCGCCCAGGGGGCTTCTGAGGTAAGACTTCACTCTCCTGCAGGACAAGTCAAGCCGCTGCTCTTTCATTTACATAATTTCATTATCTCTCTCAGAAGTTTGTTTTGAAACACTGTGTAGTGTGGAGATGTGGCCCAGTTGGTAGCTCACCTCACATACATGAATCCTGGAGTAGCCCATGCCCGTCATCCCAGCACTAGAGGAGCTGCAGTGGGAGGGTTAAGGTTAAGGTTCTCTGGCTACATACTGGATCAGACCACCATGAGCTATATGAAGCCTTTTGTCAACAGGGAAAAGAAATACTATGTCATTGAAGGAAGACTGTGTAAATTGAACATGTTAGCGCATGCCCATGATGGAAGCACTCCAGGCGGAGGCAAGAGAAGTGTAGTCCTTAGAGATGCCTAGCCAATACTTCTAATTTCTTAAATAGCCCAGGCTGGCCTGGAACTTACTATGGAGCCGAGGAGACATTGATCTGATCCTCATGCTTTAGCTTCCATAGTAGCTGGGATTATAAACCTGGCTAATTGATAGCATTTTAAGGTTTTTGTTGTTGTTTAGTTGGTTTTTAAATGTCATTCTGTAATTACCTGTGTGTGTACACGTGTTCTGGTACCTGTAGAGGACAGAGGCATTGGGATACCCTGGAGCTGGAGTTGCAGCAGTTGTGAGCTGCCCAACATGGGTGCTGGGAACCAAGCTTGGGTCCTCTAGAGGAGCAGCCTGTGCTTTTAACTGTTGAGACATCTCTGCAACCCCTAAAATTGGCTTTTAAAGACAATTAAATTTTAGGACTAGGAATGTAGCTTAATGGTAGAGCACTTGTCTACCATGTGTGAAGCCCTGGGTTCAATTCCCAAAACCACTTTAAAAAAAAAAAAAAAAAAAAACTTCAAACTATATTTTATTTATACGTATATCTGTGTGAGTGTCTGCCACATATATGCAGGTGTCCATGAAAGCTAGAAGAGGGCATCCATTCCCCTGCAGCTGGAACTACAGGTGCTTATGAGCCGCCCAGAGTGGTTGCTGGGTCCTCTGGAAGAGCAGTAAATACTCTTAACCACTGAGCATTTTTCTAGCCACAAACATTTCCTTTTTTTTGTTTGTTTGTTTTTTTTTTGTTTGTTTTTTTTGTTTTTGTTTTAATTGCATTTCTCTGTGTGAGTATCAATTGTATGTGTGGTCTGTTTGTGCCACAATATGTCACATATGGAGGACAGTGTGGAGAAGTCAGTCCCAGGGATTGAACTCAGATCATCAGGCTTGGCAGTGAGTGTTTTTACCTGCTGAGCCCTTTTGTAACAGAATTCCCACATCCTCTGTGCCCACCATGTGAGCCTCCCCTGCTGCCTGCCACCTCCTCTGACCCCAACTGTGTACTCCTTATCGTTGATAAACCTCCAGTAACACATCACCGTAACCTAGCATCTATCATGTGTATGGGCTTCTCCTGGATGGAGCACATCCTCTGGGGTTGAATAAACAGGACATTTATTTTTATGAGTTAGAAAACTGTTTTTTGTTGCTAGTTGAGCATGTTGACTGGACTACGCTATGTTAAACTGTTGCCTTGATTATAAAAGAAATTTGTGCTACAACAAAAAAGATTAAAACAAATTAAGGATTAAAAAATAAAAGGTAAAAATAACAATAAAAACACTATATATCCATCAGAAAATTTGAAAAATACAGGAAACAGATCAAAGATCTTTGTTGTGGTTTAACTTTTGTTTTCGAGACAAGGTCTCACTGTGTAGACCTTGCTTGAACTTGAACTCATAGACATCAACCCGCCTCTGGCCCTGAGTGCTGGGATTAAAGGTGTGTGCACACCATCACACCTGGCAAACGATCGCTGAGGAGTAGATCTGATTCAGAGTGCATGGTTTTAGCACTACATATACTTCCATTTACCACACTTACAGCCAGCCTTTGTCACTGTCTCCCTCCTTAGTGTTAACATTAACAGTCATTTCCTCGGATGGACTTTATCAGAGGATAGGGGATGGGAAGTGGGTTGCCATTCCTCCTGCACTAATTAGCTAAAAATAACATAAAGAACTGGTCAAGTATCTGCCTGTGGTGAGGTAGAGTTCATGTCAGAAAAATAGGAGCGATGCAGAAATGTGGATTTGCTTTTTGGTTTTAAGACAGTCTCACAGTGTAGCTGAGCCTGGCCTAAATCTCATTATGTAGCCTAGGCTAGCCTCAGCCTCCTAAAGGCTGGGACAATACGTGTGCCCCAGAACAGAGCCCTGCTCAGTTTGGAAAATATACTATGAGCTTGATTTTAGGGACTGCTTTTGGTGTTATTTAACTTTCCTAATTTAGCATACAGGACATCGACATAGTTCCAAAGACAATTTTGTAAAATTAGTATTTGTGCTATTTTCTGTTCTCACTCTCTCAAAAAAAGGAAAAGTCCTTTTACACCAGAAGTAGGCATTTCTTTAGGCGATTTTCACCTTTATGACTTATTTGCATATTTACTTTTTAGTGATTTGTACAAAGGGTCTTAACTGTGTACCCCAGGCTAGCCCTAATTCTCAGTCCTTCTTCCTCTACTGCTTAAGTGCTAGATGGGAATACAGGCTGGCCTTGAATTTAGTCTGCCCCTGGTAGGTCAGTCTTCTTGCCTTACCCTCCCGAATGGCTGGAATTACAGGCCTGTCTGTGCCACTTTACGGGCCAGCTGCTGTCTTTGCAGGTAAACACTGCAGGGGCTAGCCTTTCGCTTTTGCCTGCTCATATATTGCCAGGGCACCTCAGTAGATTGGGCCTTCTGGATCCCAGGGGCCATCTGATGGTTTAGCTGTAGTCTCTGAATGTCTCCTGTGGCTTTGACTTTGCCCTGTAGTTCCCATGTCATTTCTGTCCTTTAGAGGATCCAGAATGGTGACATCAACATCTGCCCTGGCAGCTGTTTTATTCACGCTCTGAAGTCTCCCGCAGTAAGGGGACCTAGACTAACCTAGCTTGTTTCTCATTTGAAATTTCAGCAAATCCCTTTATGAATACTCCAAAGACTTCATTGTATCACTTATCCTAGGAATGGATGTGATTCCCAGGTCAGTGTCGCTCGAGGTCGGTTCATAGGGTCGGGGTAGTCAGCAACACCAGGTACTGAGATCAGTCTGCTTTTTACTAACCAGGTTAAGTGTGACCAACATGGAGGATCTGAAGAGAAGGATCCTGCGAGTGATTGCTAACTGCAACAAGCCGAAGGTAACCACTCAGCCTGGGTTAGATACAGGAGGATCCATGTGGAGGCAGCCAGAGTGGCTTGCAGCCGTGTCCTCCAGGCCCAGCACATTTATGCTCCCATCTTCTCCTGCTTCCCTGTGAACACTTTGGGACTCTGCATGAGATGCAGAGAAATCACACAGAGTGCCAGTCAGGAAGCACTGCTGCCCGAGCTGCTGTTACTTTATCTTCCCCGTGCTTTTGGTTCCATTGCTCCCAGACTTCCAGTGAGGCTGACAGACACATAGACTCCAAGAGGTTCTAGGGGGCTGGCAAGATGGCTCTGTGGGGAAAGGTGCTTGCTGCCAAACTTTCTGACCTGCATTCAGTCCTCACAGTGGGAGGGAAGGACCTTCCTCCAGTCCTCATCTCCACACACAATTGAATAAATAAATGTAATAGGGAAATTTTAATGGCAGCCACTTGAGAGTGTAGCTCAGTGGTAGAGCACTTCCCTAGCATTCAAGAGGCTCTAGGTTCAAACCCACACACACAGGAAAAGAGGAAGTGTATTAGCCAATAGGAGCTGACCCCTATGAGGTGGTGTAATGGTGCTAGCCTATAATCCAGCAGCTGGGAGACTGAGGTGTGACTGCCAAAAATGTGAGGCCAAGAGGAAGAGGAAGCCAAGAATGGGCGAGGCTGGAGTCCAGTGGTAGTGCCCAGCATGCTTGGGGCCCTCATTTTGTTGCCTGTTGTTGGGGGAAGTTTAAAAAAGGAAGGGAAGACTATCGAGATTGTTTAGCGGGGATATGCCTTGTGGCACCAAGCCCGGTGGTATAGTCCCTGGAACCCAGGGGGTAGAGGAGAGAGCCAGCTCCCAGTTTATCCTGCGTGCGCATGCACACACCATGCCATCACAGGAACACAAAAAATAAATGACTAAAAACAGTATTAAAGAATAGGTATGTATTAATGGGAATTTTGACAATATTCAAAAAAGAAAATACATCCGAGGTGTGGTTTTATGTGGGTAATACGACTGCAGGTGCTTTCACTGTTACCTTTTAATTTTCAATTTTAATACTCAATTATCAGACATCTAAGTTTTTTATTGTTGGTTTTTTGTGACTCGGCGTTTTCTGCATAGCAGCCCTGACTGTCCTGGAACTCACTCTGTAGACCAGGGCTGCCTCTAACTCTCAGATCAGTCTGCCTCTGCCTTCCAAGTGCTGGGATTAAAAGCATGTGCCACCACCACCACCACCTGGTTTTTACCTCTTTTTGGTTTTGTTTTGTTGAGACAGGGTTTCTCTGTGTAGTCCTGGCTGTCCTGGAACTCAATCTGTAGACCAAGCCAGCCTTGAACTCAAGAAAGGTATCTGCCTGCCTTTGCCTCTGCGTGCTGGGATTAATTTTTTTCTGTTTTCTTTTTCTTTTTTTGAGGTGAGAGTAGGTAGACGGGGTTGACCATGAACTTTTAATCCTCTTGCCTCTGCATCCCAAGGTATGGATTATAGGTGTGCACCTGGTTTTATGTGGGGATGGAACCCAAGGCTTTTTTTTGGGGGGAGGGGGGTTGAGACAGGGTTTCTCTGTGTAGCTTTGGAGGCTGTCCTGGCACTCACTCTGGAGACCAGGCTGGTCTCGAACTCACAGAGATCAGCCTGCCTCTGCCTCCCAAGTGCTGGGATTAAAGGAGTGTGCCACCACTGCCTGGTTTCTCTCTCTCTCTCTCTCTCTTTTTTTTTTTTTTTTTTTTTTGAGACAGGGTTTCTCTGTGTTGCTTTGGAGGCTGTCCTAGTACTTGCTCTACAGACCAGGCTGGCCTCAAATTCATAGAGCCTCTGCCTCCTGTGTGTTGGGATTAAAGGCATGCACCACCACCCAGCCCAGGCTTTCTTCCTAATCTTTTTTTTTTTTTTTTTAAAGAAAGTAGCACCTGTCCAGGGGTATGGCTAATTCCGTGGTAAAGCATAGGTTTGCCGTGTATAGGGTTTAGTTCTGGGATTAATCTCCAGCACATACACACACAAAACCAAAAAAAAAAAAAAAAAAAAAAAAACCACTCAAAACTCTTTTTCAAAACACATGTATGACTTGGTTTTTTAACTATTGCTACTAGTATGATTGCTTCATGGCACCACAAGTCCCATTCATGACCCATGGCTGTGGAAGGGCAGGCTGAGCCCTGAAGGCTGCCAGCCAGTGTAGGACCAATCTTGTCCTTTCAGTACAAGATCTTGCTGCACGGCTGTTGGTATGGACTGTTTGGAGGAAGCCCTGATAACTCTCCGACTGAACTGGATGAGAGCAACCAGAGAGCCCTGACTCAGCCTCTTCTTGGGGAGCAGAGCCTGCTGACACGATGCTCCCCGGGCTACAGCCCCAGCGACTCCCCACTGGACTCTCCCACCAAGTACCCAACTCTGTACCCACCGGGCAGGATCATCCACCTAGAAGAAGAGAGTGGCTCGGGGAGGTGAGTGTGGAGGGAGGCATGTGCCTGTCCACTGAGGGTGACCAGAAGCCTGACCCATGTACAGCCTCACCAGCTAATGTTCTCTTCTGTTCAAGGTTTGGCTGCTGTTCCGCTGCCCGGTACAGGGCTAGGTGGGCACACGAAGCAGAATTTGGCAAGATCCTGATAGGCCCAAAGATGCTGACTGACCACTTGCCTAACATCCTGAATCAGGCCCTGGACAAAGTGGTTGCCGACAGAACAGCCTGTGTCTCCTGCCCAGGGCAAGGTGGCTCTCATGCAGCTGTGGCTTAACCCCCTCTACTGGACACTGCCCAACGCAATGGGTTTGAGCCTCTTTTTTTTTTTTTTTTTCCTCTTAGACTGAATGTGAATGGCTTCTGTGAGGCTGGTATGGTGGCATCCATCAACAGAGAGCTGATAGGTCCAAGTAGAATCAATATAACCATACAATTTATATAGTGTCCCCCCCCCCCGACTCCCCCACAGGGTTTCTCTGTATAGCTCTGGATATTTTGGAACTCAGTGTAGACCAGGCTGGTCTCTAACTCAGAGATCCAACTGCCTGGGACTCAAGGTGTGTGCCACCTCCGCCGGCCTATAGAACCATTTTTAACCATAGTATTAACAGGATCAGGAGTCGGGACCATGCAGAGGTGTTGGGACTTCTAGGACAGCTCACGGAGCAAGCCTCCTCTGGTCCCCTGAGAACTCCACATCTGAAGACCCTCGGTGGATCTCTAGCACTCCCACCCCCGCTAGGATCCCATCCTGCTGTTTACAGGAGTCCAAACTTAAGACAATAAGCGTGCACTTTATATTCCTTACTGGGATTCTTAGTGCGGCACTAAGGGCAGCCGGAGCTTCCTCTGTGCCCAGCACTGCAGCTCCTCATTTATACAACATGAACCAATGCTCAACTTTGATGTATACTTAATTTTCACATTATTCTAGCTCTGGAGTCAGGTGTTGGGCTCAGAGGGAATTTTTTAAAATAAAGTAATTGATACACCACCACTGACCGTCGGGAAGGTCTGTTATTACTGGGGGGACAGGAACTTGCTAAGTAGCCTCCAATGTACTAATTCCCTGCATCAGCCTCTTGGTGCTGGGATTACAAGCATGCACCACCATATCCAGGTGACAATGAGGGTGTATGCTTTTTTTGGAAATCAAGTTGTCATGTCACTCTGGCTTCTGAGGACTGCACATATTCCAAATACAAAGAGTTCACCAAGCAGAAGACACAAAAGTGTGGTGGTAACTTGAAGCTGTTATTCTTAGCACTCACATGGGGGCAGGACCAGGCTACCATGTGCTAACTCCAGATGCTGTCTCCAAACAAAACCCCCAAAGGAGGCTAAAGACTAAGGGGAAACTCATAAGATGTACTAATAAGTACACATGCCAGGTATAGTGGCATCATGCCTTTAATCCCAGCAATGCAGAGCAGAGTTAAAGGATAACTAAATTGAACTAAATTGGTCTATTTAGTTCTAGGTCACCCAGTACCATAGTAAGACCCTGTCCCAAAAAATAGAGTATACCCCAGTATAGAAAAAAAAAAAAGGGGGGGGAATAACTTGGATCAGAAATCTGAAGGGGCTGGGTATAGTAACACACACCTTTAATCCCAGCACTAGGGAGGCACAGGCAGGTGGATCTGTGTGAAGTCAGCCTGGTCTAGAGTGAATTCTAGTATAGCCAGAGATACACAGTGAGATTCCCATCTCCCCCCTCCCCCCAAAAAGAAAAATAAACAAAAAAAAACCCTCAAAACCCTGAAGGGAATTTTAGGCCCAGTGAAACATCCAGTAGAATGGCTGTTAAGATGAAAACCCTCAGAGATGAAATTAGGATAAGTATACTGTGGAGTTCTGTAGAATGTAAAAATTTGATGACCAGATGATCCTGCAATTGGATCAAAAATAGTATATTTTAAGATTCAGCAAGAGAGGTAGAGATGCCTTGGTCAAGTCTTGTCAGGCAGATGTTAGGATGTAAATTCAAACTGCTGGAGAGGTAGACAGGAAGGTCCCTAGGGCATAGTGACCAGCTAGACAGCCTGTCTAGCCAACCAGTGACCTGCACGGTTCATAGAGAGAATTTCAGGTTTCAGTAAGCCAAGAAGTTTAGTTAACTCTTCACAAATACACAAAACAATGAAAGCATTATCCTAAGGAAACCAGAAGTGCAGGAGAGACCAAGTTCCATTATCAATACAACTTGAAGTTTACATACTCATAAAATCATGTCTACTGGACACTCGAAGTTTGAAGAGAATGAAGACGGTGTTGGGGTGCTACTGGGGAGGCACCGTACCTCACATTCTTCTTCATTGGATCAAGAGCTGTGGCTGAACATTGTGGTAAAGGTGAATGTCAAAATTTAGACTGGAGAAACAGACACCTTTAACCCCAGCACTCAGGAGACAGAGACAAACAGATCTCTATGTTCTAGGCCAACTTCGTCTATAAAGCAAGTTCCAGAATAGACTGTTCAACAGAAAAACCCAGTCTCTGGGAAGAAGAAAAAAATATTTTTTAGACTGGGGGCCTGGAGAGCTGGCTCAGCAGTTAAAAGCACTTACCATTACAGAGAACCTAGGTCTGGTCCCCAACACCCACATGGTAGCTCACAACCACTTGTATCTTCAGCCCAGAAGATCCAAAGTCCTCCTCTGACCTCTTTGGGCATTGTATATTACCACTGTACACAGACATACATTTGAGCAAAACACTCGTAAATCTTCAAAAGGAGACAGGAAGGCCTGTCTCTAGAATGGGTCAGGCAGGGCCCATGTTCTTGTCTTTACTACTGTTTAACTATGATTAAAAGAAAAAGTTTGGAACTGGGTGTGGTGGCACAGTCCTTTAATTGCAGCACTACGGAGGCAGAGGCAGGAGCTAGAAGGTAGCCAACACTACATAATGAGCACCTATCTGAAGAAAGGCAGGCAGGCAGGCAGGCAGGCGGGCGGGCGGGTTGGTTTGGGGCCAGTAAGATGGCTTAGTAGGTAAGGGCACCTGCCGCCAAGCCTGATAGCCTAAATTCAATCCTTGGGTGGAAGGAGCACAGATTTCTAAAGGCTGCCCTCTGACCTCATGTGCTGTGCCATGTTTACACCCACATACATAAATAATATAACTTTTAAAGACTCAAAGTGCAAGAATCACCAATGAACGTCAATTCTAACTGGCCACATAACAATGCACATTCAGGTTCCCCAAGGATCAAGATGTGGTCTGCCCTGCTAAGCCCCAAAGCTCAGCTTCCCCATCAATTCTGGCACATCTCCTACAGGCACGTGCTCATGCAAACACACCCCACTGTGGGCATCTTCACATGAGCACCTCAACAAGACCGAACAGGAACACCACCCCTGCTGCCTTGTGTGGCTGTGGAGTCACCTACCCTTTCAGGGAAAAGGTGGCACTCCCTCCACCCCTCCACAGTGTGAGAAGCACATCTCCAACAATCCAGGGTTTTAAAGTGAGGCAAACACGCCAAGAGCTGGTTTGTCAAGTTCCAAAAACACAAGCATGACCAGTTGTATGATTCAAGGATTTATTAAGTCATACATGCAAAACATACTGCTAACCGCATTAGCAAAAGATCAATGTAAAAACACTCCACAATTCTGCAACTGTCAATTGAAAAAAGTTTGTTCTAGTGGTTGGAAGGCCCAACACTGTGTTCTTGCCAGTGAGTTAGGTTGTACAGAACAGCGTTAGCACTAGCAGTTGACAGAACCTCACAGACCCAAAGGAACATCTCTAGGCAGAGCCACCACAGGAAGTGTGTCCACGTGGGTGAGGTCTAGAGGGGCAGCATTAGTCACATGACAGTGTTGGTTCTCTGGCAAGACAGTGATGTTTAGAAGGTTCATAGTTTAAGAATTATCTAAAATAGTTTAAAACCTGTAAAGCTGCAACACATGATTTTTACACCTAGTTACTAGAAAACTAAGGAAAGCATTTATTAGCTTTGAATAAAGTAAGATGAAAACAGGAATGCACTTCTACTAATCTACCAAAAGAAAAAAAAAAAAAAAGAAAAAGAAAAAACTTCAAATGCATTATCAGAAAGATCTTATAGTACAGGTCAGACATATTGCTCGTTAAGAAGGGGGTCCTAAAGAAAAGCACTTGCTAAAGTTAGCAACCATGGGGAAGTGGGGTGGCCAGCTTAAATATGGATTCAACACCCCATCTGGGGAGGGACGGCAGTGTAGGGGAAAGGAAAAGCTCGAGAGACACTGATAAGACCGGCCATTTATCATCTACTGTGTCTGACAGAAATTAACCGTTAAAAACTTTACCCGTGACACTTTTATTCAGTTGAATTACTCCATGTACAATGTAGTGTAAAGTAATCTCTACTTCATTATTAGTCAAAATACTGTCTTTATCCTTTGATCATGTCGTGTTTCGCACACTCCACCCAGCACACCCACGACTAGGAACAGAATACTTCATTAGAGGCAACACGGGAACCAGAGTTCTGTTCAAAGTCTGCAAAAGTTAGTCAACTGGGGTTTCAGAAAACTCACTATGAAATCAAAGGGCTGAGCTGTTACACTCACTCACTGTGGCGTACAGTACAAAGTTATGTCATGAACATGGGCTGATAAGTTACAGGTGCATTACATGGCAACGTGTCGTTAAGGAGGCTGTGCTGCTGCGTCACACAGTCTGGAAACTAGGGAAGAGTCTGCACCCCGACTCCAGAAGTTGCAGTCTTCTTAAAAACAAAAGTCTCGACAGTTTAGTGCGTAGTGTTCTCAGCACAACACAACTTAGTTCAGAAGGTATTTTGGCAATTCTTAATCTGAGCAAGAATAGGGGACTTGAAAAATAAGGCTTTAAGAAGGCTTGTCATTTAGGGCTGAATTTTAATAGACCATAACTTGGAATTCTTACATTTAAAACAGAACCTTAAAATTATTGACTGGTTCATTGGTTCAAAATGGTTTTATGGAAAAATTAATCTGTAACAAAAACTTGGCATCAAATGCGAAGGCTCCACCGTTTTTTTTGAGCAAAGCGTACAAAGGTTCCAGGGACAGGACCAAGAATGAGGGGCTCAGACATTTACAACAACAGGCATTTTCTCTTCCTCTTCTTAACAGGAGGTGGACAGAGAACCGCTCGGATAGCTTCATCAAACACTGTCTTGAGGCCTCGCTGTGTGAGCGCTGAGCACTCCAGGTATTTGACAGCGCCTAGAAAAGACAGCCAGAGGCATTGAAAGCTACTCCAGGGGCAATGACTCGCCATGGGACTTACAACCAGAACAGTTCCCCTGGACTAAGCGTGGCTCGGCAGCCAACTCCCACACCAACACAAAGGCCAGCAAAGGCCTGGCTTGGCTGGGTGCCCAAAGCAAAGAGAACCCCAAGTAGGAGCACTTTCCTTTCTCGGACGGACTCCAGCCGCTTGTCCTCAGGACTGCAAAGCAGACACAAGAAACGAGGTTTTCATACCGATCTCTTTTGCCATGGCTAGCCCCTGCGGGTAGGTGATAGGAGTCAGCTTCTTCTCCTTCAGCTTCTCAATTGTATCCTTATCATCCCTGAGATCAAGCTTCGTTCCCACCAGGATGATGGGAGTGTTGGGACAGTGGTGTCGCACTTCAGGATACCACTAGATGAGAAAAAATAAGGCCATGCCACTCTCCTGTACAGACTTCCTTCCTTCACCCCGCTTATATGTAGTGAGTGCCAAATCTCTAGCCACAGCTGCCCCACAGAGCTTCCCTGCCCTGTACTCGAGCTGTAGAGAACTGTGCGTACCATGGCTAACCAGGCCCCCTAAGACAGAGGACACACAACAGACCCTACCTGTCAAGAACCAGGACAAAAGGGCAGTATGGAAAGCACCCCCAAAGGAAATCACTTTTGTTTTTAGGAAAAGAAAACTAATTTATAGGATCACCCACCATCAGCTCAAGGGTGAGAACATAGAAGCTAGACAGCTCCATTGTCCCCAGCATGGCCCTCATCTCTACACTAACAGCGTCCCTCACCCTTTTCACTAAGTTGGTGCAAGATGCTGGAGCAGAAAGAAAGGTCACTAACTCAATCCTGAAGTGTTTGGCACAGCTATGACTAGAGCCTGCTTCTCAAAGAAATTAAGTTCTAGACACCCACAGTCTGAAGCCATGGACTTTAAAATGGCCCATTCCTTCAGTACAGTTACTAAAGTCAAGTTAAACAATTCAAAGTTCCCAGAAGCTAATGGCATTAATTTTACTTTTTAATATTTCTTTCTGAGAGTGACATTATGCAACAAGCACCCTGTAAGTAGCACTTACCTTTGCACGGACATTTTCAAATGATGCAGGACTCACAAGGGAAAAGCAAATTAAGAACACGTCCTACAGAAAGGAAACACAGGCAACATTTAGAAGACAATCTTAAACTTCCCGAGAGCTCTGTTTAACTCTGCTTACAATGAACTGTCAGAGGCACTCTATGGCTACTGCACCCAGCAGCTAAGTCCTCACTACCTCCCACTTACCCACACACCACCCCAGTTAGCCAGATGACTCCCAAATCATTACCAAGCCAGACAAGCAATCTTCAGGAGAAAACTGCTGGAAGCTGTTTGAGGTTCAAGAGGTATCAAATCACATTCCCAGAAGGCCACTTTCCAATCATGCCCAACTGGGAACCTAATTAACATTACCTACACAGAAACTCTCCTAAAAGACTGTCTCAGGTTCATGGATATAGAGTTGATTTTAAATACATCATCTACCAAGATTCGATTTTCATTAAGTTCTCCACGTGCACATTAAGTGCAAACCTTTTACATCATCACTAGCGTCAATCAGCCAGCTTGTCACTGTCCCTGGTACAAAATGGAGTTCAAAGATTTGCTCCCCAACCCTCTAGTCAGGGAGGGAACTCAGTGTGACTTCTCCCAATAACAAGCACCAACCATACCCCAGCACTGTCACAGCTTCCCAAGCTCAGCCAGGGCCTCTGGAAAACTTGCCCCCGGGGCAGCTGTGCCCCCACCCCCAAGAATGTAAAGGAAAAGGAATTTGAGAGTGCTTATTCAAGAGAAACTGCTGGCTAATAATGGAAATATAAAATATCTGACTTTTTCTTCCTATCTGGTATTGCATGTGAAATAAAATTCAGATATTTGCCTGTATAAAATAATGCCAAGAGTTTCTAAAATGCTAGGCTTATCAATACACAGTCCTAGAAAATGCAGTTATGCTCTTTTGTGAAATGCATACAGTTCCCAAGCTAGCACCTTCAACCATCCAGCTGGTATCTCGTACCTGAAAAGGAAAGAAACATCCCACACGACAGCTTTTTATAAACAACATTGTTTACTTCAATGCTGGCGCATGCACAAGCCTATCGGAGAATCACCAGGGCCTCCCAGCATCCAAATTGATTCCAAACCCTCTCAAAGCACAGTTGGGTTAGCTCACCAGCACTGCACAGCCGCCCCTGCAGCCCACAAACAGAACACCAGAGTAAGAGAAAAAGCCCTGGGAGTGAGGTTAGTCTGGCTCAGCACAAAACCACCCACTCGAGCACCAGGTGGACCCTCCACACCTGCACCTCCTACCATCCCAGGGAGGGGCTTCCCTGAGCCCCTCCTTTCACATGGGAGGAGGGAAGCAAGCAGTTCATGGACCATTTCAATCAACTGGTAGTGAACAGTCAGGCTCCAGTGAAAGCTTATTTCATCAAGTGAAACCTCTCCTTGAGTGAATCAGATAGAAAACACTCAAGGAACCTGAGGCTTAACTGTATTCCTGGGGAGTCTAAGTGAAATGAGAAAAGAGACAAAGCTTGAGGCTGAAGTCGACTGAAAGTCTTACATACGGCAATCGGCTTGTCTCTGCCCCTGGAGGTTCTATCTTTACCACTTGTGTCTCCAACCTAGTAATGCAGGAGAACTTTGCTTGAGTTCAGTACAAACTAAGAAATATAAAAGTCAATATAACCTGTTAGTCTTCATCAGAAATTGTCTCAGTCCTCCTGAGGAATCCAAAGTATACAATGACTTAATACATCTTAGAAACTAAGAGCCACAAAATCATTACTCCATGAAGCCTGGAGCCAAGGGGCTATCCCCTCCACAGTTCAACAAGGAAGTCAAGGGAACATTGGGCCTGCCACCAAGGCGTTCCCACTGTGGTAACACTTGCCAGAATTTAACACATCCCACAGAGCTCCAAGTGTTCAGAAAGTGTCCCTTAACATAAAAAGGCCTGTTGATGGCATCCATTAGTGACCAGATCTTCAAGAACTCTGCAGCAGTTCTCAGAAACAAGCCAAAGGAACCCTCAAAGATAGGTGAGGAACCTGCTATAGGAACAGTGAGGCTTTCCAAGATGGAGTCAGAGGAGCCAAGCTGGCACATCAGCCTCCTGCCCCAGTTCTGGAGTGCAGTGTGGATGCAGACTGTAGCTACTTATTCAAATAAACAGTGTTATTCAAACTCAGGTCCTTTTGCATCAGAGGCCACCACTCGTTGGCAATTTTGTAAGTGACAACCTTTTCCATTTCCATCATAATATTTTCCGTTTGTTTGTAAAAATTGACCCACTTACTCTCTCAATATAGAAAACCCCAAAAATCCTAGTAAAGACAAGCAAGGCAATTATTTTAATTTCACCTCACTTAACATTCATATTTACAATTCAAAGAGATATAATTTCCAGGGATTCAGGTTTCATCTATGGGCTATTTCTGAAGGTGTCCTTAAGGAATTGACACAATGCACCCCCACACAAAACAAAACAAAAACACACATTGTTTCACTGTGGCAATGACAGTCATCAGGACAGGTCAGAAAACAGCTGGAGCACCTCTGGCCTCATTCACTCCACCTTCCTTAGCCCTCCAGCATCTTCTGAGTGGCAGAGAAACACACACAAGTGGAACCATACTCACAATCTATGTGTGCATTACGACATCTGCCTTTCCCTTTTCTCATTTCTCTGCCTCCCCTTGGCCCAAATACAGCTTCCATCAAATTAGTCGGCTTCTGATGCTTTTTTCCCCACCATCAATCCCTTCCAACCGTGCTTTCCTGATAACTGTACACAAGAGGTTGTTTCCCTGCTCCTCCCCATCCCTGTGGCAGCACCCATGTCTCCTTTGTCATGGTCACTGACCCATCTTTCCTGGGGACTTTACCAACTTTCCTCAGATCACCAGGACACTTGTAATCATAACAGATATACAACATGCCTTTAATGAGTGTGAGTTTCCAGTACTTTACTACTCCCAAATCACCAGCTTCTTCTCCCTCATCAGGCAAAAGTACAGCCAGAGCTGAAAGACAGTTTAGTTAGGTAGACACCGCACCCAGTGAGAGACCATGTCTCAAAAAGAGCAGGGTGGCTCTTAAGGGACAATACCTGAGGTTGACCTCTTGTCACACAGACACACCAACTACAGCTAGAGTGGTCCTACTTGCCACACCTCTGCCGGACAGTGGTACTATCCCCAGTATGAGCCAGCTTTCAGAATGAGACAGGGCAGAGCAAAAGGTGGCTCAAATCTCACCACCACATAAGTATGGTAGCTTTTATTCTATTCTCTCCCAAACACTTTCTATCTGTAGTTCAGGTTCATATCTGGATTTTTTTCTTTCTTTTCTTATCCTATTTAATATAGGGATTACACACATAGGGAAAATGACGAGGGCTTACATACACAGCAGAGAAAAGGCAAATCTAAAAAAAGCTGGACAGGCATTCCTAAGAAAATAGACCCTGGAAAAAGTCAGCAGCCCCTCACACCTGGGAGCTGGCCTGATTCTGACAGCTTCACTTGGGTGGAGGTGTCCCTGTAAATTCTCACAAGTTCCCAGGCCTCCCTGGGAGCATGCTGATGAAAGGCAACCATGTGGAAATAAAGACTAAAAGGTCATTTCCTAAACCCAAGGTCACTCACTTCGAGAGGCACAGAACAGTAGCAGCCTCAGCCTCACTGCATCCCACCACCCTCTAGGTAGAACTTCCTAAAATACAAGGTTGTCACAGCACTCAGCCAGAGCAAACCCCTTTCACTGAGTCCTATATAACCCCAATTACATAATAAGGTCCCCAGTGTGTTTCCCTTGTGGCAAAGAGCAGCACACCCTATTCTGGCAAGTAGTTTCTAGTGACCTCTGGCTGGAGGACCAGACATCTAATAGTCATCTTAACAAAAGCTAAACCAACCCTTTGAAAAATCAATACTGCACCAGGCAGTGGTGGTATACAGCACTCAGGAGGTAGGGGCAGGTAGGATCTCTTGAGTTCCAGGCCAGCCTGGCCTATAAAGCAAGTTGTAGGGCAGCCAGAGCTGCAGAAAGAAACCCTGTCTAGAAATACAAAGGGGGAGGGGGGCAAGGGAGGGGGCGGCCAGGGGAGAGTAGTCAGGTGTAGGCACTCAGAACTGTAATCCCAGGGGCTAGAGATGATGGCTTTGCTCTGTGAGTACAAGAAGTGGCTGCTCTTCCACAGGACCCAGGTTTGATTCCCAGCACCCATGCAGCAGTTTACAACCGTCCCTAACTCCAGTTCAAAGGGATCTAATCTGGCCCCTGTAGATATCAGGCATGCACATAGTACATATCCATACATGTAGACAAATATTCATACACACAAAAACAAATTTTAAAATATCACTCTAAGTTGCAGACCACCCTAGGCTACACACTGAAGAAAACCCTGTCTCAAAATATCAGTGGCCACAGGAAATGTTAACATCTCTTTTTTGGTGTGTTCCAAACAAGAGTCTTCCCCTTGGCTCTTGAGAAGAGTATCTGAGCAGTTTTTTCATGAGTCACATAAACAGGCTTATAGCTCAAAAAGCCAAGACCATGTGCTAGTCAACAGAGACGGAGTAAGGTACCAGCCGGGAAATCCTATGTCTGCTCATAGTATGACAGTGTGGCCCACAGCAAGGTAGACTTCTGGGGACTGGCACTTGAATGTAACTTCCCTATCACAGAGAGTCCTAGCAGGAAGTCTTCAGCTGCAGCCTGAGTGCGTTCCCCTCTTTGCTTCTAAGGACCCCTACACCTCACTACCTACACTGGAACATAGTGTATCAATAGAATCTTGTCTTGTTCCTTTCTTGCTATACAGTCCTTGTAGAAGGAAATTGTCCACCTGTTCTTCACAGAGAAAAAATTTACAACACCCACTTTGAGTCAGGCCTCACACACCGTTATGGCTCATTCAGTCTAGGAAGAGTACACCTCACTCATCTGTGATACTCAGCACAGTCTGATTCCTGCCAAGTCACCTTTGACTTGCTAAGAATGACTCCCTTAGACAGAAAGGCCTCACCCTATTCTGTACCCACTGAGTCACAATAGGGTGGCTCTCATTTCTCAGAAATGATGCCACACCCTTCCAGACACATCCACTGGACTGGATATATACCAATTGCTGTGTGTTTTTAAATCCACTTAAAATCTGGAATTATTCAGCACCCTCTAGATGTAAAGCATTTCTAAAGGCACTGAAGACTGTAATCATCTCATGATTGTGGACTGATTTTAAATACCTAATCACAGTTAATTTTTAGCACTGGATTAACTAGAGGAAAAAAACCACCCAATTCAAACCTTCCCTCTTACATTTTCGATCTTTATTTAGCACTGTTAACTAAAATTCACCTACAACTCAATTAATAGTATCTGGCAACACTTCCACTGAGAAACAAAAGGTATCCTCTGATTGCAGAGAAAAAGTATCCTCTAACACGTAAATCCATCACTAACTAAACAGGAAGTTCATTCAAAAACACAAAGGTGTAGAGTGGAACTAATTCATGACACTCCAAAGTAAGGGCTAACTAAGTAGGTTACAGCTGCCCAGTCAGTCAGGGTTCAAACCCTGCCTTTCTCTAAGATGCCTCCAATCTCAGGCCAGACTCCCCAGTAAACAATGAGGGGCATAAAGAGAACACAAGAATGCTCATCCAAAGAAAGCCTGGTTAGAGGAGCCTTGGCCTATCAAATCTGTAAGGCAGGAGGAGGAGCAAGTGGGCACTAGTGGATGTGGACTGTGCCAGAACTGGTGTGCACACAACTTGTATTATTTTGTTATTTCTGAGACAAGGTTACACAATATAGGCTATCCCTGAACTCACAGACATCCACCTGCCTGGTCTCCAAAGTCCTGAGATTATAGGCTTAAACCAACACACCTGGGTCTGAGATGTATTAACTCAAGTTATGCTGGTGACAAGCAGACAGAGGCCAGAGATGAAGAAACTGCTGAGAATGCACAGCTGGGTACAGAGTGCAGGACCTGAATCCAAGGCACTCCCTCTGCTGCCTTTAAGGTTGATCACTGTACCACCAAAACTGTTCTAAGATACACTCTTCTTTCCTTACCTTTTGCAGAAAGGCAAATGCTCTACCCTGAGCCACACCCCTGGCCCTATAATACACTGTCTAAAATGAAGAACAGGCATCAAGATAAACAAATGGCAAATGCTCTGCATCATAACACTGTCTTCCAAGCATACCCACGGTTCTTGCCAACCCACTGCTCTAATTAGCTTCAGGTAAATGATCAGTCATTTGGTTGCCTCATACTAACAAAAAAAAAAAAAAAAAAAAAAAAAAAAAAAAAAAAAGCCTTTCCTGGCTAGACACAAAGATGCAAAGATGTACTTTACAAAACTGAAGCCTCCATCTACACTAAATTAGTACTGAAGTAAAGAACTTTGTGCTTTATGGGGAAAAGTATTAACCTTAAGATAAGTTCACAAATTCAGTTGAAAGACACCCTAGCCAGGCAGTGGTGGCACACGCCTTTAATCCCAGCACTTGGGAGGCAGAGGCAGGCGGATCTCTGAGAGTTCCAGACCAGCCTGGTCTACAAGAGCTAGTTCCAGGACAGCCTCCAAAGCCACGAAGAAACCCTGTCTCAAAAAAAAAAAAAAAGAAAGAAAGAAAAAAAAAAAAGTAGTTTTTTTGTTTTGTTTTGTTTTTGAGACAGGGATTCATGTAGTCCAACCTGGAACTTACCATGTAACCAAGGATGACCTTGAACATCACTTCCAATTACAGGCACAAGCCACTATATCTAGTTATGTGGTGCCAGGGATATAACTCAAGACTGTGAATGCCAGGCAATCATTCTACCAACTGAAAAACACCTCCAGCTCAAGAAACCTTAACAATAACGCCTTAATTTGTTTTGTTTTTGAGACAAAGTCTCAAAGAATAGGCCAAGTTGGTTTCAAACTTGCAGCAATGTTGCTTTAGCTTCCCAAGTGCTGGGTGACAGGTATGAGCCACCATGCCCAATCGAACTGCTTAATTTGATTTTACAGTGCAAAATCATCACAAAACAAGCCATCTTTCCAAGTAACTGCTGTTAGGAACAACTTTTAAAACCAAATATAAGAGAGTACCTGTTCTGTGTGGTTGTCTGGAAACTAAATAAAAGAAAGTGCTGGGCGGTGGTGAAGCCTGATTTTAATTGAAGCACTTGGGAGGCAGAGGAACTCTTTTGAGTTCAAGACCAGCTTGGTCTACAAAGCAATTTCTAGGACAGGCTCCAAAGCTACAGAGAAACCCTGTCTCGAAAAACCAAAAAAGAATGCAAAATAAGCTGGGTAGTGGTGGCATACGCTTTTAATCCCAAGCACTCAGGAGGCAGAGGCAGAAGGATCTCTGTGAGTTCGAGACCAGCCTGGTCTATAAGAGCTAGTTCCAGGACAGCCTCCGAAGCCACAGAGAAACCCTGTCTCGAAAACCACCCCCTCCCCAAGAATGCAAAATAAAAAAAGCGAAATAATTGATAATATTCAAAAACCCAAATTCTGACTTCTGAGGAGGTATTTAGTACTGAACTAATTAATTTATCTTCACTTACATCATCACAGACCCCAGTCACAGCAACACAAGCAGATCTGTGTGCATTGCCGATTAGGTGAAAACTGAAGAATTATACAGTCTAAAGCATGGTAAAAATCAAGCGTGAGCCTTACTGTTTGCGGATAGGAGAGGGGACGCAATCTGTCATAATCTTCTTGTCCAGCTGTATCCCATAAGCCCAGATTCACTGGCTTTCCATCTACCATAACATTGGCAGAATAGTTGTCAAAGCTGTAGAACAGGACAAGAAAAGGTTAGTCACAGACATGGGGACTAAGTCACAGTCTCTCAGCTTTCCAAAGGAGGTGTGTTATAGGGAAGAGGTGGGCCTGGAGGCTGCTAGTCCAGAAAACATCCCAGAGGCATGAGAAGTCGCCTGGAGAGGACGGGTTGAGCAGAGGGAATCAACCACACATACACACACACAACTAGAGAGATGAAAAGAAACAAAGGACAGGCTTCTGACTTACAAGGAAACAAATGCAAAACCAAAATGAACTCTGCCTTTAATAAACAGAAGGGTTTTGTCTACAGAAAAAAGACAACATGAAAGAGTTCCTCTTCCAAATGCCACTTGTCAAGTTTTTCGTGGACATATCTTGTTCACTTTTAACCAGTGTCCTCAGTTAAAGTGTACATAGCAAAGTCACCTATGCCTAAGCCCAAAGTGCAGTGGTACAACAAAACAGCAGGATTTTAGAAGACTCCCAAGTTTTCAGAGTGAGCACACCTGACTACATAGTGCATAAATTAGCCCGAAATTGCTACATACAAATTAGTTAACTACAGTAAGTGGCACCCCAGAAGTCTATCCACCGAGGTAGGAGATCACTAAGAGTTCAACGTTGACATAGGCTACAGAGCAAAACCTTGTCTCAAAACAACAACAGAATGCTACAGGTATCACTGACTGCTCAGAAACAAAACCAAACCAAAAACTCAAGGGCCTAGAGCAGGATCAGTCAGGAGTTTAAGGTCAACCTGTGCTACACAATACCCATCTCAAAAACAAAAACAACTTTAGCACTGCAATTTAAAACAGGACAGTATCTTTATTAGTTTTGCTGGCATGTATGTATGCATGTACAGCACATGTATGTCTGGTGCCAATGGAATTCAGAATTCATACCCCCTCAAACTGGAGCTGTCATGTGGGTACTGGGAACCAAACCCAGATCCTCTGAAACAACAACCAGTGCTCTTAGCCACTGAATCATTTCTCCAGCTCCAAGATAAAATATCTTAACACATTAGTTTTAAGGTTAAAGGGGCTTATTTTTATCATGTGTAGTACTTAAAAATAGGGACTCTCAGTATAAAAGCAAAGTTTAAGCTAATGTGATTTACAGAGTGTACTGACCAAAGCTGCCTTAATAAAGATAATGACAGGTGTGGTGTACACAGGGGAGGCAAGATAATCAAGAGTTCAAAGCCAGCCTAGGCCATACAGTAAAACCCTAGTGGTTCCCCCTAGGGTCTGAGCCTTAAAGGTGGACTGGACACAGGCGTGAGTTTAGAGCTCTGCAGCATCAGGAGACTCCCCAGTGAGCCATCAAACAAGAAAAGCACTTTTTCTTCCCCTCGACTAGGCTGCCCATACGGAATTAGCAGTCTAGCATCCAACTCTGCCCCACAGCCACGTTTCACCTCTACAGCCCTTTAACAGTGACATGGAACCAACTGATGACTTGCCAGAAAGGCCAACTAACCCTAATGTAATACTCTGTGCTCCAGTTCCCACAGAGCCAGGTTATCAGAGACTGAACTTCTGTGGCTCTGGCTTTCTTTACATCCCCCAGCCTATGCACTCCATAGTGTAATTCTTTGTTTTCTAAATGTCTAAAACGTAATCAGGAAGCTGTACATTTCCTTATATGAGACAGGAAATCATACATTAAATGACTTTTTTTTTTTTGAAAGCTCTAAATACCTAACAATTAGATTCCAGTCAACAGTGGAGAAGAAAATAAACACTATTCATTCATTTTATATTGACAAGGGCTTTACAGAATAGTAAAAGGCATCACAGGCAAAATGGTTCCCAGTCTGAGGAGGATACTCACACGGTGGGGATGTATTCTCCAGGAAATGCATTGGTTGTGTAACTGATCAGCAGGCAGGTTTTACCAACAGCTCTGAAGGGAGAGAAAAGCACTGTTTAGACAATGTGAACACAACCCTGGCTTCCACTATTCTGCTAAAATAATATAGAAAATACCAGGAAATAGCTATACCACATTCATAGGCATAAAAAATGAGTTTTTCTAACATTTAACACTCTGTATACATGTTTATCTTAAAAACAAGACAAAAGCTCTATATTTCTCAGAAAGGCAGATTGAGCAACCTCCCTTTCTGTCTAGGTGGCATCTGGAGCAGCAGTCAGGAAGTCTGTATTAGGGACGAGACTCAGAGAAGCACTTGATAGAAAAGTCCCCCAGAACACCTTCCACTCAGTCGATTACTAATATGTGAACATGGCTGCCTTTGCAACTTGCACTGTTATTTCTCAAGTGCTATCTAAGAAAGGCTGCCTCTAAGTGGCAAAGCTCTCCAACTCCCACGCCCCACCCCCTAAAGCCTGTCCCTAACAGAGTACAGCCAGTTAAGTAGCCACGGGGCTCTCACTCACTCACATATATGCTCATCAGCGCCCCACCCCCAATCCTCACAAGCTGTGAAAGGAGCTAACATCATATGTCCTAAACATGTTAATGGAGGGCACAGAGATGGGAGTAAACTTCTCAAACAGCTGCAAAGAGAGAGCAAACGAGAAATGTGCAGAAATAAGTAACATTAAGGGGACAGACAGCTATCACTATCACTAGTGAAACCTCGGGCAGAAGTTAGGGCACTGTCTGAAAAGCTCCCAACCACTGCAATGTTTTTTGAGATTACCTAAAAATGAAGATTGCTGTACCATTTGCAAAAAAATAAGTAAGATACAATTTCTACATTTCACCATAGTCTCTAATCAACTCCAGGGACATCCTGAAGGCTCAGTCCAAACAGTTCTCTGTAATGAACCCAGCTGGCTGCTGCCTTCTGATGGCTTACTAAGGTCAGGGTGATACATATACTGACTGGTGCTGATTTGTAAGACTCTGCTGCTCAACGCAGGCCACTATAGACTGGGGTTCACTATCTAGAAGGCAAGCTTTATACTTGCCTTCCATTCTTTGAGGATAAAGGCTGCACAAGGGCAGGAGCTCAACCACTCCTTACTTGCCAATACTTGCTTGACTTGTAATATTATAAGGGCCTTAATGAAGGTGGAACTCCCCACCCTAAAGATCTCACTGTCAAACATTACATCACCAGCAGGTAACTTCCAATCCTTAACGGCTTTCTAAACATAAATGACTCATTAGACATTTATCTTGTGAAAGTCTTAGAATGTCAAAACAAACCTGTATGAGCAAGAGCCTAAGATGTGGAAAGGCCTAAAGCGGAGATTCAGGTGTAGTTTCTGGCACATCTGAACTTCCCTTTCAGCCTCCGTTCTTGTTCATAAGCAGATACACTCAACTACAGTGAGCATTAATTCAAAACCAGAGTACAGCAACAAAGTAAGGTACTAGGTGCTGAGCTACTGCAGAAAACAAGACTCATGGGACAGCTGGGGGTGGGAGGCTCAAACAAGAGGATCTCTAGGAGCCCCAGGTTAGTCTGGGTTTTACAATGAGTTCTACTCTAGCTAGGGCTGCTTAGTAAGAACCTAACCTACTTCAAACAAACCAACAAAAACATAGTGGAAGAGGGGTAGAGGATGATCAAAGTACATTCCACACATATATGAAGTGTCAGTGAAGGCTCTTAGTACAATTAATATATGTAATAATTAAAAATTAAAACCTCAGCTGAGGCTGTAGCTCAGTGGTAGAATGCTTGCCTAGTACACAGAAACCCTGTGTTCAATCCCCAACACTTCATCTTCCTCACACCCCCATCCTGTTCCTCAGCATGCTAGGCAAGCCTTATATCAGAATTGTGAACCCCATCTAGAGGCATCAACTTTGAAAGGCCCAACTGGAAAGAGACTGGCCAAGTCTGGTAATGAGAATTTTGTTGTTGCCGTTTGTAAGAATGTGTGTGTGGCCGGGCATTGGTGGCGCACGCCTTTAATCCCAGCACTCGGGAGGCAGAGGCAGGAGGATCTCTGTGAGTTTGAGGCCAGCCTGGTCTACAAGAGCTAGTTCCAGGATAGTCTCCAAAGGCACGGAGAAACCCTGCCTCGAAAAACCAAAAAGAAAAAAAAAAAAGATTGTGTGTGTGCACACATGTCACAGCATGCTTGAGATAAAAAACTTTATGGTAGCAGTTCTCAACCCAGGGGTCAAATGACCCTTTACAGGGATTGCCCAAGATCATCAGAAATCAGAAAACAGATATTTACATCACAACTCGTAACAGTGGCAAAATTACTGTTATGAAATAGTAAGGAAAATAGCTTTATGGTTAGGGGGCGCCAAACATGAGGAACTATATTAAAGGGTCACAGTATTAAGAAGGTTGAGAACCACTGCTTTAAGGAGATAAATGGGTCCTCCCCTCCTACTATGTGTGCCTCAGGGATGGAGCTCAGAATGTCAAGCTTGTCGGCAAGTACCTTCACCTACTGAAGTGGTCTCACTATACAACCCGAATGGCCTTGAACTCACTATGTAGACCAGGTTGGTTTTACATTTGTGTCCATCATGATCCTTTGACCCATTTACCTCTGCCTCCTTGGTGCTGGGGTTACAGTTGTGAGCCACCACACAGGGCTGGGAATGTTAACTATTAAGCATTATTAACTACAATTTATATTCTATAAAAACATGACTATAGGGTTGGTAATGCAGTTCAGTTGGCCTAGCATGCACCAAGTCCTAGGTTTGATTCCCAACACCAAATAAAATCAGGCAGAAAGGCGCTTGTCTGTAATTCTAGCACCCAGGAGGACACAGTCTGGGCTGTGTGAGAGGCTGTCTCTATGTACTTTTGCTAAATTCTTAACTTAAAAATGGATCAGCATTCATAGAAAGGTTATTACCCTTCTTTTAATGTATTTATTCATTCCTTGTAAACACATGGCATAAATCAACTTTAGATGCCAAAGTCAGTATCTGAACTCCAGGAAGAAACATCAAGAATATGTTCACATGGAGAATGGAAGCTGTATTTGGACATGATGACACTGTTGCAAAATTTCTGGAAGTTTCTATCTGCTTTGGAATTTTCTGAATTTGGATATTCAAGTGCTCAGTTCAACCTCCTTTTAATCTTTAAACTCTAGAAAATGAGTCTTGATCTACTGGAAGAAACTCCTGTCCATTCTATATTAGGTCTTCCCCTAGCATATGACATTACTATTTCTTTAACCTATCTGTACTTCCTGCCCTATCCTGAAGAAAGGACTAAGAGTGAAGTCCACAAGTGACTTCCGTTCCTACTGAAGTCTTCATTTTCCTACAACTTTGTTGTTCATGTCCCCTCTGCTTTGACCAGCTTTATTGTTATTTTCTGAAACCTACAACCAAACCTTAAAGCACAAATAAATTTCTATTAGCTGTAGCACAGTGTTAAGCCTGCCTAGTATACACAATCCCCTGAATACCATGCCCAGCACCGAGGAATGGGGTGTAGATCTAAAAAGAATAAAGAACTTTCTGCATGGTCTTGTAAGACAAAATATTCCTAAGACCAAAACACTAGACTCATCCAATAACAACTGTAAACCAAATGCAAAATGCAGACCAGGTTACACTGTCTTAAAACATACAGATCGGACCAAAAAGTCAATCTTAAAGGCAGGCGGGGTATAATTCTTAGAGGGAGGGCAGATTCAGAGTTCAGGTTCAATCTAGCCTTGGTACATAGGGAGTTTGGAGGCTACCCTAGGCTATATGAATATATGAGACCCTGTTTCAAAACTAAGGAAGGAGCTGGAGAGATGGCTCAGAGGTTAAGAGAGCTTGTTGCTCTTCCAGAGGTCTCAAGTTTAGTACCCAGTTCCCAGATCAGGCAGCTCACAACCACCTGTAACTCTGCCTTCAGAGTATCCAATGCCCTCTCCTGGCCTCTGTGGGCAACTCCCCCCCCCCCAGCACTGACTCATTAAAACACACACACACTCGCGCGCGCGCTTTAAAGTAAAAAAATGAAATGGCAGATGATTGAGGAAGATGCCTCTCCCTCCATGTAGACGTGTGTGTGTGTGTGTGTGTGTGTGTGTGTGTGTGTGTGTGTGTGTATGTGTGCGTGCTGTGTGTGTGCTGTGTGTATGCTGTGTGTGTGTGTGTGTGCGCGCGTGGGTGCGCGAGTGCACATGACCTCCTCTCTCATATTTCTCAAGTAACTGAAGGATCTTCAACTAAAGTCCGGAATTTCTCTGAGAAGGAAGGTACAGTGATTATGTAACAGTATTCCTTCCACAAATACATATGAAGAACAACAGGACTATGATCAGAAAAATAGATGAATCAGTAAGAATAGTTCAGTACCTGGAAAATACAAACTCCAATTCAGAACTCTCAAGTTTATGAGCCAGGAAATCATAACCAATGGTTATAAAGATAGTCAATTAACACCATTAAAGACTACAAATTAAGACACTGTACAAAGTTTCTCAAACACCGAAGGCTGAAGGTACTACACATAAGAGAGATGAGGCTTCGAGGAGGCTTTACTCTAGACCACCCTTCTCAATTCTAAAATCATCCAATCATGGGAGGAGCAGATGAGAGTCCAGTGAAGAGAGATACAAAGTTTAGTTATTTTTATGAAAGGCATAAAGGATGGAGAGATGCTTCAGAGACTAATAGCACTGGTGGTTCTGCAGGACTCAGGTTCATTTGACAGCACCTATATGGTGGCTTGCAACAGTCTGTAACTCCAGTTCCAGGGCACCCAATGCACTCTTTCTGGCTTCCAGGGACACTAGGGACTTGGTACACAAATATACATGCAGGCAAAGCACCCATGCATATAAAATAATAATAATAATAAAACATAAATTTGGAAACCAGTGCAGAATTCGAGTACCTTCATAATAGGCCAAAATAAACACAGAAGTCCACACCACAAGAAAACAAAAACACATGAGGAGCTTAAGCAAATTCACGGGTCATGCCATCACTGTTCAACAGAAGCAGAGTAAACTGTGTCCATTCCTGTAAGGATGACATCGTAAGAGGCTGAACTAACAAAATTCCTGGACAGCAATGTCTAAGTTAGATACTATACTGGACCCAGGTCCATATGTAGACAAGAAGGAAACTCAAGACATTTGCATGTCAACCTTCTGGTCAGCCACAACTAAACCAGTACTATTAAAAACCACAGAGGTAGTTGAGATGGCTCATCTCCACAAGTCCAGCACTCAAGAGGTGAAGGCAGAACAAAGCTAGAGGCCAGGGGTGGGTAAGAATTTAATGAAGTAGTAGAACACTCATCTACTAAATGTGAGGCCCTAGGTTTAGTTCATAGCACCAGAAAAAAGAAAAAAGGTGGGTGTGTATGAAAGAGTAAAAAACACTAGCTCAGTATGGCTCAGCACCTGCCAAACACACCAGTTCTGTTTTCAAAAAGACCATCTGATAATAAGCTTCAAATCTCTCATATTTTTAAAAAGATTTTATTTATTTATTATGTATACAACATTTTGCTTCCATTTATATCTGCACACCAGAAGAGGGCACCAGATCTCATAAACGGATGGTTGTGATCCACCATGTGGTTGCTGGGAATTGAACTCAGGACCTCTGGAAGAGCTGTCGGTGCTCTTAACCTCTGAGCCATCTCTCCAGCCCCCCAAATCTCTCATATTTTATATCCACTGCCAATTAACTACTGACTAGCCCACCAGAAGAATACAGGCTAGCTAATCTAACATGATCATAACAGAATTTATAACTGTAATTCCTCAAAAGAACTTTTAAATAAGAAAGTTCCCAATTTGTACAACCCCAGTTTGTCATCACTCCTGTAAAATTTATTATATTATATATGACATTAGGCTCAACTGCTTTAAATTTTTTCAGAATAAAAGGCACTCCAACTATACCTCAGGCATAGCTTATTTGGCGAAAAGCAAAAAAATATTACTGGCATGAAAAGCTATGTATCTATACTTCTAAACCTTCCGAATGCTGCAAACTTTTAATCCAGTTCCTCATGTTATGGTAACCATAAAATTATTTTGTTGCTACTTCATAATTATCATTTTTCTACTGTTATGAATCATAATGTAAATATTGTGATATGTGACCCCAAGGGAGTCACAACCCAGAGGTTGAGAACCAATGTTCACTACACATTAAAAGTGTAAATTTCAATCTTTTGGTAAATGTACATTTCCCTTCTGTCACTTAGCCCCAACAACACCTCTGTCGAATACAGTATGTAAAAGCACACTGAGAAAGCCAGACAATGGTGGCGCACACCTTTAATCCCAGCACTCAGGAGGCAGAGGCAGGCGGATCTGTAAGTTTGAGGCCAACCTAGTCTACAGAGTGAGTTCCAGGATAGGCCTCAAAGCTACAGAGAAACCCAGTCTCGGAAAACAAACCCCCCCCCCACACACACACACACCAAGAAGGTGTGGAGAGACACTCAATGGTTAGGAGCACTGGCTGCTCTTGCAGGTTCAACTCCCAGCACCCACACATCGACTCATAATCATCTGCTACTCCAGTTCCAGGAGATCCAGCACCCTCTTTCTGGCCTTCTTGGGTGGCACAGACACACATGCAGGCAAAGCACTCACATAGGCACTATTTTAAAGCACAGTTAGATGCGGCGATGCATATCTGTAATCCAGCATTCAGATATACATTGAGACTCCATTTAAAAAAAAAGTTTACTGGGGGTAGAAAGATGGCTCAGCAGTTAAAGGTAAGCCAGACTCCTGAGTTCAATCCCTGGGATCACGAGGATAGGAGAGCACCAATTTCTTTGGGTTGTCCTCTGACCTTCACAAGCTTGCCATGGCAACATATGCCTTTTACACACATACAAGTGAATATAAAAACAATGAAGCGTTTTTTTTGTTGTTGTTGTTGTTTGTTTTTCAGTAGACTGAAAAATTTAAGACCAGGAACTACATTTCTAACATTCTTCACAGACCCTCATAGTAAAAACTAACACAAAACCCCTAACAATGATAGTAAGAACGGGGACAGTGGGAGTAGCTCAGTGGTCAGCACTTGTCTAACAAGAAATAAGGCACTGGAAGAACGAACGAACGAACGAAAACACACACACACACACACACACACACACACACACACACACACACAGAGTAACAATGGTAACCAGTACTTCTAAGCACTCTACAAGGACCAGGCACTTAAGGGCCTTTTACTATTCAGCATCTTGTTTAGTCTTGTTTAACTTTCCCTAGAGGCATCTCTCTTGAGGGAAGAATGACAGGCTGAGGGTTACTCCAGAAGTTAAATTAGTGGGGGAGGGGGGGCTGGAGAGACGCTCAGCAGGTAAGTGCCCTGGCTGCTCTTCAAGATGATCTGGGTTAGGTTCCTAGCACCCCATAGTGGCTCACAACTATCAGTAACTCCAGTTTCAGGGGGTCCTCTGCTGGAACAAACATATAGTACAGACGTACATACAGAGAAAACATCCCTACACATGAAATATTAAAAATAAGAAAAAGTAAGTACTGGGAATCCAAAGGAAGGACCCACATCCCACAGTAGGCATTCTGCAAGTATTTGACTTTGTTTCTAAAGCCAGTAACAGGCTAAGATGCATCTCAGCTGTCCATCACTTGCCAGCAAGCAATAAGGCCCTAAATTCCAACTCTAGCACAGGAGGGAAAGCAGATCTACAATATGATCTGTTAGTATCAAATAAACTTTATGTTAGCATACCTATTGAGTGTGTATTTCAGTCTTAGAAATTTCCAAACACTGTGATTTGGTACTGGATTAGCAACAATTTACCTTTTTTTTTTTAAAGCAAGTTTTTTTGTGAATGTTTTCCAATATATTTTGATCATATTCATCCCCACTCCTCTTCCTACCAGCTTCACTGCCCCCTTAAAGACCCACCTAGTCCAATTTGTGATGCCCATATACTGAGTGTAGGCCACCCACTGGGCCACACCCATAAAGAAAACTGACTATCCCACCCTCAGAAGCCACCAAGGGTCCATCCCTATGCAGCCTAGGCCCTCTCTGCCCTGGGCTAGGACTCTGTACAGCTGCTGATGAGTTCACAAGTGTAGCCCAGAAGATACTGTTTCTGTCTAGTGTCCCTGACCTCTGGTTCTTAAACTCTCCCTTCTTCCTCTATGGTCCCTAAGCTTTGGGATGACCGGTGACACAACAATTTAACTTATGAAAAGCTAGGAAATGTGGTAGGACTTTCCAGTTGACAAAAACATTTTTAACTTTTAAAGGAAGTTCAGATAACTTTCAAACATTCCCCAGGAAAAGTGTTATATTTAGTTCATTCACAATACAAAACAAAACAAAAAAACCCAAACCTTCATTTAAGCAGGCTTTATGCCTCACACCTGTAAACCCAACACTTCCAACGCTGTCGCAGAGAATCATCATAGAGGACCAAGACACAGAAACAGAAAGACTCTGGCTCCAAAGCAGAACTTCACTTCAGCTGCTTTCATTATTAAACTAAGTGTCCCAAGTGACAAAATAAAACTTTCTTTTAGGAGGTGAAAGGAAATCAGCATATACTTTCCTATCCAATGAAGCTCCCAATGTATAGTTATATATTATATACACTGAACCGTGTTCATAAGACTTCCTGTTTGTGAGACAAATTCCACTGACGGGCATGTAACCAAAAAAAAAAAAAAAAAGGGGGGGGGGGGGCTGTTTGATTGTTTGGCTGAATGAGTTACAGGGACAATCCCAATGTCTAATGTAGAGTTGTGCAAAAACGATCTAGAATAATCGATCATGAACAGAGGGGCTGAGATTCGGGAAAATCGGTGTTCGCTGCAAGTGTGGAAGACATTAAGTTTGCAGTGCGTTATACTGAACTTGAAAAATGTACCAGTTGCATTTTGCGTTTGAGGAAACTGGTAGTAGTAAATCTCCAAGCTTCCTCGTTAACACGAACCTACACAAGCAACACTGAGACGCGCGATTTTGCTCCGATTACACTGAGATTCTTGTTTCTACTGAAGAGGGGGAGAACTGCATAAGACCAGTCTTGTCTCCCTCAAAGGCCTGAAACCATCACCAACAGTCATGAAAAGAATTGCCTCGAGTCAAAGAGAGTTGGATCTGCTACGTCCATATCTAATGCCTTCAGAGTAGCCTATTTTTAAACGACCACATTACGTTCAATGGACGGTCTTCATCACTCACTCCTTCAGCTAGCATTCCAGTAACTTTCTCGGCGGAAAGTGTGGAAACGAGTATTTTTATAAAACCCAGCAAAGTCGAAACAACCGAGTCCATTCCTAACTTCCAGGTCACCCAAGTGACCAGTGCAAACATGCATCGAGTAAGAAGATCGACTCGGAGGCCGTTACCTATCCCAGTTCTCGGGGGAATCCTGAGTTAATGAAGAAACTAGACTTCCTTTTGCCAAAAACAAGAATTTTTTTAAAAAGCAAAAATTTTCAAACCAGCCTCGTCTACGTGCCAACGAGAACAGGGCGACGGGCGGTGTCCGGCCCAGGAAGAAAGCAGAGGAGGGTGGAGTTCACTTTTCCCTCCGGCCGACTCGCCCAGGCCCTCCCCCAACCAGAAGCCGGAACCAGGCCTGGGAGGGTGGGAGGCCCGCGCCCCCCAGAAAGCCGGACGCGCGCTCTACGCCAGCCCGAGGCTTTTCAGGCCTGGGGTACCCTAGTGCCGCCGGCCCCCGATGAAGCCGCGTACGACACCCCCTCCGTAGCCCCCGACACGGTCGTGCACTCACCCGTCTCCCACCACCACACACTTGATGGCCTGCATCTGGGCCGCTCCGTGGGCCGCAGCGGCGGCGGCCGGTCACTGAGGCGGGAAGTGGCGGGCTCGGGAAGCGCGGGGCGAGCGGGTGCGAGGCTGCGGGCGGCGGGGCGCCGAGTGCCGGGACCGCTGTCCACGCCGCCTGGCCTTCAGCGGACTGGAAGGCGAAGCACGACAGCAGCCACCACCCAAAGCAGAGGAAAACTGCAGAGAAACAGGAAATGGCCGCTCCACTCACATCCGGCCTCCCCTCCCCCTCGGTGCCGTCGACGCAGCTCCCAGGCTCCGGGCGGGGCCGCTCCCTCCCGCGCCGTTCCTGGGTTCCACGGGCTTTCGGGAACGCTCGGAAAAGCTCGGAAGCACTCGGCTCCAGTCGGCGAACGCGCCTCGAAGGGCCTCGGGGCGGGGCGTCCGCCATCTTGGCACGCTAACGCGTCCAAGTTTAGGAAGGTCTGTGGATCCTCGAGTTACCAGTTCGGGTCTCTGGTAGGGCCCGTTCTCTGTCTTCCACTCCTGCCAACGCCATGGGGAGATTCTTGAGCCCCCCCCACTTGTTATGCGATAACTACAATATGCTGTGGCATAAGGTCCTTCTAGAAAATTCTATATAGCTTACTCTACAATGAGACCCTGTGAGATGTACCCCAGTTAGAATGCCTGGCAGCTTGTACATCCTGGGGTTCCACCCCTAGCACATCACAAACCTGCTCTGGCAGCACACCTGTATTCCCAGCACTTGGGAGGTAGATGCAGTAGAATCTTGAAGTGTGGTGATCAATCCCACAGACATTGGGAGTTCAAGACCCAGCCTGAGTGCCGGGCGTTGGTGGCGCACGCTTTTAATCCCAGCACTCGGGAGGCAGAGGCAGGTGGACCTCTGTGAGTTTCAGACCAGCCTCCAAAGCCACAGAGAAACCCTATCGCAAAAAAAAAATAAAAAAATAAAAAGACCCAGCCTGGGCTACATGTCTCAATGAGGAGCTGGATATGTTGCTCACTTGGTAGAGTGTTTCCCTAGAATGCACGAAACCCTGCATAACGTGAAGCAGATGTGATAGTGCATACCCTGGAGTCATAGCTCTGGACAAGTGGTAGCAGAAGGATCCGAAGTTCATCCTCTGGCTAGATAGAAAGACCAAAGCCAACCCGAGCTACAGTGAGACTCTTAGTGTGGGAGGGGGAACTAAATAAACAAACAACTAAAAGGAAGCGGGGGCGGGGGGTAAACATGTACCGCGTCATTAAAATAAAACAGCAAACAGGATAAAGGGCTCGGAGGATTTTTTTAAGGTTGCTGATATAACAGGGTAAGAATATAATTCATTAACAAATAAGGTAGCCTATTAGAAGACAGAGCGTTAAAGATAATTTTGGTGTATGTATGTGTGTGGGGTATGAGTGTGCACATTTTAATGTATGTGTCATGCTTGTGTGTACACATGTGTATAGAGGGCCAAGGTTGAGGTCAAGTGTACTTGTCAGTTGCTCTCCACCTTATATGTTGAAGCAGGATCTCTCACTGAACCTAAAACTCTCCAACTTCAGTTAGTCTAGCCAACAGCTCTCCCTGGAGATCCCATTTTTACCACTTGTGCACTGGAATTACAGATGAATCACCATGCCCTCCCGCTATACACATGGGTTCTGGGTTGGAACTCTGGTCCTCATGCATTCTGTTCTCCACACTTACATGGTAAGTGCCCTACTCACTGAACCTAAGAGCATAATAAACTGTTCTTGCAAAAGACTGGTTCCCAGCACCTGTCACATGACTTACAGCCACCTGTAACTCGAGCTCCAGGGTGATCCAACACCTTTGGCCTCCTCAGACACCTGCATTCACATGGGTGTGCATGTGAGCACATACACATGATTTAAAATAAAATGTTCTCTTTCTCTTTTTTAAAGAAAAGAAAACCAGACCAGGGAGTCCCACCATCCTGATACCCTAACACTAGAAAGTAAAGAACAAAGGAAAAACACATAAGGAAGCATCTATGGAACTATTCCAAGGGAATTTCCCAGACCTGGAGGATAAACTGTTTATAGATTGAAAGAGCCCACAGGGAAGGAAAGTTGATCTACCATGCAATAAATACTTGTAAAACTTCAGAACAATGTGGACAGATAAGATCCTTCTGGCTTCCCAAGAAAAAAACCAAGTCTTAGGGAAACAGGAAATGAGATTGGCTCTGGGTTTCTCAGCAGTTACACTTGAAGGACAATGCCTTCAGAATTCCTCAGGAAAGGCCAGCAAGATGGCTCAGTAGGTAAAGGTGTGCCATTTAATGATGCAAGTTTGATGGCCTGAGTTCCATACGTGGAACCCAAGTAAATATAGAAAGAGAGAACTGACTCCACACAGTCACCCTCTGACCCACATAAATAGACATACTCAGAAAATAAATTGTAAATTTTTTTTCTTTTCCTCTGTGTTGCCTTGGCTGTCCTGGAACTGGCTCTGTAAACCAAACTGGCCTTGAACTCTCAGAGATCTGCTAGTCTCTGCCTCCTGAGCACTGGGATTAAAGGCATGCGCCACCACTGCCCATTGTAAGATACATTTTTTTTTTTTTTAAAGAAGAATTCTTAGGGTGGATATGGTGGTTCACATTTTTAATCCCAGCACTTGGGAGGCAGAGACAGGTCTACATAGCGAACCCTGTCTCAAAAAACAAAAATAAATCAATAAATGAAAATTCTTTAATAAAATCATGTTTAAACTAGAATCCTTCTTGTGACCAATTATTGATCAAGTGGTTGGGTAAAATAAGAATGCCTTCTGATAAGTAAGTTTGCAAAGAAGTTTTGCCTCCTACATAGCATGTTTAAGGAGGTTTCTGGAACATATGCTCTTCCAGGAGGAGGAAATAAACCAAAAAAGGTTATGAAAGACAGAAACTTGAGCTGCAGCAGAGCAGAAGGGAGCACACGCTGGAGCAGGGAAACTTCTCCTTTAGCCCACACGAGGTCTGTGCCCATGGCCACTTCCTTCAAATGAACAAACCCACACTTTTGTTAACCAGCTGAGTCCCAGTGACAGGCTGTGGATGGGACAATGATAAGAGTAAGACAGTAAGGAATGGTCTTCCCAGTGCTGCTCCCCATCCGCAATGTTTTATTATAAAAATCTAGGATGGTTGGTAAGATGGCTGTTCATGGGAAGAATGCAGATCACCAAGCCTGGCGATCTACATTTGATCCCCAGGGCCCAGGTACTGAAGGAAGAGAACCAATTCCTTTAAGTTGTCCCCTGAGTTCTGCATGCACACTGTGGCATGTGCACAAGTACACGCACACACCACATACACACAATTTTAAAAAATTAGCGCTGTGTGGTAGCACACATCTTTAGCCCAAGCACTTCAGAGGCAGAGGCAGACCTGTGAATTTGAGACCAGCCTGGTCTACCACAGGTCTCCAGCCTGAGGAGTTACAAGCTATTCAGGGCTTCATAGTGACACCCTATCTGAAAAATTAAAAAAAGAAAAAGAAAATTTAGTGTTTGCTGTTGTTTGAGATGGTTTGTATCACTGGCTGTTCTGGAACTCTCATACATCTCACTATATAGCCTTGGATAGTCTGGAACTTGCCAGATAGACCAGGCTGGCATTGAACTCACAGAGATCCACCAGTCTCTGTCCCATGAGAGCTGGGTTGTAAGGTGTGTGTCACTACACCTAGCTCATCACCTGTAAGGTTTTCTTTTCTTTTTTCTTTTTGAAGAATTGTTAAAATAAAAGCTTATACATCTGGAAAGACGGCTTGGAGGTTAGATACTATTCTTACAGGGGACTGGAGTTTGATTCCCAGCACCCACTTCAAGTGGCTCACAACCACCTGTAACTCCAGCTTCAGGGGATCTGATGCCCTCTTCTGGACTCCATGGGTACCAGAAAAGACATGAGCACATACATACATACATAAAGAAAAATGAAACAAATGTTTGTTTTAAAATAAGAATTTATAATAATTAAAGGAGTGCCTATTATTAGTGTTAATAGCAACTTAACAGTGTTCTCACAGAATTTAATTCCTATCCAGGTTCCCTCGGGAGAGGTGAATTTCTGTGGTCTGTCTCACTATGATCCCCTTTCCCCCCCAAATTAGCAATTAATTAATCACTTTATTTATATATTTAGCATTCGTGCATGTCTGTGTTCTTTGGCATGTCTATGGAGATCAAAGAACTTACTTTCTGGAGTTATGTTTGTTTTTTGTTTTTCTTTAGGTTTTTTAAAAAAAATTTGTAGACAGTATTTATGTAACCCTGCAGGTCCTGATATTCAACATGTAGACCAGCCTGGTCTTGAACTCAGAAATCCTCCTGCCTCTGCTTCCTGAGTGCTAGGATTAAATGAGTGGGCTACCACACGTGGACTCTGAAGTTAGCTCTTGCTCTTCACCTTGTTAAGGCCTGGTTCTGTACAGCAGTGAACTTCCAGGTGATTCTCCTGTGTCTACCTCTCATTGTGCTGTAGGAGTGCAGACTTTATAGACCTTTGCTATAGCATCTGGCTCTGTACATAGGCTGTGGGACTTGAACTCAGGTCACTAGGCTTGGGAAACAAACACTTTATGCTGAGAGATCTCCCAGGATTACAGCTTTAATTCTAAATATATATATATTCATTTTGCCTGTGTGTCTGAATGTGTATATGTGTACCATATGCTTGCAGGAGACCACAGAGGTCAGAAGAGGGCATGTGGGAGCAGGGCTGGAGAGATGGCACAGCAGTTTAGAGCACTTGTTGCTCTACAGAGGGCCTGGGTTTGATTCCCAGCACCCATGTGGTGGCTCACAACCCTCCGTAGCTCCAGTTCCAGTGTCTTTCTCTGACCTCCACAGGCTCCAGGCACACATGTAGTGCAAGTGCATAAAATATAGGAAAAACACTCATACATATAAAAAAGCTCTTTTTTAAAGGCTGCTGGAGAGAAGGAGTACAATGATGATGATGACGATGACAACGAAGGAGGAGAAGGAGGAGAAGGAAAAGAAGAAGAAGAAGAAGAAGAAGAAGGAGGAGGAGGAGGAGGAGGAGGAGGAGGAGGAGGAGGAGGAGGAGGAGGAGAAGGAGGAGGAGGAGGAGGAAAGAAAGAAAGAAAGAAAGAAAGAAAGAAAGAAAGAAAGAAAGAGAAACTCAAGTGCTGAAACAAAATATTACATCCAGGGTAAATTTATAAATACTAGAAATGTATTTCTCACAGTGGAGGCTATTAGCTCCAATATCAAGTTCTCAGCAGAATTAGTGTGCACACACAAACGCACAAACATATAAAACACATCATGTGTAACGTATAGCTAGCATAGTACAATTATCAAATGACAGGGGCTGGAGATCTCTCCAGAGTGTGAAGGGCTAACCCTGCAAGGAAAGGACTAGATCCCCATCATGCAAATAAATGCCATGGGTGCCTAGCAGTTTATCTGTAACCCCAGCGCACAGGAGGCGGAGGTGAGGGATCCCTAGAGCGAGCTGGCTAGCTAGGCTAGCTAAATCAGAAACTTCTGGCCTCTATATACATATATGCATGTGTACACATGTCCACACACATGCACACATATATACATCAAATAGTTGGAACTGGCTTACTCCTCATATGTTTTTATAGATTCATTTATTTTTAATTCTATGAATGTGGATACATGTGAGTATAGGTGTCCTCAGAGTGAAGAAGTTATTCTATTGTGTTTTATTTTATTTTAAAGACTTATTTCTTTTAATTGTATGTATATGTGTGTTTTACCTGCATGTATGTCTGTGGACCATGTATGTGCTGGTACATATTGAATGCCTGCAGAGCCAGAAGAAGGCTTTAGATCTCCTGGAACTGAAGTTACCAACTGTTGTGAGCCACCAGGTGGGTGCTTGGAACTGAGCCTGTATTTTCTGAAAGAGCAGGAAGTGCTCCTAACCACTGAGCCACCTCTCTAGCCCTATTCTGAGTAATTTTAAAAAGGGCAAGAGGGTGGATGCCAGCCTAGGCTACAGAAAACCTTGCCTCACCCCACCCCCACCTCACCACACACAGAGTACATACTATATAATTCCAATTACGTGGAGTTCTAGAATGGGCAAAATTAACCTGTGAAAAGAAATTGAATTGGTAGTTCCCTTCAGAAGTGGGCAGGAGTTGGAAAGGCACATGGTGGTGGCCAGTAATGTTCATTTTTTTTAAGTTTTAAATTTTAAAAAGCATTATTTTTTAATGTATGTGTGGATGTGAATGCCGGTACCCATGGAGGCTAGAGGAGTCAGACTTCCCTGGAACTGGAGTAATAGGCAGTTTTTGCCACCATATGGGTGCTGAGAATAGAACTAGGGTCCTCTGCTAGAGCAGGCAGTGCTCTTAACTACCGAGCTCCAGACCCAACAGCAAGGACTAGGGATGAAAAACCTTCTTGGCAGGTGTTTTGTTTTTGAGACAGGGTCTCACTATGTAGACCAGGATGGCTTCAAATTCATAGAGATATATATACCTGCTTCTACCTCCTGGGTGTCAGGATTAAAGGCAAGTGCCACCATGCCCTGCTGTTTATTTATTTATAAATGTTTTTAAATTTATTAGTGTGTGTGTGTGTGTGTGTGTGTGGCATGTGTAGGGATCATAGAACAATTTTTAGGAGTCAGTTCTCACCTTCGACAGTAGGTTCCAGGCATCAAACTTACACTATTGGGCGTGTGTAGCAAGCTCTTACTTGCTGAGCCATCTTGCTGGCCCCAGGTTGTATTTCTTGATGAGCTTTGTGTTACACAGATGTAGTTACTTGTCAAAACGCCATTCACAGGAAACTTGAAATCTAATGCATTTCATCGTCTGTGATGTTTTTAATGCTCCCAAAATAGAGAAGAAACTATAAACGAACACCAAACTCCATTGATACAGATGCAAATGTGTTTCAGGATGAATGTACTGATTTCTGTAACGGTTTTGGAAATGTATCAAAAAATTAGAGGTGGGGCTGAGGAGTTGGCTCTGTAGTGAAGTGCTTTCCTTGAAAGTGTGAGGACCTGAGTTCCAACCCCAGCACTCACATAAAAATCAGGGTGTGGCTAGGCATTGGTAGTTCATGCCTTTAATCCCTGTACTCAGGAGGCAGAGGCAGGTGGATCTCTGTGAGTTCAAGGCCAGCCTGGTCTACAGCGTGATTTCCAGGACAACCTCCAAAGCAATACAGAGAAACCCTGTCTCAAAAAACAAAAACAAACAAACAAACAAAATCGGGGTGTGTATGGAATCTCCAGTGTTGGTGAGGTGGAGACAGGAGAGGCTGGCCACCTAGCCTAGCTCATTCAAGGAGTTCCAGATCTGGGTGAGAGACAAGGAGGGTGGGGGTTAAGAGCACTTGCTGTTCTTGCAAAGGACTAGAGTTTGGTTCCTAGCATCTACTTTGAGTGGCTTCTAACCTCTATTGGTACTTTCATGCTCATTCACACACACACACACACACACACACACACACACACACACACACACACACGAAAATTAAATCTAAAAACAAGACAACTACTAAAGGGGTTAGAGAGATGGCTCAGTGTTGAAGAGCATCCATCACTACTGCATAGGACCCAAGTTTGTTTCCTAGCACCCATATGGTGGCTCACAACCATTCGTAATGTAACTCCTGTTCTATGAGATCCAATACTCTCTTCTGACCTCCATGGACACCAGGAACTCACATACTGTGCTTACATACATACATGCAAGCCAAAACGCTTGTACATGTAAAACAAGATAAACAAATCTTTTAAAACATTTAACACACACACACACACACACACACACACACACGCGCGCGCGCGCGCGCGCGCGCGCCAAGATGAGGACTGGTATAGTGGCACCATGGTGCTTGCCACCAACCTCAATAGTCTGAGTTGATAATGAGGACCCATATGGTAAGAGAGAACTGACTCCTGCAAGTTGTCCTCTGATTTCCATGTGTCTTTGCACACACACACACACACACACACACACACACACACTAAAATTAAAGTGCATGGTAACTGAGAAATAACACTTGAGATTGACCTCTGAACTCTATTGCACACTTATACACACGTACACACAAATGTACACTCACAGACTTACACCTGCACCAACATACACACACATGAAGTAGATGAATTGTGGATGGGTAAATGAATAGAAATAAGACAAAGCAAGTGTAGTTTGAATGCCTGTTGTAGATTTAATGAGGATGTGTCTTCATTGTAGATTTCTGTCCACTTTACTGTGCATTCAAAACTAATTTTTAAACTGGGTGTGATGGTTCACATCTTTGATTCTAGCTCTTGGGAGGCAGAGGCAGGTAGATCTGTATGAGTTCAAAGCCAGCCTGGTCTACATATCAAGTTTCAGACCACCTAAAGCTACAGAGTGAGATCCTGTTTCAAAAAAACAGAAATGTATATGTGTGGGAGTGTGTTCACAGACACACAAGTGCCACAATGCATGTGTGTCTCTATCACTGAGTTATTCCCCAGCCTCTCACTGGGGGATTCTAAGCAGGTGCTCTACCACTGAGCCACACCCCAGCCCTTCACTGGGAAATTCTAGGAAGGTGATCTATTGCAGAGTCACCTGTCCTCACTCTAAAATTCCATTCTTCCAATCTAGTTGTCACATTTCAAAAGTTCAGTCCTGACAGTCTTGGTGGCACACACCTTTCATCCCAGTACTTGGGAAGCAAAAGCAGATGGATCTCTGTAAGTCCCAGACCAGCCTGTTCTACATAGTGATTTCCAGGACAACCAGAGCAACATAGAAAAACTCTGTCTCAATAAAAAATTGGGAAAGGTTTTATTTTTTTTGGGGGGGGGAGCACGGTTTTCAAGACAGGGGTTCTCTGTGGCTTTGGAGGCTGTCCTGGAAGTAGCTCTTGTAGACCAGGCTGGTCTCAGACTCACAGAGATCCACCTGCCTCTGCCTCCCGAGTGCTGGGATTAAAGGCATGTGCTACCACCGCCACCGGGTGGGAAAGGTTTTCTTAAACAAAAAACTTAATTATATTTTTATTTGTGTGTATGTGTGTACCCATGGACACACAAATAAATGTTTACAAAATTTAAATAATAATCAAGACTCAAAGGCTAGACTTGGGACCCAAAGTATGGTATTCTGATGGCATTTATATTACAGATCCTAACTCCTTCTGCCTGAGGTTCCTATGCCACTCTAGAAAAAGATATTCATTCCTGATGATGGAGAAGGAGAATTTTGGTTGTCTGGTCCCTTGCTCACCCTTTAGGGAAGAAAGGGACTCAGTGAGTCACATACCACAAACAATGGGGTGGAGGAAGTCTTGTGAAAGAATGGGAAGTCGTGGTTGGGCAGGAAAACTCAAAAGATATTGGGGCTGGGCGATGGCTCAGTTGGTAAAATTCTTACAGAACTAAACATGAATTCAGTTCCCAGGACCCATGTAAAAACACCTGTAATCCCTATGGTACCGCAGGAGGATCCCTGGGGCATATTGGTCAGCCAGTATAGTTAAATCACCCAGCACCAGGTAGAGTGAGAGACCTTGTCTTAAAAAATAAAGGGGTGTGGTGGGGGAAACAGGAGCAACATGACTCAGCAGGTAGAGATGCCTGCCACCAAATGACAAATCTTGCAAGATGACCTTTGACCTCCACACATGGGTCATACCCACAGTCCCACCCACCAACCCTACACAAAATAAAGAAATACATAAAATTTACAAATATAGTGAAGAACCATTGAGGAAGATAGCTGACATAGACCTCTGGCTCCATATACACATGCACACGCACAGCCACATACAAACATGTACATACACATACACACACAAAAAAGCCATCCACTGACTCAGAAGGATTACAAATAACACAGAATCAAAATGACCACAGCTTCAACAAGCGAAAAGTTGGTTTCTCCCATGTCTAAAAGTCCAGACACAAATCAGTCAAGCTGGCTACGTGGACTCTGGGGAATGAAGGCTGTGGGTAGCTTTTTTTTTTTTTTTTTTTTTTTTTTTTTTTTTCTTGTCAGTTCAGGAACTGAGAAACAGAATCTAAGAAACAAGGAGACAGTGCGGTGTCTCTTCAGGTTGATTATGGGAAAGGGTTTCCTTCCCTTTCCATTCCATTGGTCAGAATCTGGTCATGTGATCACGCCCAGCTGTAGTTCAAGGTGGGAAACAGAGGCCTTTAACAATCCTGCTTTCCCAAAGAGAAGAAGAGGCCCTAAAGGACAATGGCACATATGTTTCTGCATATTTTATTTTTCTAGTTAATATATATTAATTATAGAAAAATATGACTTCATTGTGACATTGTCATATACACCTATCATATACTTTGATCATATTTTTGTTGTTGTATTTTTGTTTTGTTTTGTTTTGTTTTCCGAGAAAGAGTCTCTCTGTGTAGCTCTAGCTGGCCTGGAACTCACTCTGTAGACCAGGCTGGCCGCGTGCGCCACCACTGCCCGATACTTTGATCATATTAACCCCTCCATTAGCTTCTCTTCTTCCTCCTTGACCCCCAAGTCTTTCCCTAAATACTCCCCAATACATTTACTTCATTGTTCTTGTTGTTTTTATTCCCCCCCTTAAATCTATATTCCATGGGGCTGAGAGCTAGTTAAGTTTGGCAGAGTACTTACCTTGCAAAGAGCAGGGACCTGAGTTTGAGTCCCAAAATGCATATCAAAAATGCCAGCAATGGAGGTATGAGACTTGTAATCTCATCTCTGTGGAGGGAGGGAGACAGTTCCTGGGGCTTGCTGGTCAGCCTGCCTATTATATTTAGTGAGTTCCAAATGAATCATTGTTTATTTGTTTGGGCTGAATAATATTCCATTATGTATATATACCATACTTTTTCATTCTTCCACTGATGGGATCCAAGTTGAATTCATATCTTGGCTATTGTATATAGTGGCAACTTTAAAGTGCACACAAGCATGTCTATTGTAGCCCTTCAGGTATGGCTGGAACATTATAGTTCTTTCTTGAGTTTCTTGAAGAAATATTGATTCCTGTGGTGATTGCATTAATTTACATTTCCACCAAAGATATATAATGGTTCCTTATTACTCCAATCCTTGCTAGCATTTGTTGATATCCTCCTGCAAGGCTATCCACTTTTCATTTTTTGTTTCTTCTCTTTCTTTCTTTCCTTTTTTTTTTTTTTTTTTTTTTTTACGAGATACAGTCTCTCATTGAATCCAGAGCTCACTGGCTACGTTGGCTGGCCTCTGGGGATATGCCAGTCCCACAATTCAGATGTCATTTTACAGACAGGTACCGCCATACCAGCTTTTGTGTGAGTGCTGAGGATCTGAACTTAGGTCCTTACGTTTGTTGATGTTTGTTTTCCTGATGGTAATCATTTTGATTGAACTGAGATGGTCTCTCAAGGTAGGTCTCCATCATTCTGGAGCTATAGGAGGGGAAGATCACAAACACACACTTATGATAACTGTCCATTGCTGTGGACTGTCATTAAGTTAGTTTTCATTTTTTGTTACATTTGCATATGTGGAGTATGTGGAGGTCATAGACAGGCGTCTATCTGTCTTTCCTTCCACCATATAATCCCAGTACTTGGGAGGTAGCAGTAAGAGGCTCAAGACTTTAAGACCATTCTTGGCTATCTAATAACTCTGACACCTGTCTTGGGTATTTATGATACTGTCTCAAAAAGCAGAACAAAATAAAAACAAAAATAACTCAATAAATATTTTAAAAAAAGAGAGAAAGCTGAGCATACCTGCAATCCCTGAACTTAAGTGGTGGAAGCAGAAAGATCAAGAAATTAAGGTCAGCTGGGCAGTGGTGGTGCACATCTTTGATCCCAGCACACTGGAGGCAGAGGCAGGCGAATCTCTGAATTCAAGATCAGCCTTAAGAACTAGTTCCAGGACAGGCTCCAAAGCTACATAGAGAAACCGTGTCTCAAAAACAAAACAAAACAAAAAAAGAAATTAAGGTCAACTCTATTTACACAGTAAGTCTAAGGCCAGCCTAGGTGGCATGAGACCCTGTCTCCAAAACCAAAACAAAAAAGAAAAAGTAAATAAAAATGTGAAATAGGACTATATAGAATTACCATATAATTTCCTAATAAACAGTTACAATTTGCATTTTCTTAACTATTTCATTGAAGTCTATATGTTATTTTTACTTTTGTGGTGTATAGCATGCATATGTGTGCATTCATGATTGCATGTGTATGGGCGAACAGATGCTTGTGAGTGTGTGTGTGAATTCACACACACATGCTTGGAGGCCAGAGACTGATGTCTAGTTTCTTTTCCTCCTCCTCCTCCGCTTCTTTTTTTTTTTTTTTTTTTTTACGAGACAGGGTTTCTCTGTATAGCTTTGGAGCCTATCCTGGCACTTGCTCTGGAGACCAGGCTGGCCTCGAACTCACAGAGATCCGCCTGCCTCTGCCTCTCGAGTGCTGGATTAAAGGCCACCAACGCCCGGCCTCCTCTTCTTCTTCTTGAGATAGGGTTTTGTTACGTAGCCCTGACTGTACTGAAACTCATTATGTAGACCAAGCTGGCTTTGAACTCATAGAGATCTGCCTGTTTCAGTCTCCTGACTGCTAGAATTAAAGATACACATCACCATGCCCAGCTGATATCTCCCTTAAATTAATTAATTAATTAATTTGTATGGGAATATATGAATGTGGGCACACACATGACAGCACAGAATGACTTGTAGAATTAGGTTCTCTCCTTCCAACTCGTGGGGTTCTGGGGAGAGAACTCAGGTCATTGGGCTTGGCTGCAAGCTCCTTTACCTACTAAGTAATCTCACAGGCCCCTACTCTCCTCTTTGATAGCTCTCTGACTCATATATTGACTCATGGTCCTTGGGTTGAACCCAGAACTCATGGTCTAGCTAGCCAGCTTGTTCTATGGATCACTTGTCTCCACCTCCTGAGTGATGCAATTACAAATGGGCCACTGTGCTCACCTGGCATTCATGTAGGTGCTAGGGAGTCAACTCTGGCCCCCAGATTTGTGTGGCAAGCACTTTACTCACCGGGCCATCTTCATAGCCCTAAATTCCATACATTTTTTTTTCCAAGACGTGGTTTCTCTGTATAGCCCTGGCTGTCCTGGAACTCTCTTTGTAGACCAGGCTGTCCTCAAACTCAGAACTCCACCACTTCTGCCTCCCAAGTACTGGGATTAAAGGCATATGCCACCACTGCCCAGCTAATTCTATACAATTTTAAATATTTTGTGTACACTAAATCATTTCACTTCGCCCTTTATTCCTAACAGTTGCTAAGATAATAATCTTTGCTTGCCTAAATGACTCATGTCTTTTTAAGTGTCATCCCTTTTGTTCTGACACATTCTAAGAGCAATAATTTGCTCAAAAACTATTTGAAAAAATTTATTGGTGGCTGTGCTATGACCATTATTAATGTTGGTTAATACTGGCAACAAGGAGAACTTTTGGGTTAAAGAAAACTTGATATAACATAGCTCAATATAAACATTTTATTAATTCTTTGGATTTTAAAATTATATTTATTTTATTTTATGTGTATGGGTATTTGGCCACCACAAGCATGCCTGTGTCTGTGGAAACTGATGGGGGAAGTCCTTCTGTATATGTTTGTCTTATTGGTTGATAAATAAAGCACTGTTGGCCAATAGGGAAGCAAGATAGGTGGGGCTAGAAGTCAAGGATGATTCTGGGAAATGTAGTCACCATGTTTAACCCCAGGGAAGAGAGGACACATGCTGCTGGCATCCTCAATAAGATAAGTCTTTCTAAAATATATAGATTAATGGTTATGGTTGATACTTCAGACAGAGCTAGCAAATAAGAAATCCTAATCATTGGCCAGCAGCATTGTAACTAATATTAATCTCTGTGTGCTATTTGGGGGCCCTAAAGTGGCGGCGGAACTCAGACAGCTGGTGGAAAGAGTTATCATTACAGGAAACCAGAAGAGGACATCAGATCCCCTAGAACTGGAGTCATGGACAGTTATGAGTGACTGTGTAGAAGTTGTGAACCAAACCCAGATCATCTGCAAAAACAACAGAACCAAGTTACCAAGTCATAACTGTGAGCCATCTCTCCAGCTCCATTGGTTTTCTATTTTAAGTTTTGTTTGTTTGATATATGCACATGTGTGTATGCCTGTATGTACGTATGTGCACTATGTGAACAGGAGTACTCAAATGTCTGTTTAGAGAGGGCGTCTGGCTACCTCAAGCTGGAGTTACAGGTGGCTGTGAGCCACCTGATGTGGATGCTGAGAACCAAATCCTGGTCTTTGAGTCGTCTTTCTAATCTCACTTGGGTTTTGTTGTTGTTGAGTCAGGGTCTTGCTATGTAAGTATGCAATCCAGACTAGACTTATACTCCTGGATTCAAGTCATCTTGCCCATAGCCTCCCAAGTAACTTGTGATGCAGGGATGTAGTCCACACGCAGTTTTTCCTTTCTAAAGTATCAGTTTTCAAAAGAAATACCATACTTTCGATTTTGCTGATTTTATCATTTTAATAGTCTTATTTATTTAGCCTCATGTTGTGTGACTTTCCTAGGAAGATGCATATAAACATCTACTCATCTCACAGATCACAGACAGCAAAGGAATGATCTTCCGTGTTCAGTCTAGCCTAGTCAGTCAGTGTGTTTATTGGGTTACTTACAGGAATGTAGATGATTTATAATAGCCCAGGTGACTCAAAGCTGCTCTCTCATCTAAAAATTCATCCCAACATGGGTGATGATTCAGGAGAGCTGCATCCCTGAAGCTCACTGAACAGCCTATCAGGGAGCTTAGTCAACTGGGGAGTCTTTCTACCCAGCAATTATTGGCTGCTTATATAAACTTGGAGAGAAGCCTTAGGAATCCTGTAACTTTCTATCTTCCTGAGCTTTGTAAATCACATGACTCTCCTGAGGCTTGTAAGTTGTATAAATTTCCTGAAGCTTGGAAGTTGCACAAGCTTCTCACCCTCCTCCAGGAGAGAATGCTTCAACTCAGAGGAAGAAACAACAGAACACCTAGGCTAGCCTGGAACTCCAGGCAATCCTCCTGCCCCAGCCTTCCAAATTCTGAGATTACAGGGATGAACCACTGTACCCAGCTTTAGAAAAAGTTGATGACCCACATCTTGGATGATGTGTTTCCATACTCTCTTCCTAAATCTTTCTTTTCAAATTGCTTAAGTGTGAATGTCAAAAATGCTTTCATAAGCCAGGCGTTGGTGGCGCATGCCTTTAATCCCAGCACTTGGGAGGCAGAGGCAGGTGGATCCCTGTGAGTTCGAGGCCAGCCTGGTCTCCAGAGGGAGTGCCAGAATAGGCTCCAAAGCTACACAGAGAAACCCTGTCTCGAAAACAAACAAACAAACAAACAAACAAAAAAAAGCTTTCATAGAGCTGAAGAGATGGCTCAGGAGTTAAGAATGCTTTCTGCTCTTGTGGAGGATCTTGGTTTGGTTTGGTTCTCAGAACCCATAGGAAAGTTTACAACTGTAAACTACAGTTCCTAGGGATCTGTGTGATGGCTAAAGAAACTCCATTTTATGTCAGGCATCCATCTTGGTACACACTAGCTGTTTGTATCTGACTCCAGTCCCTGGAAGATAAGTTCCCAGGAACTCTGACTCAGTGACTGCCCCCCACATCCTAAAATGTACAGCCATGACTATCTGCTTGTTATGATATGACTAACTGCTTTTTTGGCTTTCTATAATTTGTGTATACAGATACCCAAAGATTGTTTTGGATCATTTCATTTGGCAGAACAAACCAGTTTTTCCTTGTTTGAGTAGATATTGAAAGTCTTCTTGTGGTTTTTCCCTTTAAAAGTCCTTCCCTCACCCCCTTCTCATGGCAATCTCAAATCTGTCTCAGAGACTATTCATCCTGCTAGCAACATATCAATAAATCTTTAATTATAATTGGACTGAGTCTATGGTCTTTTCCCAGGGTCACAAACTCCCTAACATCTGACACCTTTTCTAGCCTCCACAAGTACCAGGCATGAGCATGGTATATGTGTACACATGTAGACAAACCACTCATATATATACTTTTTTTGTAATTTAAAATATTTCCATACATGGGCCTGAGGATTTGGCTCAGTGGGTAAAGTGCTTGTCATGTTAGCACAAGCACCCAAGTAAAAGCTAAGCATGGGCAGGGCATGGTAACACATGTCTTAAATCCCAGCACTAGGAATAGAGACAGAGGCAGGCAGTTTTCAGTGTATTTGAGCCTGGTATATGGTGTAGCATGATTTTTCTTTCTTCCTTTCTTCCTTCCTTCCTTCCTTCCTTCCTTCCTTCCTTCCTTCCTTTCTTTATCTCTCTCTTCTTCTTCCTCCTCCTCCTCTTCCTCCTCCTCTTCCTTCTCTTTCTTCTTTTTTGAGACAGGGTTTCTCCGTGTAGCTTTGAAGCCTGTCCTGGAACTCACTCTGCAGACCAGGCTGGCCTGGAACTCACAGGGATCTGCCTGCCTCTGCCTCCCGAGTGCTGCGACTAAAGGCATGCAACACCAACGCCCGGCACATGTAGCATGAATTCTAATTGATATTAATTATAAAAACTCAGAGTCAGTTATCAGGGGATGAAAGTGGAAGGATCAGAGAAGCAGAGCAGCCAGCCACTACAGAGTTCTCACCTCTACTAATGCTCAGACCAAAGGGATGATCCTGTCCTCAGACACTGCATCCTCAGACTGACTCCATCTCTACAATTCCTCATACTGCATCTCTCTCTTGTCTCCTCCTGCCATATAACTCCTGTCTCTACCTCCCTAGTGCTGGGATTAAAGGCGTGTGATCCCCTTTGTGTGAGCTCTGTTTCTCTTTTAGACAGATTCAATCTCATGTAACCCAGGGTGGCCTGGAACTCACTGAGATCTGTCTGCCTCTGTCAGTGCTGGGATTAAAAGTGTGTACCACCATATCCTGGCCTCTATGTCAAACTAGTGTGGCTAGCTTTGCACTTTGATCTTCAGACAAGCTTTATTTCTTAGGTCATAAACAAATATCACCATAGCCTAGTCTATGCAGTGAGTTCCAGGCCAGCCAAGACTACATAGTGAGATTCTGTCTTTTAAAATAAAAGGGTCTGATGTCACACAATTTCAATTTTATGTGTAACCTAGAAATGATGAACTTATGGGAACAGAGAGCAGAATTGTGGCTTTTAGGCTTCAATGTGGATCTTTTAACAATGGGAAAACAACTGGTTTAAGGATATAAAACTGCAGTTGGACAAGAGGCATGGACTCTGTGAAGTCTTGAGGTCTACTGAGAGCATGATAAATATGGTTGATAACAATATGCTATATTTTAAAAGTTGTGAGATAGTATACTTTAAGTGTTCTCAAAACAAAAATGATGAATATGTGTGATATAACATGTTAATTGGTTTAATTTAGCCATGTCATTGTGAACATACTGTATTGTGTATCTTAATTGTGCATGACTTTATTTATGAGCTAAATAAATGAATGAAAAAAAAGAAAACACAACTCCATCTCCAAGCCTTCCTAATAGACATGTGTAGTGCACACTAAAGAAAAAAAAGTAAATCTTAAAAATAAAATGAAATAAAATAAAATGGTCTGGAAACTTGGCGCAGTGGTTAAGAATACTTCATTGTCTGCAGAGGACCCAGGTTCTATTCCTAGAACCCACATGGGGGCTCACAACCACGTAACTCCAATCCTGTGGGACCTGAATTTCTCTTCTGACCATAAAGGGCACCAGTACACATTCATATAATAAGATAATAAAATAAACCTATTAAAAAAAAGACTAGTCATGGTCACATACTTTTGTAATCCCAGCCCTGAATTACAGAGGCCATTACTGGAGCCCTTTGGCCAGATGGCATGGTCAATTGGTGAGTTCCAGGTGCAGTGAGATACTCTGACTCAAAAACTAAGGTGGAAAGTAACTGAGGAAGACCCCAGACATTAAACTTTGGCCTCCATGCACAGGCACACACACTCCCTTCCTCCCCCAACACACACATAATACATACACCACACACATACACCAAAAAAGTAATAAAAATAGTTTCATACAGGTATAAATATTATGAAAAGAAGCAAATATGTTTTTGTTGTTGTTTTGTTTTCTGCAGTATTTGGGATTGACTCCACTGCGTCACTAAAGCTAGGCTGTCAAGGAAAATTATTTTATTTAACAATTAGTGTGTGTGCGCGCGCGCACGCATGATGAGCATGTGGAGGTCAGAGGACAGCTTACGACTCAGTTCTCTTCTTCTACCTCTCGAGTCCTGAACTCAGGTCATTGGGCTTGGCTGCAAGTGTCTTTACCTGATGAGCAATTTCATGGTCCCAAGGAAAGTAACTTTATGAACAACTAATCATTAACCATTATTGACCACACACTGAGCTCATAAGCCCACCGAATTTACAATCTAAGAACTTGAGGGCTCTGGGTATAAAAATAGTTACTGTTTTCTGGGTGCCTTCTGTGTGCTTGGAACTGTGCCTGTGCTGCAAACCTGATCTCATTCATTTCTCTCAAATACCTAGAGGTGGGCCAGGGTGGGGTGGGATGAGCATCCTAATCCTCTTTCTGGAAGCAGGTCAGGGGAGTGGAGAACTTGCTGAAAATGGAAACCGGTTTCTCTGGGCTGGCTCACTGCTGAGGCATAGCTCCATGAACAGCAGGGAGTGGTGTAAGTGAAGCAGACGGGCTGTTGATCAGTTATTAATAAAGCTTCCCTCCTAGCCCCTTCTTGTCACACTTTGTGCCTGTACAAAGTACTTTTCATACTGACATTTATAATTCTCTCTCTCTCTCTCTCTCTCTCTCTCTCTCTCTCTCTCTCTCTCTCTCCTCTCTCCCTCCCTCCCTCCCTCCCTCTCCCCCCTCCCCGACAAGGCCTCATATAACACAGGCTATCTTTAAACTTACTATGTAGCTAAGGATGACCTTGAATTTCTGATCTTCCTGCTCAGTTAATGTGGTGCTGGGGACAGAATCCCAGAATCCTGGGCTTCATACGTGCCAGGCAAGCGCTCTCTCAACTGAGCCACACCCCCCAGCCTTCTCCCTCTTGTGTTTCTCTCTCAGCCTATAAGCTTTTTCCCCATGGAGAGATGGCTCAGTAGAGAGAGTGTTTGCTAGCCAAGTGTGAGGACTAGAGTCAGGATACCCTGAAGCTGAATAAACGCTGGGTGGGCATGGCAACAGAATAACTTCCAGTCTCAGAAGGCTGAGACAGGAGATTCCCCAGAGCAAGCTGGCTAGCTAGACTAGCAGTACCTGTGAGCCCTGGTGTCACCGAAGATGCTCCTTCACAGAATAAACTGGAAGAGTCACTGAGGAGGATACCCAAGATCAACCTTGGGTTATTTGCCACAAGGGCCCAACCCATGAGATCGCCTACCCACCTTTCGCACTTACACATGAAAAGAAGAAAACAACTTTTTTTTTTTTTAAAAAGATCCTGTCTCAAAAGGAACAAATCCAGAAAAAAAGGATTTATATCAAACACCCTATATTCCAGAATACTAGAATTCTTGAAAGTCAATGTATATTTTACGTTGGAGGCTTTAATTTAGTGTTATAATTATTTTGATTTGTTTTCTGAGGCAGGGTCTCACTGTGTAGTTCTGGCTGTTCTGGAACCTGCTCTGTAGACCAGGCTGGTCTCAAACTCACAGAGATCTGCCTGCCTCTGCTTCCTGAGTGCTGGGATTGAGGGCACATGCCTGGTAGTACTGCAGTTGTTAAAGTAGGTCATGGGCTGGAGAGATGGTTCGGTGCAAAGAGCACTGGTTGCTCTTCCAGAGAATCCAGGTTGGATTCCCAGCACCCACTTGGAAGCTCACAGACTGTAACTCCAGGTCCAGGGGATCTGACGCCCTCTTCTGGCCTTTGTAGGCACTGGGCACACACACGGTACACAGACACACATGCAAACAAAATGGTGCATGCAGGCAAAACATTCACACATATAAAATAATAAACAAATTAATAAAAATTTAAAGTATCCATAATTGAACATTAAACAAGAATGGCTGGGACGGCAGGCAATTCACAAGGAACACTATACTTATTAGCCAACAAATGGCTTTTTTTCTTTCTTTTGAAAATTATGGTAAATATACATGATAGGAAATTTACCATTGTAACCATTTTTTAAAAATATGCGTGTACATGTGGGTGCCCATGGAGGCCAGAAGTGGGCATCTGATTCCATGAAGTTTTAAGTGTGAGCTGCCTGACATGGTTGCTGCAATCTGAACTCTGGTCCTCTGATAGAGCAGTAAGCCCTCTTAACTGCTGAGCCATCTCTCTAGCTCCCACTGTAACCATTAGGAAAATGTAAAGTCACATTTTGTTTTGCACGCACGCGCGCGCGAGTGCACACACACACACACACACACACACACACACACACACAAGCACATGAATATTACACAGCAGGCTGGGGAAGTGGGAGGGTATATATTAGCATGCTATCTATTACTGTAATACACACTTTTCAAAAGCAACATGGGGAGGAAAGAATTTATTTGCTTTATACAGCCCCGAAACAGTCTCTTGAGGGAAGCCAAGGCAGGCACTCTGGCAGTACAGGAACTGGAGGCAGGAACTGAATTAGCAAATACAGATGGCCATCACTTACTGGCTTTTACAACCCAGGACCACCTGCTCAGGGTTCTCATTTTCTTTCTCAACTGAGGTTCCCTATTCCAGGATAATTCTAGTTTGTATAAAGTTAACAAAAAAGTAACCAGCATAGAGAACAACTCGCTGGGGTCAGTTGTGCCTTCCCACCATGTGGGCCCCAGGAATCAAACTCATGCCCTCAGTAGTAGTGGAAGGGGACTTTACCTGCTTTACCACTTTGCTGGCCTCACTGCAACTGTTTTTTAAGAATATGTGGTATACAGCCTACAATCCACACCACCAGAGAAGCTAGGAAACAAGGAGAACCCTAAGAGAGACATACATGGTTCCCGGGAGAAGGGGAAAGGGATAAGATCTTCTGAGCAAATTGGGAGCATAGGGGGAGGAGAGGGGGAGTTAGGAGAAGGAGAAGAGGAGGAGGGGAGAGGAGGACATGAGAGAGTAGGAAGTTTGAATTGGGGGAAGAATAGAGGAGAGCAAGATAAGCGATACCATAATAGAGAGAGCCATTATAGGCTTAAAGAGAAATCTGGCAGTAGGGAAATATCCAGAGATCTACAAAGATGACACCAACTAACAATCTAAGCAATAGTGGAGAGACTACTTTAAATGCCCTTCCCCGACAATGAGATTGATGACTACTTTATATGTCATCCCCAAGCCTTCATCCAGTAGCTGATGGAAGCAGAAGCAGACACCTACAGCTAAACACTGAGCTGAACTCTGGAATCCAGTTGCAGAGAGGAAGGAATGATGAGCAAAGGGGTCAAGACCTGGCTGGTGAAATCCACAGAAACAGCTGACCTGAACAAGAGGGAGCTCTTGGACCCCAGACTGTTAGCTGGAAAACCAGCATGGGACTGACCCAGACCCCCTGAATGTGGGTGTCAGTTAGGAGGCCTGGGCAATCTATGGGGCCTCTGGCAGTGGATCAATATTTATCCCTAGTATACGAATGGACTTTGGGAGCCCATTCCACAGAGAAGGATACTCTCTCAGCATAGACACATGAGGGAGGGCCTAGGCCCTTGCTCCAAATAGGACAGACTTTGAAGATCTCCCATGGAAGACCTCACCTTCCCTGGGGAGCAGAAAGGGGATGGGGTAGGGGGTTAGTGGAGAGCAGGGGAGGAGGAGAGGGAGAGGGAACTGGGATTGATATGTAAAACAAGCTTGTTTCTAATTTAAATTTGAAAAAAGAGAAAAAAATAATTCTTTCGACTGCATCCAATTTGAAAATAAAACAACTCTTTGCGTTTACTATTAAAAAAAAAAAAGAATATGTGGTATAAAAGTACCTGTTGACCATGACGATGGTTCATCTCTTTCTTGTTCTTTAAGGATTTATTTATTCATGTTTATGTGAATGAGCATGTCTGTGTATATGTATGTGCCAGTGAGTGCAGATGCCCACGAAGGCCAGAAGGCATCGGATCCCTTGAAGCCAGAGTTATATGTGGTTGTGATCCACCTAATATGGGTGGTCCTCTGGAGGAGCAGCAAGCTCTCTTGACCGCTGTGTCATCTCTTGAGCCCCACTTTTCTTTTGCTTTCTTTCTTTCTTTCTTTCTTTTTTTTTTTTTTCCTTGAGACAGAGTCTTGTCAGGTAACCCAGGTCCTTCCTCAAACTCCTGCGTGCTGGAATATTAACAGGCTTACGCCGCCACGCCCGACTTTCCCTCTAGTGTCGTCCTCAGCTTCACCATTAGAGGGCGCCAGGACGCAACACAACAACTCCATTCTCCCACGCACGCGCACCTCACTTGCAAGAAAAGCGGTCTGCGAGGCGGGGTGTGGGGTGGAGTGTGCTGCCTGCGCAGGCGCGGGACGGCTTTGTGACGTCAGGCCGCGCGGCCGGGCCGGGGATCCAGGTGGTAGCTCGCGGAGGCGCTTCCTGGGAGTGACGCGCAGACTCAGCTCCCCCGCGGCCCGCCCTCCCGCCGGCCTCGCCGCGGTCTCCCTCGCACCCTGAGATCGCTGAGCGCTGAACAGCGACCGGGGGAGGAGGCCTTAGGCGCCGCGGCGCGGAGAGGGAGGGCGGGCGGGCAGTGGGAGCGCCGCGGGTCTCTATATGGCGACGGCTCTGTCGGGTCTGGCTGTCCGGCTGTCGCGCTCGGCCGCCGCCCGCTCCTATGGGGTCTTCTGCAAGGGGCTGACTCGCACGCTGCTCATCTTCTTTGACTTGGCTTGGCGGCTGCGCATCAACTTTCCCTACCTCTACATCGTGGCTTCCATGATGCTCAATGTGCGCCTGCAGGTAGGTGAGCCGCGCCCTCCGCATCCCGGGGTCGCGCGCGGCCCTGCCCACCTGGCTCGGCGGGATGCATGTGCTGGGAGGGTGGGGGCTCGTTCCATCAGCCGGGGGCTCAGTGTGTTGGTGCATTTTCCCTCTATGACCCCACTCTGCATAGAGGATGCTTCAGAGAACTGGTCCTACATCTGGGGGTGGGGTCCGAGGAAAGATGACAGGAAGATCCCTTAGGACGCTTTGTCCTTAAAAATGACAAATTGTTGGCGTTCCGGTAGCAGCGAGTTCTTGTGTGAATTGTGCTTCCCCAAACTTTGTGGAGGTTTATTTTGTTATCCTTGTACCTTTAGATTGAAAGTTAATGGTGTTTTGACCACTGTATCCTATTTATTCTGGCCAGGGGTTAGAAATGGCAATGGGGATGAAGATGAGAGAATGAGGTAAAACAAATTCAGAGGCCCGAAACAATTTGGAATAACAGCATGCCCGTGTCAGCATTCTGGAGGCCGCATTTGCTGGAAACAACTGACATTTCCCTATCTCTTGAATTACAAAATGCTTTTCTCTGGCGGAGAGGTTTTTGTTAGTTTGAGTGTTCTGTCTCAGAAAGTAAGAGAGAGGCTGGATAGTGAGCTTCCTTGGATTGTGTTTACACATCTTGGAGTGGCACAGGCTGTGTTGGAGGAAGGACTCAGCTCCACCCCGGGAAACATATAATCTGACAGTGTTGTTTGTTTTTTGTGGTTCTGGAGCTGAACTCGATGGGTACTTTGCATTTGCTGTAGGCAAGGAAAATCATCCCAGCCCCAGACTTACTGTCCATATGTTATTCCCTGGTGTGCAGAGTAGCCAGCTGTAAGTAGTATACCTAGTTTTTCTGTAGTTGGGTCAAATTAGAGTGTAATAGACTTGATGTATGTAAATGCTCCCTGACTAGGTGGTTACAGACCATGTGAAGTCTAAAGCCAAGTATGTTATGTCTATCCAGATTTGCTAAAATGAATTAAGAAAAACCAATTTTAAGGTCCAAATTAAGATACCTTTCCGTTTTTGAGGGGTGAGGCGAGAGGTGTCAGCTGTGTACCGCCACCCTTGGTTATGAGGTACTGCTGGGATCAACTGGGGGCTTCCTGCGAGCTAGACAAGCACTCTAACAAATGAGCTATATCTCTGCTCCCAAATCAAGATATCTCACATGAACAAGGGCTCGTGGCATCCCATGGGGGCAGCAAGTAGCAAACCTGCACAGCAGGTGCTGTAGATGAGTGGAGAGCACTGGTTGCCAGATAACCCACAAAGCCTGCATCCTAGCCAAATTACCAACTTGTAGAAACATGGTCCCAGTGTTTCTGCCAGGTCTGGTAACCTCCTCTGAGAGAAATCAGACATCCTGATTTCTAGACATCAAGTTAGCTCAGAGTTTACAAAAGGAAACTTTGGGGATGTAACTGTCTGTGGCTCCGTTTTTTGGAATCTTGTGTGTACAGTTACATATGATTTATGCTCATTTAGAAAATTACATGAAGACTACAAGAGATTGCTTACTATATAACGTTATGTCTCAAATTGCTGTGTTTTGTACTATTAAGAAGCGACAACAAAAAACAAAACAAAACAAAACAAAAAAACAGGCTAGGGATAGAGTGTTTGCCTAGTATTCACAATGCCTTGGGTTTAATCCCCAGTGCTGCATAAACTGGGTGTGATGATCCATGCCTGTAATCATAGCATTTGGGAAGTGGAGGCAGGAGGATCAGGCTCAGGGTCATCTTCAGCTACGTGGACCCTATCTCAATAAACAAAACCTGGGGTCTGGAGAGATGGCTCAAAGGTTAAGAACGCTGACTGCTCTTCCAGAGGTCCTGAGTTCAATTCCCAGCAACCACATGGTGGCTCACAACCATCCGTTATGAGATGGAAGCAGAATGTTGTATACATAATAAATAAAATCTAAAAAAAAAAAAAAATAAAACCTGAAACACTTCCTCTTGCTTCGTTTCTCTTTGTGCCCTTCTCTTTAGTCCAAGCTACTCCAGTTGCTAGCCTGTACTTTTGTGTATTCTCCATCTGTTTTCCACTGGTCAGTCAGAGGTGTCACATATGTACATATTATGTGTATACATGTATCTGTGTGTATCTAGCAGGAGGAGGCCAGAAGAGGTCGCTGGATCCCATGGAGATGTAGTTATAGGCAGTCCTCTGCAGGAGCAACTGGCACTCCCTAAAAGGGGAGCTATCTCTTGCTCCCTAGAGAAGTCTTCTAAACATATAAGGCATGTCCTGTTGTCCTTAAATATTAGCACATCACGTACATGCTAACCCTTATCATGTGTGGATATGGCTGACCCCTCACTCAGCTTGCACCTTGATGACTGACTAGACTTTGTTAGGGTCTCCTCTTTACTTAGTGGCAGCCAATTCCATTCCTGCTCCTGAGGTGTGGTGAATGTCTTCCTTGACAGGGACATTCTCACAATTAAGTTCTTTCAGAGGAAACTTTCGTAACCCTGCACCTGCTTTCTTCACTGCAGGAGTGCTGGAGGCTCATTTGTTTTATAAGCAATAAACAGCAGCAGATTCCGTTCCCAATGTTTTCTAATTGAGCATCTGTTTGTAGGACAGTGAGATCATCTCTTGAAAGGTGATTCAGATCCATATTTCATAACGGGGAGTGTGCACGGCACTGACTGAAGGCAAGCACATTTGGATCTATAATCAGAGCAGTGTGAGCAGCGAGTGGGTGCAGACCTATCGCTAGCAAGGGCAGCTCAGTGGGTCATGATTCAGCTGTAGCCAGCTGTACAGAATCTGGAAACCAGATGTGGACTCTTAATTCAGGGTCAAGTGGGCCCAGGTAGAGAGAGTAGAACAGTCTCACCAAGTGCTTTGGGAAGCACCCCTTACCCCTTGTAGGGTAAGACAGGCTCTTACTCTACAGCCCTGGAAAGCTTGGAAGTCTTTAGAATTCCTTATGTAGACCAGTCTGGCCTCAAACTCAGAGGCCTGCTTGTCTCTTCCTTGGGTGCTGGAATTAAAGGCATGTACCACAGCCAGAGAAGGAATTCCTAAGACCCATGTAAGGATTTTAGACTTGATTCTTAGACCTGACCAAATGCAGCCTTTTTGTACTGGGAAAGCGGGAGAGGGGTTCTGGGGGTACAATGCTGTACTTGAAATCTTTGTATCTGATGCTTTAAGCTCCCCTGAAGGCTTTAGGACTTCTGTCCATTTGTGATAAATCACTGACTGAACCTAGCTTGAGGGTTTGATTATTCTGCCCTTTGGGTAAGGAATAGAGCCTGACTGAAGGAGACTCCAGCAGCTCATAGCCCTTTTCCTCCAGCATATTGTTCCCTTCCTCTGTTACAGGGGAACGGGAATGTGTTTAAAGTATCAGGCCCCACAGGCTGTGTTAACCCTGCACTTAAATCTCTTGTTCATAGGGCATTGGGTTTCTCTTACCCCCTTGGCAATGCTGGGCATGGAACCCAAGGCCCTTGAAGTCTATCAGAGAGCTGCACCCCAGCTCAGCAGTGAGGCATTTAACAATACTAACAGCTCTTTAGTCTGAAGGATGATTGAACTAGAAAATAGATGCAGATGGATTTGTGGACTCAGAATGGTTATCATTTTAAAGTTCTAGAATTAGAGAGTTGGCTCAGCAGGTAAGAGCACTTGCTGCTTTTGCAGAGGTCCCAGGTTCTGTTCCCAATACCACATGATGGCTCACAACCATATACAACTCTAGTTCCAGCTCTGTGAGTACCATGGGTGCCTGTGATACACAGGCCTGCAGAACACTCATACATACAGAATAAATCTTTAAAAATACGTTTTATTTGTTTTGAATTTTTGAATTATGTTTGGTCAGAGGAAAGAATGACTCCTGTGGGTTGTCCTCTGACTACAGGAGTGACTGCATACATACTCCACACACAAACAAATGTAACAAAAACAAAAAAACAAAAAAACAAAAAAACCCAAACAAACAAACTTTTAAAAGAGTGCTGTTTGCAAACAAGTATATACCTATAATCCAAGCTACTTGTGAGGTTGAGACAGGAAGATCACTTGAGCCCAGGGATGGGGGCATATGAGTGCCTTGTATGTGCTCCTTTGTGCACGTATGTGTAGGTCCAGAGGTCAGCCTTGGGTGTCTGTCTTCAGGTGCAAGCCTCTTGATTTTTTGAGATTGGGTCTCTCACTGACTTTAGGCTCTCTAATTTGACTAGAATGGCTGGTCAGGGAGCCCCAGGGATCTTCCTGTCTCTAGTAATTCTCTTGTGTCCAATTCCCTGGTGCTGGGATAATAAGCCCAACTTCCTGGTGCTGGGATAATAAGCCCGGGACACCATACCTAGGTTTTTTTTCTGGAGTATGGAACTCAGGTTCTCATGCTTGCATGGAAAGTACTTGGCCAGTAGAACTGTCTCCTCAGCCAGTTTGTGGTTGGTGTAGGCAACATAGTGACAAGATCCCTGTCTCAAAATAGAAAAAAGGATTGGAGAAACTGCTCTTGCAGAGGACTGGAGTTTGGTGTCCAACACGGACACTTAATGGCTCACAACAGTTTGTGATTCCTCCTCCAGGGGATCTATTGACCTTTGAGGGCACTGTACTCATGTGAATATACATCCCCCAGCCTCATAATTAAAAAAAAAAAAGAATAAATCTTAAAAAACAAAGCCAGGCACATCTTTAATCCCAACACTCAGGAGGCAGAGGCAGACAGATCTCTATGAGTTCAAGGCCAGCCTGGTCTAAGTGAGTTCTAGACTAACCAGGTCTATACAGTTTCTCTTTCTCAAAGCAAAACAAACAAAAAACAAAGTAAAGAAAGTGTTGTTTTTAAGCAAGCCTCAATCTTCTGTGGTTATTAACATCCCACTGTTTTCTGCAGCATGGGAAGACAGTAAAAAGTGAGAATCAGGGCTGGAGAGATGGCTCAGCGGTTAAGAGCACTGGCTGTTCTTCAAGGGGACCCCCAGCACCCACCTAGCAGCTCACAACTGTCTGTAACTCCAAAGTCTTAACACCGTCACACAGATACACATACAGGGAAAACACCAATGAACATAAAATAAAAATAAATTATTTTTAAAAGAGTGAGAATCTTTGGGAGGCAGAAGCAGGTGGATCCCTCTGAGTTCTAGGCCAGCCTGATCTACAAAGCAAGTTCTAGGGCAGCGAGGGATATACAGAGAAACCCTGTCTATACCAATTGATACATACAATAAAAACAATCAGGGTGGGGCCATGGTAGCACATACCTATAATCCCAGCACTTGGAACGTGGAGGCTGGAAGATCAGGAGTACAAAGCCAGCCTGGGTTACACGAGACCTTGCCCCTCTCTAACTAAAATAAAAATTAAAACATATATATGCCGATGGTGGCAGTGGTGGCACACACCTTTAATCCCAGCACTTGGGAGGCAGAGGCAGTGGATCTCTGACTTCAAGGCCAGCTTGGTCTATAGAGTTCCAGGACAGCCAGGGCTATGCAGAGAAATCTTGTCTTGAAAAAACAACAACAACAACAAAAAAAATAAAAAACAAGCCAACATACATAACCAGTATCATGAATACCTGCTGGAACAAGCCATGCCTACAACTTTTCACTTGTACATCCTGTGAGAAACATGGATCAAGTGTCTTAGTCCCTTACCACCCACCCAAAGAGAAGGCCTAAAGAACAGAGAAAAGATACTGTAAAGGCTGGTGATAATCGCCAGACCAAGGCATGCTCTTGTTTCACCTACAGCTTCTCCCTCCTGCCCTGACTTGGCAAGCCTTCGAACCTTTCTTTGCCTTGTATGCTCTTAACAATCCCTCCTCCTCTTTTTAAGTTTTTTGAGACAGGGTTTCTCTGTGTTGCTCTGTCTGTCCTGGAACTTGCTCTGTAGACCAGGCTGGCCTGGAACTCAGAAATCCTCCTACCTGTGCCTCCTGAGTGCTGGGATTAAAGGTGTGTTGCACCACCACCCGGCTCTGACCCACTCATTTAGTACTGGGGATCGGATCCACAGCCTCTCTCAATCATTGAACTACATCCCTGGTTCTTAGCTCAGATATCCTCTTTCTATTACATCTTACTTATTCTGTGTGTATACGTGCGTGTGCATGTGTGTGCATCCCTGTGCACATGGATGTCATAATGTGTGTATGGAGGTCAGAGTACACCCTACAGGAGCCCCTTGCTCCTAGTGTGTGGGTCCTGAGGCTCAAACTCAAGTCAGTAGGCATGGCATGGCCGCAAGCACATTTCCCCACAGCTACTCTTTCTTCTCTCAGAACCTCTTTCCTAAATCCATAGCTTCACGGGTTTCAGTACCCTCTCACCACTTGGGCATCTTCTTTCCTCTTGTATTTAATAAGTGTTTGCTTTACCAGACATTGTATTACACACCTGGAATCCCAGCATGTCGAGATGGTAAGGGAAGAAAAATTCTTTTTTTTGGGGAGGGGGGAGAAGAATTCTTAACAGCTTATCCTGTAAGCTAGGTATGATTCCAGCACATAAGAACCAGAGGCAAGAGCATCAGGTTCAATATCAGCCTCAACTACAGAGTGAGTTTGAGGCCAGCTTGGGTCACATGAAACCCCATCTCAATAAATAAATAAACAAACAAAAATTATCATGCTAGTTAAGTGTATAATTCAGGGACCTTAATACCTTTGTTGTCACACCACCCATTTTCAAAACTTCTCCATCACATGGAAATCTTTCTTGTTTTCTAAGGGGAAGAGGAGCTGGCTGGCATTCTGAATAAAACAGAGAAGATCTCATTGAGAAGGGGACACTTTAGCAAAACCTTGGCAGAGGTGAAGGCTGTTGCCACCTTGATGTCTGGTTCAGAGGAGTGCAGAGTATGGACAGAGGGCAGAGCTGTCACCAGGACCCACACTCAGGCCAAACCTGGAACAGCAGGAAGCTGGAGGCTAGAATCGTGAGCCAGGAAGAAAGTGGCAGATTTGTGCAAAATACATTGGAGGAGCTAGCTCCCTTGTCTGCTTTTCCTTGGTATTTTAGTGTGTGTGTTTGTGTGTAGGCTAGAGGATAATTTATCTGGTCAGTTCTTTCTTTCTATAATGTCGGTCCTGGGCATCAAATTCAGGTCATCAGGCTTGGTGGAAAGTAACTTTTCTTTCTGAGCCCTCTCACTTGGTCCAGTACCTACATTCAGTCCTTTCCTTTCCTTTCCTTTCCTTTCCTTTCCTTTCCTTTCCTTTCCTTTCCTTTCCTTTTTCCTTCCCTTCCCTTTCCTTCCCTTCCCTTCCCTTCCCCTCCTCCCTCCCTCCCTCCCCTCCCTCCTTCCCTCCCTTTTTCTTTCCTTTTTAATGTGTATGTGTGTGTATGTGCTTGTATATGTGTATTTATGCAGATGCCTGTGGAGGCCAGAAGAGGGTGTTGGATCCCATGGTCTGGAGTTACAGGTGATTGTGACCACCCAGTGTGGGTGCTGGGAACTGAACTTGGGTCCTTTCCAGAAGCAGCAAACACTCTTAATCCCAGAGACAGCTCCCCTGCCTCTTACCTATATTCTAGACTTGGTTTCATTTTGCTTAACTGTTTTGAGACAGCCTTACCAGGCTGCCCTAGAACTCATTTTGTAGTTCAGGCTACTGGAATTCCAGATCCGTCTTGTCTCCCTGAGCGCTGGGATTACAAGCTTGTATAAGCACCCTCCTTGACTTGTTTCTGAAAGAGTTGGAAATAATCCTGTATGGTCCAGGCAGATGTTGATGTATGAATTCTGGGCTGTGGAGAAGACGAGAACCAACACCAGAGGTCCTTTGATCTTCACATGTGCACACACACTTGTATCCATCACACGCATAAAGACTTTTTAAAGTATGTGAATTTATTCTGTTTCTACTAATGTGAAAAGACATCTATCAAGTATAAGGTGATGGGAACAATCAGCTGAAGACTGCTGCCAGGCTGTGGTGGTGACGCCTTTAATCCCAGCACTCAGGAGGCAGAGGCAGGTGGATCTCTGTGAGTTCAAGGCCATCCTGATCTACAGAGTGAGTTCCAGGACAGCTAAGGCTACACAGAGAAACTCAGTCTCAAACAAACAAAACAACCAAACCTGCTTACTGCTGGGGTTACACTTAGTGTGCTGAGCTCCAGGGAGGGAAGAACCAGTTTCTTCATCCCTTGATAGTTTTGTAGGATACAGTAGAATTGAATAAACTACTTCTACATGCAAAAGAATGAATTTGGAGGAGCTAGTATGTAGCTCAGTGGCCAAATGTTAGCTCAGCATGGATGAGACTCTGGGTCCATCTTTAAGATCAGGGGGAAGAAAGTGAAAAAGACTATCCACAGAAGAAAGAAAGCATTCATTGGGAAAGTAATTTGGTAAAGGATTAATACCCTGAGCAGAGAAAGATCTCTTACAAATAAAAACAAACAAAAAACAATAACCAAACAGCTCAATCCAGTCATTGAAAGAGCTGGCATAGAGGTTTATCTAAGAAGGTACGCAGATGGCTAGTGTGTCCTTGAGAAGATCCTGGGCTCCAGGAGAAAGCAGATCACTCAGAAGCAGTGGGAGGCCACTCCACACCTGTTAGGATGGCTGTTGTCAAGGTAGAGGGTGGGAGTGGGGGTTGCTGAAGCAGATGCTGTGTCCTCATTCCTTGTGTGCTGCTGGTCAGTATGTAAAATGCTCAGCTGTGTGAGAGCCTGGAGTTTCGTCACACAGTTGAATGTGGACTTAACCCACCGCCTACCAAATCTGCTTCTGGGTATTCACCTGAGAGGTTTGAAAATGGATTCAAAGCCTGATCCTTCAGTGTTGATAAACAGTAGCAACAAGTCTGTGGACAGGTGAGTGGATAAGGCACAGGGATGTGGCCTGGCTGGAAGAAACTTCGTCTAGCATGCCCTGAGCCCTATCCTCCATCCCCAGCACTGCATATAATTCAGGCAAGATGTCCTAGGCCTGTAGTCCCCGTACTCAAGAGGTGGAAGCAAGAGATCAGGAGTTCAAGGTCATCTTCAGCTATGTGGCCTGTTTGAGGTCAGCCTGGCTACTTGAGACTGTGCCTAAAATAAATAAGAAAAGAAAAAAATGATAAAGAAATAGCCCTGAGAGTCCCTATAGACCTCCCCACCTCTAGTGTGAGCATGCCACTTAGATGGTTCCCATTTCTTTCACCAATGTGCGTTACCACTGCTGGATCTCACTTTGAGTTTATTAATAGTTGCTGTTTCTCCAGATAACCTTCAGTTGGCTGCTGGACCTTTGGGTTGTTGTCACTATCTGACTATGAATACTATTGCTCTCTCTCTCTCTCTCTCTCTCTCTCTCTCTCTCTCTCTCTCTCTCTCTCTCTCTCTCTCTCTCTCTCTCTGTGTGTGTGTGTGTGTATGTGTGTGTGTGTGTGGTTGTTTGTCTGGTGCATGCACATGAGTGTGGACGCATGTGCCCAAGTGCACATTGAAACAGCATCTCACTGAACTGGAAGCTCCATGTTTCAGCTAGGATAGCTGGGGATTTTGTTTCCATCCTGGAAATGCTGGGGTTACAGTTGCTCATGTGGTCATTCACACCTTTTTGGAGTGTTTGTTTGTCTGTTTGAGTGTGGGGAATTTGAACTCAGGTTCTCATGCTAGCACAGGAAGTGATATTGCTTACTTGCTGGGATTCAAGGTAGGTACCGCCATGCTCAGTCTGAAAATTGTTTTTTGAGATTTATTTATTTCTATTTTATGTATATGTGTACGTGCCCCTTTTGCATGCCTGGTGCCCTCAGAGGCCTGAGGGAGAACATCAAATCCACTGGAACTGGAGTTATAGGTGGTGGTAAGCAGCCGTGTGGGTGCTGTGTTTGAACACCAGTCTTCCGCAAGAGCAACAAGTGCTATTAACTGGTGCACCTCTGTCCAGATCCCTGAAGTTTATTTTTGTAGAGTTGAAGTTTAGCAATCCTTTTTCATGTTTGATATTTGCTGCCACTAGGAAGTCCTTATTCACTTATGTTCTGGTGCCATTACTTCATGTTTTTGAGATAGATTTCTGCCATGTAGTACATGCTTGCCTCAAACTGGAAAGGCTCTTTCTTTGTCTTGGCCTCCTCCATACTGGCATTACAGTCATGTACCACCGCAGTGTGTGTGTGTGTGTGTGTGTGTGTGTGTGTGTGTGTGTGTGTGTGTGTGTGTGTGTGTGGTTGATACCAAATCAAGGGCTTTGCCAGACATGTCCATGCACACCAGCGCTTGGGAAGCAGAGGCAGGCAGATTTCATTGAATTCAAGGGTAGCCTGGTCTATATAGTGAGTTGTAGACTAGCAAGGGCTACATAGTGAGACTCTGGTCTCAAAAACTCAACAAAATGAAATCCCAAACCAACTAAGAGCTTTGGGCAGGCCAAGGTAAACACTCCACCATTGGGTTATATCTCTCTTGTCCCTTGTTATTGATTATGAGAGGAAGGTTAAAGACGGGTTCTTATGTAGCCCTAAGCTGGCCTCAGACTTATGGGAATAGCTGAGCATGACCTTGAACTCCTGATCTTCCTTTCTCTGCACTCTCCCTGAATACTGACAGTAAAGCCATGTGCCACCACACTGCCTGGCTCATTTTAACTCTCTGGGGCAGTGAGTGTGTATGTGGATGCTGAGGACAACCTCCAGTGTCATTCCTTAGGTGCTGTTCATCTTGTTTCTTTCTCACTGGACTGGAACTTGCCCAGTAGGCTAGGCTGACTGGTGGCCAGCAAGACTCAGGGATTTGCCTGTCTCTACTACCCTAGTGCTGGGAATAAAAGCCCCCCACCCTCAGATATGGACCTGGAATTGAGGTCTTTCTAGCTCTTACTTTCATTTTAATTTGAAATTTTTATTTGTGGGTATGTGTGCGCACGGAGGCCAGAAGAGGGTATTGGATCCCTGGGCAGTTGTGAGTTGCCCATTTTTTGAGTGCTGAGAATTGAACTCAGGTCCTGTGGAAGAGCAATAAGCATTCTTAACTGCCATGCCCTGTCCAGTCCTTCACTCTTACAGTTTGTCCTACAAACATGTTATGAGGTGTGGGTATAGATTGACCTCTGAGCAGTATTACAGTGAGGTTTAAGCATGTGGGTTAATGAATCACTAGAAGGGAAACCTGGATCTACTCTGTCTACTTGTTCTGCTGTCCTCGAATTAGGACCTAGAACAGCACCAGACTCAAGGACGGGCTTGGGGAGCAGCTGATTGAATCTGTAGCAAAGAAATCCTAGGAGCCGAATCCCAGGTAAACAGGTTAAGCATTTGAGACTTCCAAAGTTACCATCTACTCTCACCAGCAGTGCAGGGCCTGCCTTGGGTAGACTATTCACTGCTCAGCAGCCCACTTCGGGGTTTGACCTCTGAGATCTTGGGGCTGCCCCACTGAGTTGCACTTGTCTTTTGGGGTCCCAGCAGCCTTTCATTCATTCCCTGAGATACTTGCCACCGCTGTCACTGCCTGTGGATGCTACTGAAGAGGATGCTCAGCCCACAACACGTGGTGGGAAATTTCGACCTTTCCTGAGGATACCAAGTTGCCCAACTCCCCCAGAGCTGGCTGTGGCTTCTCCATATTGAATATACTTTTGGGCAGCTGTGTGACCAGGAGACAAAGTGTGGCCATAGGGCACAGCTGGCATTGCGAGATTAGTTGTGATGCAGAGATGCTTGCCTGGTCAGTAGAAAAAACTCAGTGATGTGTCCTCCCTGTGTTCATAAGCCAGCTTCAATCAGAAGGGTAGTATTGGCCCTTTCCTCACCCTTAGTAGTGTGTAGAAATTTGCAACCTCCAGCCTGATTCCTAGTCAGGACCCATTGCTACCAGGATCTACTTAACAGCGCTCCACAGCTGCAGGCTTGGTCCCCTTAGAGTGTGTGCTGAAGCCATCAGCATACAGGATCCTGCTCAAGCCCATTGCCCTACTCACGGTGACTCCTCCTTAGGACTGCCCTTGCTAGCTTGCTTTGGAAAGTATTGGGGGCAGGATATTTTTAGGTTACAAAACAGTGGTAGTCTGGACTGTCAGGTGCCCAAGGCCATTAATAGCCTGGGTTAGGGAAGGTGAGGAGACAGGCATCCAGCAGGGCAACAGCTGCCTAACTGGGTCAGGTCTATTGTCGTTTAGCAGGTTGACTGCCTCATACAGGGAGATGCTATCTGACTGCCCTGAGGAACGTGGACATGCCTGGGAGCCTTTGCTCCCACTTGTCTATTAGATTGTGAGCCCTTAGCATCTTCAGTGGGGGTGAAGGGAATGGATGTTGAGGAGCTGATTCCCAGGACTGTATTTTATTTTTCCCTTGAACTTGGAAATAAACTCCTCTCTGACTTGGCATTTGGGTGGGCAGGTTTGTTTGCCATACCTTAACAGAATTCTTTTGTAGACTTATAACAGGGGCTGGGGGTTATAAGACCTGGGACTAAGGGGATTATTTGTATCTTTATGTATACTTTATTTACATTTTTATCTATTTGAGTCAGGGTCTCATATAGCCCAGGCTGACTTCAAACTCACTCTGTAGCCGAGAACAGCCTTGAACTTGTGATACTCCCGTCTCCATCTCTATGCTGTAAGTAAGCCTACACTAGTCTGGAATTCACTACAGAGCCCAAGCTGGCCTGTGGTCAGTGCCTCTCACTGTCTGTGTTCAGCTCTATGGCCCCACTCCTCAAGGAACTAGCATTTGATGATATTTTGTGTATGTAAATGTTTTAATAACCCCCGTCACAGAATTTTCATTTGATTGTCTTTTCTAGGTTCACATTGAGATCCACTGAAGGCCATCCCTGACTAATAGACATCACCCCGGCTCACTGCATCAGAGGGAGCAAAGCATGAGGGGTGGAAGAGGGACCCTAGGTACTTGCCTGGAAACTGTAAAGAGGTCACAAGGAGGTGACTTGGACAAACTATCATGTGGCCTTAAGACGAGAAGCCAGAAGGGGAGCCCCAGCTCAGCAGATGTGCCTTCCTGGACAGGTCAGCCTGCAGCAGATACTGATGGAAAGTCACAGGACACAGTGGTGGCATCCTTGGGAATGAAACATGATCAGAGTGAGGCTGACCTCATGCTTCACAGTGGGTACAGAGTGCTTCAGTATCTGAAGGAATCAATGGGAAGAAATTTGGCTCCAGCAGCTTCTGTAAGCAAGGTTCTGTCATCTGCTTTGGAAGAACATCTGTCAGGGGTATCCTATGGCATTGGAGATGCCATAGGAAGCGACTGGCCAGGAAGAAGGCCCAGGGCCACAGACAGCTGTGGACAGTACCCCAAAGGAGAGTCCTGGGTGTCAGGATGGCCAGGCCATCCAAAACTGAGGGAAATGGGTTTCCTGAAGGGTGAACAACTAAGTGCTGCCACTGAGGGGCCGGACACCAGGTTGGAACTGTCTAACCCATATTTTGAGCTGTGCCAGCTGCTATATGCTTATGCCTATTGTGCAGTTCTCCCAGAAGACGAGACAAGATGTGTATTCCTCCACTGTTCATACCCCTGTTTTCAGAACAAAAAGTAGAGTACGAGGAAACTCTCTCAAGCTTAAAAAACACTTCAGATGGTCTGCAGATAGTCATGAGGTCACTGGCTCTGCAATCTTCCAGATTAGCAAGTCTGATGCCATAGTTAAGGTACAAGCAGAACAATAAAAATAGCAGATTAATTTTAAAGGTTGTCTTGCAGTTTCTTTTGCATTAAATCTGGCATACGCTGCAGCCATTCAGTTCCTGCTCTGATTCCTGTGACCAGACACACCTCGCTGATTGATGCAGAGGGACATTTTGAGCATGTTTTCAGTTGTTTCGGAAAGACTTGGAACTGGGAAAACCCTTCCAGGAGATGATTGGTCTATCCAGTATAAGATCAGACGAGAACTATGTAGTGCAGAGTTCTTTATCGTGGAGACCCATTCTAAAGGGCTAGCATCCCAGATGCCGCCTGTCTTGGCTCACTTCTGGCCATCTGATGGAAGTGGAGATCTGTAGGCTACCCCCTCCACTTCTGGTAAGCCTTGCTCTGGTCATGAAGAGTCTCACCATCTGCACTGTATGGACTCTCTGACCTGCAGCCACACATCCTGTCTCACGTGCTCTTTCCTTCCGCTTGAATTGTAGTTTTCAACGGCAGCACTTTGGAAAAGTTGCAATATTAAATTTAGGATTATCTTAAACCACAGAAGAGTTTGAGACTCTTTTCTGCTGACAGAACACAGATTACAAATGAAGTGGTCCTCCCCCCCAACCCTAGGATTCATGATCTCTTTTATCTTAAGATTATTTTCTAAAGTAATTCTCCATTTGTGGTTTGTTGATAACTTTAATAAAGGTCGCTTAAGGAGTGGACATTTTTAAAGCTCCCTACCCAAGAGAGAGTTAAAAAACAGCCCAGGGTGGGGGAGAGAGCAACCTGACTGTATATGTCATTTTATTGTGTGCTAAATTACTATGCCATGGGCTATTTTAGTGTTTTGGGGAAATAATAAAATCTGTTCTTTAGCATAATAAATATGTTTTATTTTGTGTGTGTGCTCATGTTTCCTCGTCTTTTTGTTAATGTCACCATCTTCCTAACATTTAAGCATCTTTAGCATGGGGTGAAATAGGTTACTGATGAAAATGAGTCAACTTGAAAGCCAACACAAAGATAGATTTGAACTCCTCTTCCTCCCTCCCATCCTCCCTCTTATCCTCCCACCTTCCTTCCTTGCTCTCTTGTCCCCCTTTTTCTCTTCTTTCTCACAGGTTCTGAAATAGTGCAACATGGCCAAATATGGTAGCATACACCCAGCATGCAGAAGGCTGAGGTATGAGTTCTAGGCTAGCCTGAACTGATTCATGAGTTCAAACACAGCCTGGTCTATTAATGAATTCTAGGCTAACTTGGATAACAAAGCAAGAATGTCCCAGGAAATGAAGCAAAGGGCAAGGGACTCGGGAAATTGCTTTCTATGCAAGTTTGACCTGAGTTTGATACCCAGAACCCATATACAGCAGCCCAGTATAGCTGCATTGTTTACAATCCCAGCACCCGGGAGGTGATGGAGTCCTTGGAGCTTGTTGGCCAGCCAGTCTAGCCTAATTAGTGAACTCCAGGCCAGTGAGAGGGCCTGTATGAAAGAAGGTGAAGGTGGGGGTAAGGGTGGGAGTGGGGGGCCTGGAAAGAATGGCTCAGCAGTTAAGAACCTGACTGCTCTTCCAGAGATCCCAGGTTCAATTCCCAGCATCCACATGGCAGCTTATAGCTGTCTGTGACTCCAGTTCCAGGGGATCTGACACCCATGGTAAAACACCAATCGATGAACATTTAAAAAAAAAAAAGTGGATGGCTGGGTAAGAGTGACACCTGAGGCTGATCAGGCCCACACACCTGTGCATGAACATCCCTACATGAGCATGCCTCCCCCAACCAGTATGCATAGAGTGCAAAGTTGTCATCTGTGGTTGGGTATGGTGGCACACTCAATCCTGGTACTTGAGATGCAGAGAAGCAGAAGAGCCTAGAGGTGAAGGCCGGCCTAGGCTACAATTATCTCAAAATACCAAGAAAGCTGGGCATGGTGGTTCACATCTGTAGTCCCAGCATTCAGAAGCAAAACAAAACATCATGACTTCAAAGAAGACGTATAAACATTTGAGACATAGTGGAGAAATAAGATGCTTTAGGTCTGGCTGACTGTGGTGGAGAACACCTGTAACCCTAGCACTCCTGAAGCCAAAGTTGTCTTGAGTTTGAGGCCAGCCTGAGCCACATGAGGATGCCTTTTGTTTGTTTGTTTGTTTGTTTGTTTGTTTCTCTGTGTAATAGTTCTGGCTGTTGTGGAACTCAGAGACCCATCCAACTCTGCCTCCCAAGCCCTGGAATTAAAGGTGTGCCTCACCACTGCCTGGCAGGTGAGGCTATCTTAAATTCCACATCCCCCCCCCACTATAAAGTTTCGTAGAATGTGTAGCTTTGCCTGACCTTAGACTTGCAGCATGTGGCTGTAGATGACTTTCAACAACAACTCTATTTCCTGAGTGCTGCAACTGCGGGCATGCACTGTGAACCTGTTTTATGTGGTGCTGCAGATGGACCACAGGGCCTTATGCATGCTGGGTAAGAACTCGGTTTCCAGGTTTCCGTGCTGCTCCACATCCACTCCCTACAGCTTTTGCTCTTAAGGACTGAACAATACAATTTAAATTTAACAGCTATGCCCAGCTAAAAATGTTGGACTTGCTATTCACATCTGGAAATAGTGATTTGCTTTCTTAAAAAAAGAAAAAAAAGTTGGAGTGAATGATGAGGTCTTGAGCTCATTAGGTGGCTGCAAGACTGGAGAATAAAAAGTACATTAAAAGTGCTCATGTGGCCAGGTGTTGGTGGTGCACGCCTTTAATCCCAGCACTTGGGAGGTAGAGGCAGGCGGATCTCTGTGAGTTCGAGGCCAGCCTGGTCTCCAGAGCGAGTGCCAGGATAGGCTCCAAAGCTACACAGAGAAACCCTGTCTCAAAAAAAAAGTGCTCACGTGTAAGGGGGGCTAGTGAGGGGGCTAGTGAGAGGCTCGAAGTTAAAGATTGCCAACAAGCCTGATGGCCTGATGGCCTGATGGCCTGAATTCAATTCCAGGAATTCACATGGTGGAAGATGAGAGCCAGTTCCTCCAAGTTGCCTTTTGACCTCCATGCCCAAATAGCAAGTAAATAAATACAATAATACAATTTAATGTAGAGAGAACTCTACATTACAATTCTGTTACATCAGATCAGAGCACTCAGCCTGTAAATTTGAGTATCCAAGGGTTTACACTTAAGTTATGTAATACATGGCTTGTGCCTGTGTATAAATAAAATTGTCACATAAGAGTGATCTGTTTACACACAAGTATTTAAAAATTTTTTAATTACGTTATTGTGTGGATGAGTGAGTGGGTGTGTGTTACATTGCTTATGTGGAAGTCAGTGAATAATCGTGTGTGTGTGTGCATATGCTATCAAAATTCATTGGTTAAGAGGCGTCTACTTTTGCCGGGCGTTGGTGGCGCACACCTTTAATCCTAGCACTTGGGAGGCAAAGGCAGGCAGATCTTTGTAAGTTCGAGGCCAGCCTCATCTACAGAGAGAGTTCCAGGACAGCCAGGACCACACAAAGAAACCCTGTCTCAAAAAAAAGTTGTTTTTCATTATATTACAGATGTGTGTGTGCATGTGCCATTGCACAGAGGTGGGGTTCAGAGAGCAGCTTATAGGAGTTAGCTGTTTTGTACATATGGGGTCTGGGGATTGAACTTGGGCTTTGTAGCAGGCACCTGTACCTGCTGAGTCATCTCACCAGTCCAAAAGATTGTATTTAGAGTTACTTGTTTAGGAAAGATAAAGTTCTAAAAGGTAGAATTGGTTTTTCTTGCTTTCCTGGGGTCCATTAAGACTCCATGCTTTTGTGTCAGGGTCTCATATGGTCCGGGTTGTGCTCAACTCCCCACATAGCCAATAATGGTGCCTACAAAGGCCAGAAGAGGGCATTGGATTCCTTGGGACTGGAGTGACAGAAGCTTGTGAACCTCCATGTGGGTGATGGGAACTGAACTTGGGTCTCTGCAAGAGCAGCCATTGCTCTTAGCCTCTGAGCCATCTCTTCATGCTTTGGACTATGTCAGCAGAGACTTGCTAGATCAGACATGGCAGGCCTCTTTTTTCCCCCCCAAGACAGGACATCACTATGTAGCCCTGGTTGGCTGGGTACTATGTAGACCAGGCTGGGCTCAAACTCGGAGAGTGCCTGTTTATCCCTCCCAAGTGCTGGGCTTGAAGGTGTGTGTCACCATATCCACCTGGGCATAGTTGTTTTTGAAGATTGTCTTAGGAGTGCTTGCTTAGCACACAGGAGGCATTGGGTTCAATTCAAAACAACGTGCATGCGCGCGCGCGCACGCGCACACACACACACACACACACACACACACACACACACACACACACCTGGAGGACGGGAGTCTGCCTTGGTGGTTTCGTTCCGTGTATCACACAAAAAGGATTTCAATAGAAAATTCTAGTTCTGAAGGTGAACTGTAGTGGTCGTGATGCCACTGGAAGAAAGGCAGTGTGGGACTGGAGAGATGGCTCAGAGGTAAAGAGTGCTTGCTGCTCTTCCGGAGCACCGGGTTCCATTCCCGTCACCCACATGGTGGCTCACAACTGTCTGTAACTCCAAGATCTGACACCATCACACAGGCATGCATGCAGGCAGAACACCAATGCACATAAAATCAAAAGGCAGTATTTGGAGCCAGGAAGACAAACTTACTGCATCAATACACGCAAGGATCAAACCTACCAGAAGAGGGAGCCACATGTCCACCTAGGCAAATGAACTGCTTTCAAAAAGCCTTCATTTTTTTCATACTGGTTAGTTTATTGCAGTGTCTGTTTCATCTTCCCTTCCTCCCTCTCTTCTCCCTTTGTCCTCCCCCTTCTTCTATTAAACTTCACATTTTATTCACGTGTGTGTGTGTGTGTGTGTGTGTGTGTGTGTGTGTGTGTGTGTGTGTATTTTTGTTGGTTTTGTTGAGACAAACTCTTGATATGTAGCTCTGACTGACCTGGAACTCACTGTTTAGCCCAGGCTGGCCTAGAACTCTTGGCAACCCTGCTTCATCCACTTGAGTGTTGGGATTACAGACGTGCACCACCATGCCTGCCTTTTTTCTTGCTTTTTTTCTTTTTTAAGAGGCTTAAAAATGTGCCATATTGTAGGTCAGAGGCAACTTGTTCTCTCCTTCCACCATGCAACTTCCAGGGATCAAACTCAGGTCATCAGGCTGGCAAGACAAGTGCCTTTACCTGCTGAGCCATCTCACCAGCCCCATACCCAGCTTTTAGTTCACATTTGATCAGTTTCCCATTTGCATTCTTTTTATATCTCAGGATACAATCCATAAAGCTACATGGTATATAATATGCATCAAATTGTGCATGAATCATCCATGGCTGAAGATTGAACCCTGTGTTTGCTAGGCAAACCAACCAAGGAGGCACACCTGTAACCCTGATGTACATAGGTATTTGAGGAGACCATTACGCACTAGAGTTTACATAGTTCCTTATTTACTCAAACAGAAGGAAGTGGATTGCAGAAAGAACAGTTTGCTGAAAGGTAAGATTTATTTTGTGTAGCAAATTAAACAATGAAATAGGTTCATGGTTCTGATAGGTTATGCTGAACTCAGTGTTGCATACCACTGAGTTGATTTGGCCATCTTGACTTTCTCATCTGTTTTAAGAAATGCTTATTTTTTTATTAATGTATGTGTCAGTTTGAGCGAATGTCACATGTGTGCAGGTACCCATGGGACCTAGTAGAGGGTGTCAGATCCCCTAGAGTTGGAGTTATAGGTAGTTATGAGGTTCCAGATGAGGGTGCTGAGAACAGGAGTCCTCTGTAAGGGCTGTAAGAACTTGGAATCAATGAACCATTTCTCTACTCCCATGAGATTGGATAGGTAGATAACATATATGTACATATTAAGAATTTATAACAGACAAGAATGGATCATGTCAATATGTATGTTTTTATTTTTTGAGATTTTTATTTTATGTGTATGAATGTTTTGCTTGCATATGTCTCTGTACCACTTGTGTCCAGTGCACACAGAGATGAGAAAAGAGCATTGAATCCCTTGGAATGGAAGTTATGGATGACTGTGAGCTATCATTTGGGTGAGCAACCATTGCTCTTAAAGCTGAGCCATTTCTCCAGCCCCCCCATATATGAGAGAGAGAGAGAGAGAGAGAGAGAGAGAGAGAGAGAGAGAGAGTGTCTATGTGGGAAGTGCAGGTGCTAACACAGATGCCAAAGGTGTCAAACAGCTGGAGTTTTAGGCGGCTGTGAGTCACCTGATGTGTAAGTGTTGGGAAGCAAATTCCAGTCCTCTGGAAGTGCATTCATTACTCGTAACTGCTGAGCCATCACTATGGCCTCTACTGAAACATTCCTAACCTCTAGGAATAGGGCTCAGTGGGTGAACAGGCTCGCCACCAAGTCTGAAAAACTGGTCCTTAGAACTCCCATGGTGGAGGGAGAGAACAGACTCCCCGGACAGAGTTGTCCTCTGTCCTCCACGAGGGTGCTGTGGTATAGGTACATGCGCACCCAAACATAATAAATAGATAAATGATTGTAAAAGTTTATGGGCTGCTGCTTTCTTTTAATTCCAATGAGTTGCTGCAATTCCTCATGCATTTTTGTAGAAAGACCCATCAAAGAAAAATGTATAATGACAAATTGTGATGATCGAGTATGTATAAATAGCTTGCAAGCTTGTTAGTATCTCAGAGATGTTTTGAGCACCACTTAGGACTTGTTCAAATAAAGCAGTTTGCCGGGATAAACTCCAGACTTTCTCTTTGTTATATATGTCTGGTTTAGTCTGTTACAGAACAATTGCCAGGATAGCTATTTCCTGTCTTCTGCATGGATCTCACATGCCATATTTAAAATTCTTCTGATATGTTCCACAAGATCTCAAAACCGGGAGGGAATTTATTATAGAAATCAGTATCTTTTTACTCTGTTCATAGCAAGAAAAAGTTTAAATTTTAATCACATTTATGGGTGTGCATGTGTGTGTGCACTTGTGCAAGTGTAAGCCAGCCACAGGGAGAAACCAGAAGTCAGAAAGCAAATTTCCAGGCTGTGGAGGGTTGGGGCACATACTATTTTGTTGTTGTTTGTTGTTGTTGTTTTTGTTTTTTCGAGACAGGGTTTCTCTGTGTAGCTTTGGAGTCTATTCTGGTACTCACTCTGGAGATCAGGTTGGCCTAGAACTCACATAGAGAGATCTGCCTGCCTCTGCCTCCTGAGTGCTGGGATTAAAGGCGTGTGCCACCAATGCCCGGCCAGGGCACATACTTTTAATCCCAGCACTTAGGAGGCAGAGGCAGGCAGATCTCTCTATGTGAGTTCTAGGCCAACCTGGTCTACATAGTGAGTTCCAAGAGAGCCAGGGCTACACAGAGAAACCCTGTCTCAAAAACAAAACAAAACAAAACCAGGCTTGAAGGAGAAGCTTCTCTTTCACCATGTGGTTCCTGAAACTTGAACCAGTGCTTGGATTAAAGGCGAGTACCACCAGTGCTTGGCCCTTTTCTTTCACATTTTTTTTTAAAGTGTGCATAAGCCGGGTGTTGGTGGCGAATGCCTTTAATCCCAGCACTCGGGAGGCAGAGGCAGGTGGATCTCTGTGAGTTCGAGACTAGCCTGGTCTACAAGAGCTAGTTCCAGGACAGCCTCCAAAGCCACAGGGAAACCCTGTCTACAAAAACAAACAAACAAAAACAACAACAAAAAAGTGTGTGTGTGTGTGTGTGTGTGTGTGTGTGTGTGTATTGTGTGTGTGTGTGAATATAGGTGTCTGTGGAGGCCAGAAGAGGGCCTCCCTGGAATTGGAGTCACAAACAGCTGTGAGATACCCAGTATAGGTGCTGGGAGCCAAAACCCAGCTTCTCTGTAAGAGCACTGGGTCCTTTAACTACTGAGCTTTCTCTCCAGCCCCATCTTTCTTCTTCTTTAGCTCCTGCACTCCACTCCATGCATGGTAGGCTAGGGCTCTACCACTGAGCCAGCACACAGCTCCCCCTAGGGATATTCTAGGCCTGTGCTCCCAGCATCTGAGAGTGTTTTTTATTCTGCTGCAGCCCAAATGTGCAACTTCCAGCCATAGAGCCAGCTACCCTCAGCACACTCCAGATGAAATCCATATTCAGGTTTAAAACTCAACCTTGGCATTGGTTCTGGGACAGTTAATCAAAATTGGGGATGATTCATGAGAACATCCTGTGCTGTCCCCCACAAGAGTCACTAGAGACTCAAAACATGAGATCTGGTGCCCAAGGCAGGGGGGACAGGACCTTAAAGCATGTGTCCCCCTGGACTCACGGGGCTTCTTAAGGCCCTTGGGCATCTTCCAGCTCCAGGCAGATCTTGGCCTCCCCCTCATTGCCTCCAATATTACTGCTTTTCCCAAAAATAGGATTTGGAACATTCCCCATGTGACATAATACATCTTATAGTCAGAGGCAGGAAGTGAGGTTTTCCGGCCAGGCCTGTGAAGTCCCCTGGAGATGGAGTTGGGTGGGGAAGGGTTTCCTTTTCATTCCCACTCTGCTTTAGAATATTAGGGCCCTGATTAGAAGGTGGTTGTCTTCTCTCTCTCTCTCTCTCTCTCTCTCTCTCTCTCTCTCTCTCTCTCTCTCTCTCTCATCTCTGTGTGTGATGGAGATGTGTATGTCTCATGCCTGTGTGTATGTAGGACAGAGGACATTATCTCCCTTAATCACTCTCCACTTATTTGAGGCGGGGTTTGTCACTGGAGCTTACCAATTCTGCTAGACAGACTGGCCAGTGGGTCTGCCCTCACCCCATCCCCAAGAGAGCTAGGGTTAAAGGTGTGCAAGGCCACACCCAGCTTTTATATGAGTGCTGGGAATTCAAGCTCAAGCCCTCATCCTTGCATTCAAGAACTTCATTGACTCATCTTGCCAGCTCTAGAAGGGCTTTTTAATCTGTCTGAAAGCATAGGATATTCTTTTTTTTTTTTTAAGATTTTCTTTCAAGTATGTGTATGTGCGTGTAATAGGGTTCTCTAAAGGAACAAAACTGATGGGCTGATTGTGTGTGTGTGTGTGTGTGTGTGTGTGTGTGTGTGTGTGTGTGTGTGTTTTATAAAGGAGATTTATTAAAGTGGCTTACAGGCTGATACCAGGGTAGTTCAATAGTGGCTGTCTCCTGATGGAAAGGCTGAAGATCCAGTTGTTCAGTCCACAAGGCTGTTGCTGGAGTCCCAGAGGATTCCTAGAGAGCTGTTGGTCTTCAGTCTATGTTGGAATCCTAAAGAAGTCGGTTCTAATACCAGCAAAGGAATTGTCTCAGCAGAAGGATAGACAAAAAGCAGGCAAAAAGCAAAAGCTTCCTTCTTCCATGTTCTTTTATTTGGGCTGCCACCAGAAGGTGTGGCTAGGATTTAGGATGGGTCTTTCCACCTCAAATCATCCAGTCAATAAAATTCCTCATAGAAATGCCCAGCTGCTCGGGTTTTGCTTATTCTAGATGTAATGAACAGAGATTAATTGATAGTGTGTGTCTGTTCGAGGGTATGTGAGCTGAATGCAGGTGTCTGGAACTGCAGTTACAGGCAGCTATGACTGCTGTTGCCCAGTGTGGGTGCTGGGAATTGAACTTGGGTCCTCGGCAAGAGCAGTACTCCCTCTTAACTGCTAAGCCACCTTCCAGCCCCAATATGTTCTCTCTTGTTGCTGGTTTTGAGAGGCCATTTAGACTCAAGCAGGCCTCAAACACTACATAGCCAAAACTGGCCTTAATCCTACTGCCTCCAGTACCCAAGTGCTGGAATCCCAGCCTTATGCCACCATACTGTCCCTGGCATCACCATCTGCTCTTCTAAAGCATGTCCTGATGAGTCAGGATGCTGTCCGTGTTGAGCATGGTGGTGAACACTAGTCATCACAGTACTAGAGAGTATTAATGAAGCAGCAGGATGTGAATTCACCATCAGCTTAGGATACATAGCAAGATGATCCTACTACCCCCACCCACAAAAAGGAAGACGATGTTAACATTACTAGAGTTGGATGCCTTGGGGTGTGTCCACTTCATAAACAAAGTCAGCGCAAATATTAGTAATGGAGCTTCCCATCTGCTTGGACCCTGTCCTGGGCTCTGCAAGGCCCCTGTAAACAATGAGGTCATCCATCATTAGGGTCACATTAGTTTCCTTCAAATGATCAGAGCAGAAATGGGACATGATGGCTCACTCCCATAATCCCAGAATTTGGGAGGCTCAAGGAGTCAAAACCAGCCTGTGCTACATAGTGAGTTATGAGTCAGCCTAGGTTAAAGAGTGAGACCCTGTCTCATCTCTAATGAATTTTCAAACAAAATTAGGATAGGCAAAGGGCTGGATGACCGGCCTCACGTGCAAATGAGAATTGTACAGCTAAAGAGAACAGACAGGTCAGGTCTTGGAATAGCCTACGGTAGTCATTTTGGTTTTCCAGGGAATGTTTTTATTTCACTGAGACAGTGTGCCAGGCTCTAAAGATAAACAGATGGAGGAGACAGGAGTGTACCTCATGCATCTGCAGGCTCTGAAGGAAATTGTTTGTTAACAGACAGCTGTGTGGAAGGCCCGGGACCATTCTTGGAGCTGGGAGGCATCTGGAAGATGTTGAGAGAGGCTCTCTCACACTTGCTAATGATGTGTCCAGCTTCTTGGGTGGAGGCTTCTATCATGCCAGCCCATTTTAGTTCTGATTACCTTGTCACAAGTGTATGTTTGTTTTAGATGCTGGGAACTGAACTTGAGGCAATGTGTGCTGGGTGTCTTAGTTCTTTTTTTAAAGGTTGGTTTGTAATGTGCATGAGCGTTTACTTGGATGGATGGATGTGCACCATGTGCATGCCTGGACGTCATGGAGAACAGAAGATGGTGTTGCAGTAGCATTGGAGTTATAGATGGTTGTTGCTGCTTTGTAGATGCTGGGAACCAAACTGTGTCCTCTGCAAGAGCAGCCAGTGGTCTTAACTGCAGCTATCTCTTTCGCCCAAGTTTTTGTCTTTTCTAGTTTACTTTATATGTGTGGGTGTTTTGCCTTCATATATGTCTGTGTACCACATGCATGCCCAGGAAACTAGAAAAGGGTCTTGAATCCCCGGTATAACTGGAGTAACAGATAGTTTGGAGATCTCATGTGGTTGCTGAGAATTAAACATGGTCCTTTGTTAACCTCTGAGATATCTCTCCAGCCCCAGTTTCTTTTCTTTGTGCTATGATAAAATAAGATAAAGTTAGAAAAAGGGTTTATTTTAGGTATTGATTAAAGGTACAGTCCATTATGGTGGGGGGCACAATGCATCAAGGCATGAAGAAGCAGCTGGCCACTTTACATTCTTAGAACACCCTGTACACGTGTATTAGTCTCAGCCTGCTTTCTCCATCATACACAGATACCCCGCCTAGGAAATGGTCTGGCCCATACCAATTAACATTATTAAGATAGTCTCCCACAGGCATGCTCAGAGGTTCATCTTCCAGGTGATGCTAGATTCTGTCAAGTCAATGGTTGCCGTTAACCATCACTCGGAGTGTTCTGCTGCTGAGCTACATCCCAGCCCCTCACTGGGGAATTCTAGGTAGGTGCTCTACCACTGAGCCACACTCCCATCCCCTCACCAGGGGGGGTCTAGAAAAGTTCTGGGCTATAGCTCAAGCCCTTTTTAAAAAGTGTGTGCATGTGAATATGTGTGTGTAAATGTGTGTGTGTGTGTGTGTGTGTGTGTGTGTGTGTGTGTGTGTGTGTGTGGTCATTCATGCGAACACAGAGATGCTCTTGTGCCTTCTTGGTATGTGTATGGAGATCAGAGGACAGCCTGGGGTATCAATTGTCACCTTCCAACTTGTTGAGATAGTCTTTTGATTCACTGCCTGTGGTCCCAGTACTTTAAAGACTCAGGTAGGAAAATTGCTATGAATTCAAGACTAGCCTGGGCAATAGAACTTGAGAACTCTGTCTCAACAAGCAAGCATGGGGGCACTGGAGAGATGGCTCACTAGTTAGGAGTACTTTGTGTTCTGCCATGAGGACTGGAGTTAAAATCCCAGTGCCCACATCAGGTGGCTTATAAAACAAACAAAGGTCTGGGATGTGGCTCAGTGACAGAATGAATACCTAACATGCATGAGGCACTGGATTCACTCCCAAGTATGAACACACACACACACATACACACACACACACACACACACACACACACACACACACACACACACAGAGAGAGAGAGAGAGAGAGAGAGAGAGAGAGAGAGAGAGAGAGAGAGAGAGAGAGAGAGAGAAACTTAAACTAATGAGAGTCCTGTCTTATTTTATTAATTTGGCAACAAAATGAAATACCTTTCCTTTTTTTCTTTTTCAATTCTTTTTTTTTTCTTTTTGAGATAAAGTCTCACAATATAGTTCTGGCTGGCCTGGAACTCTTTATGTAGACGAGGCTGGCCTGGAATACACAGAGATCTGCCTACCTCTGATTCCTGAGTGTGTGGATTAAAAGTGTGCAACACTGTATTTAGCTCTTTCTCCCCCCCCCCCAGTGTCTTCTGTAGCTTAGGTTTGCCTAAAACTCACTATATAGCTGAGGATAACCTTGAACTCTTGATCCTCCTGCCTTCATCTCCTGGGTGCTAGGGTGACAGGCGTGCACCACCAGACCCATTTTATGTGATATTGGGATTTGAACCCAGGACTTCATGCACACTAGGCAGGCACTCTGGCAACTGAGCCACATTCACAATCCTCATGCTGTTTTCATTCATAGGTACTGTTTTTACTTCAGTCATATTCCCTGCCACCTCCATTACTGTTACCCTTCTCCCTTGTCCAGTTGGTTCCCTTCTTTTCTCTAAGTAACCCCCTTAGAAGTCGTTTTCACTTTGACGCATCAAGCGATCCATTATTTTTTCCTGTATCTCAGTTACTTATTTGGGGTGGGAGGTACAAGTGGAAATCACAGGACAGCTTTTGGGAGGCAAGGTTTGGCAGGGAGCTCTTTTACCTAAGGCTGAGCCATCTTGCCAGTCCTCATTGTGAACTCTAATATAAGCAATGTCTCAGTTACTTACAATGACCAATGGAGAAAATCTCTATTAATTGGATTAGCTATTAAGTGGAGTATTAAACCAAATCAAACAGAAGACTTAGGGTGAAAATGAAAGCTTGTTTGCCTTCTTGTGCTCAGCTTGCTTCCTGAACTCTTGGAACAGTCCAGGATCCCCTGCCTAGGGAATGGTGCCGCCTATACTGGCCATATCAGTTAACTAAGACAGTCCCCTCCCCATACACACCAGATATGCTCATAGGCCAACCCAAGGTAAAAGTCCCTCATGGAGACTCTCATCCAGGTGATTCTAGGTGATCACCCCCACATATCTACAGGTCTATAAGTCTACAGGACTGGGTCTCCTATCCCTGAATGTTCAGTTCCTCACAGGAAATGGCACTTGAAGGGATTATTTTGTAATCCAAGGACCTCCCACTATCCCAACGTCTTAAAGTATGTGCCACTTCCCAGTACCACTATCCTGGAGACCAGCTCTCCAACACATGGGCTTTTGGAGACTAAAATAACATCCAAATGACTGTATGTGGGAATTCATCACCCAGACTCAAGACCGTCAACTCCTGTGTTGCTACTGCAGGGATCCATGGGGTGGAGAGCAGATCACAAAGTAACCAGACACTTATCTCTGGGGCTGCATCTCAGCTGACCACTCACCATCTGGTACTTCAGTGATCTGACCTTAGTTTCCGTATTTGAAAACTGCAGGCTGCACCAGGTATGGTGACACATGCCTATAATTCTAGTACTTCTCCAGGCAGGAGGGTCACACGTTTGAAGCCACTCTGAGCTACATAAGGAGACTGTCTTAGGACTTCTACTGCTGTGATAAACACAATGGGCAAAAGCAACTTGGGAAGGAAAAGGTTTATTTCAGCTAGTAGTTCCACATCACAGTCCACCACTTAGGGAGGTCAGGACATTAAGTCAAACAGGGCAGCAACCCAACCAGGAGGCAAGAACTGATACAGAGGCCATGAGGAGTGCTTTCTCTCTCTCTCTCTCTCTCTCTCTCTCTCTCTCTCTCTCTCTCTCCCTCTCTCTCTCTCTCTCTCCCTCCCTCCCTCCCTCCCTTCCTTCCTTTCTTTATTCTTTTTTCTTTTTCTTTTTCTGTTTTTTTCGAGACAGGGTTTCTCTGTGTAGCTTTGGAGCCTTTCCTGGAACTCAATCTGTAGACCAGGCTGATCTGGAAATCAGAGATTTGCCTGCCTCTGCCGTCTGAGTGCTGGGGTCAAAGGTGTGCGCCACCACCACCCGGCTTCTGCCTGCTTTCTTTCTTTTTTTAATTTTTTTTTCAAAAACATTTTTAAAGATTTTATTTATTTATTATGTATACAGTCTTCTGCCTGCATGCCAGCAGAGGGCACCAGATCTCATTTAAGGTGGCTGTGAGCCACCATGTGGTTGCTGGGAATTGAACTCAGGACCTCTGGAAGAACAGTCAGTGCTCTTAACTGCTGAGCCATCTCTCCAGCCCCCTGTCCACTTTCTTATAGAACACAGGACCACCAACCCAGGGATGTCACCACCCACAGTGAGCAGGGCCCTCCAATATCAGTCATCAATAATAATAATAATAATAATAATAATAATAAAAAAGCTCTACAGGCTCACCCACAGCCAATCTGGTGTGGACATTTCTCAATTAAGGGTTCCTCTTCTAAAAGGATTCTAACTTGTGTTAGGCTGACATAAAACTAGCCAGCACAGAGACCCATATACAGGGGGTGTTGCTCAGCAGTAGAGTCCTTGGCTAGAATCTTCCAGAGAAGGGCCAGGGGTGTGACTCAGAGGTAGAGAACTTGTCTCAAATCCCTCAGCGGGGGACTAGGGGTGTGGCTCAGGCTCAGAGAGCCTGCCTAAAACATGCAAAGCTCTGTGTTCCATTCATTGTAATAACACACACACACACACACACACACACACACACACACACACACACACACACACACACACACGGTCCTCCCAATATCAAGGCAAAGATTAAGTGAGAAGATTGAATAATACCCACATAATAGAACGGGATATTTAGTCTTCCCCTTCTCTAATCTTGAGGGGCAAGATGACATTCTCAGTCTTGTAAGAATGTGGAGCCATCCAGGGAGAGGAAATACAGACTGCTGTACTCACCCTTGCCCTTTCAGCATGAATGGGGAACAAGAGATGAGTCATATCTGTAACCAACTGAAGTGAAAAAAAAATGTCCAGCACCATTAGTCATGAGGGAAATGCAAATTTCATCTACTAGACTGGCTATCACCCGAGAGTGATGGGGTGTTTGGGGGAGGATGCAGAGAAATTGGAGCCCTAGGATGCTGTTGGTGGGAATGTAGGGTACTACCGCTGCCTTGGGAAACAGACAATTCCTCAGTTACACACAAGACACTATGATCTGGAGTCACAGAAGGCTGGGAACTGCTCAGTGTAGGTGCTGGGAACTCTGGCAGCAAGTGCTCTTAACTACAGCACCATCACATCAGCTCCTTGGTCTTGAACTTTCTGCCTCCAGAATGGTGAGAAACAAATGCTGGTGTTTTGTTTGTTTGCCTTTTTTTTTTTTTCATGTATGAAAGTTTGGCCTGTAGGTATGTCTGTGCATCATGGGTGTGCCTGCTACCTGTGGAGGCCAGAAGAGGGCATTGGATCACCTGGAACTGGTATTACAGATGGTTATAAGCTGCCATGTAGGGGCTGGGAATCAAACCTAGGTCCTCTGTAACAGAAGCCCGTGCTCTTAACTGCTAACCCACCTCACCAGTCCCAAATGCTTGTTAGTTGAGCCACCACCTAGTCTGTGGAAATTTGCAGTAGCAGCCTAAGGTGACCAAGCCATGGAGCAGAGAACAACTTCGGGCAGTAAAGGAGGCTGGAGGATGTATCTAGATGGTGGAGTGCTTGCCTAGCATGTCAGGGCCTGGGCTGGATCTCCTGAAAAATCTGAAAAAGAAGCAAATGCCCAAATGAATGAAGCCCAGCGGGTATGAGCCAGTCAAGTACTTGCCATGCAAGCATGAGAACCTACATTGATTCCCAAAACCCATGTGCAAAAGCCAGGTGTGGTTGTGTGCACCTTAAATTCCAGGCCTGGAGAAGCAGAGACAGGAGGATCCCTGGGGGTAACTGGCCGGCTAGCCTAAGCTTGCTGACCAAGAACAAGGTGGATAAAGCCTGAGGAGCAACACCTGAGGCTAAACTCTGACCTCCTGTGCAGGCATGCACATGTGTGAGTGCAAACACACACACACACACACACACACACACACACACACACACACACACACACACACACTTGAGTTAATGAAATGGGATATTCAGGGTATGGTGGATCGTCCATCGGGTTGAATCCCCAAATTTCATACCTAGCAAGGATGAGGAATTGATATATGCTATACCTCCCTTGAATTTTGGAAGCATGTGAAGAGGCCAGACACAAAAGGTCACCTATTACTTAATTGTACTTAATGAAATGTCAGACAAAATGAATCTACGGAGACAGAAAATGGACTAGTGGTTGCCAGGGACTGGGGCAAGGTTCAAAGAACTAATGGGAAGATGAGTAAGATGTTCAGGGGATTTTTTTTTTTTGTGGTGATGCAAATATCCTAAAATTGAGGGTAGTATTGTTTGCACAATTCTATGCACATATGACAAGACACTGAATTGTGAACTTTTTGAAAAGATGGGACATTTTGTAGCCAGGGTGGCCTCAAATTAGCTATGTTGCAGATGCTTGACTCAACTTCTGATCTTCCTGCCTCCATTTCCTAGGTGCTGGGATTAGAGGCCACCACACTAAGACTGTACTAGATCCACTGAACCACACTCCCATCTCCTCACTGGGGGATTCTAGGTAGGGGCTCTACCACTGAGCCACACCCCCATCCCCTCACTGGGGGATTCTAGGCAGGTGCTCTACCACTGAGACACACCCCACCCCCTCACTGGGGGATTCTAGACTGGTGCTCTACCACTGAGACACATGCCAGCGTGTATTTCCTTTTGAGTGACATGTTATAATTGAATATGTTTATAAGGAACAGGGTAACATTTTGATTCATGTATACTATGATTTATCTGCATCAGCTTTGGTTTTTGTACTAGTTCAAAGTAAGCCAAGAACAGCTCAGCCTTTGGGCCTTGAGATTCCTCATCTCTGGAAGGGTCTGTTGGTCACACTGCGCCTGGCCTAGGTTTTGCTATTCCTTAAGGACTTATTTTTAGCTGCTGGGACCATTTCGAGGTAAGCTATTGCTACTTGCACAGCATTTTTTTTTTTTTTGGACTGATCATGCTTATTTCCATCAGAGTAGAAGTTCTAAGGCAGAAACATTTCCTTTTTAAGGCGGTGATTCTCTAGCAGTTCAAAGACGAATCCAAAAGATTAGCAAAAATAGCCAGTTGTTAAATAGCTCAAACGTGGGAAACGCAGGCGATAGATTTGCTCACTGCTCTGAGAGGAGCAAAGAAGGAAAAACATTCTCTGCTAGAATGGAATTTTCTGGGTTTTGTGTTTGTTTTTTAATAAATTTATTTATTTATTTTACATCCTGGCTGCAGTTCCCCCTCCCTCCTTTCCTCCCAGTCCCCCCTCTCTCCATTCTGTTCCCACTGTCTAATCCACTTCTCGTTTTTTTGTTTGTTTGTTTGTTTAGGAAAGGGCAGGTCTTCCATGAATATCAACAGAACATGGATCATCAAGTTGCAGTAGGACTAAGCACCTCCCCATGAGTTAAGTAAGGCTGGACAAGTCCACACAGCATGAGGAGCTGGGTCCCAGAAGCTTGTGAAAGAGTCAGAGACAGCCCCTGCTCCCACTGTTAGGAGTCTCACTAAAAGACCAAGCCTCCACAACTGTAATGTACATGCAGAGGGCCTAGGTCAGTCCCATGCAGACTCCCTGGTTGTTGGTTCAGTCTCTGTGAGCCCCTAGGAGTTCAGGTGAGTTTTCTTTCTGTGAGCACCTGACTAGAATCCTCCAAAGAGAGGCTGGGGTGTGGCTCAGTGGTAGAGCATCTGCCTAGAATCTTCCAATGAGGGCTCAGGGCATGGCTCAGTGATATAATACCTGCCAAAAATGCTCCAATGAGTATTCTAGGGCTTAACTAGCATACACAAGGCACCGCATTTCATCTCCAGGGATGAAATAGATAAACAACGAATCAACTAGTTTTTTGTTTGTTTGTTTGTTTTAATTCTTTGGAGTTAAACCTCATATAGAAGTTGGTTTAGATCAACGGATGTGGTTCATTTTTGTGTGCCTGGAAATCACATAGTCCCATAGGTCTTCCTATAGTTTTAACACCTGTTTCTATAGGCTCTGAGTTCCCGCTTTGCTTTCAGAAGCCATAAGTGAACATTGTTTCCTTTTTATAAATAAGTAAAATTGATTTTTAAAAAATGTCAACGAGCCAGGCGTGGTGTTGCTCGGCTTTAATCCCAGCACTCAGGAGGCAGAGGCAGGCGGATCTCTGTAAGTTTGAGGCCAGCCTGGTCTACAGAGTGAGTTCTAGGACAACCAAGCCCTCACAGACAAACCCTGTCTCTAAAACAAACAAACAAACACAGTGGGACAGTGGACCTAGGCTGTGGTGGTACAATCCTCTAATTCCAGCACTCAGAGGACAGAGGCTGGCAGGCCAGCCTGGTCTACATAATGGTGGAAAACCATTGAGAAAGATGTCAGATGATCAGTGGTCTCTGTCTGCATGACACACTCACACACGTGAATATCCACCCCACCCCCAGGAACACATACATACGTAAGCACACACAAAAAGGATGACTCATGAAGTAGTTAAGAGAATCTGAAGTATGTAAAATGTGCTGTCTTCAAATCTTATAAAGACAGGGATGAAAAGTTAATAAAATTGTTTAATAATCTCTGAGGGCCCTAGGAGGTCTTAAATTCTGGGTTTTTCAGCTTTCCCTCCCAGATAGCTGGTCGAGTTCCACCCTTTACTTATTAATCCTAGAGGTATAGGGCAGCTCCACAGTGGGTTCCAAAGAGGTCATTCATTCAGTTTATTCCCATCATAACTTAGAGGCTTGCTCTGAGACCAAAAACTGTTTAAAATAACTTTATGGGGTGGGAGTGTGGCTCAGTGGAAGAGTGCTTACCTCAAATGTTCTCCAGCACTGAAATGAAAAAGTGGTGCTCATAGCCAAGCCTGGAGTTAAAGACCAGTAATCCTAGCAATTGGGGAGGCAAAGGTACTCCATTACAAGTCCAAGACCTTGCCCGGGTCACAGAGGGAGTTCCGAGCCATTTCATTCACCTTGCTGAGACCTTAAATGAACACAAATAAATCAGTACAGAAAAGTAAATAAACAAATAGATGCAAAATGAAAGGTAAAAAGGTGTTGGGAGAATAACTGTGTTGTAGAGCACTTACCTAGCATGCTTGAGGCTTGGGATTCCATCCCCAGCACAACAAACAATAAAAATAGAGGCTAGAGCACTGGCAGCTCCTGCAGAGGACCTAGCATCCACGTGGGCAGCTTGTGACAGCTTGTAACTGTCCGGAGGATCTGATGCCCTCTTCTGACCTTCATGGGTACCTGGAGGTACATATACATACATACAGGCGAAAATGCTTATACATGAAATAAAAATAAATCTCAATCTCAAATGAAAAAAAATAGAGACACTTATGTTCTTGGCTAAGCTTTCCATATTGAATTTGGGTGTTTCCACTTTAGTATTTTTCCAGGTCTATTGAGGCATGATGGACGATTCAAATAAACCAACTTTCCTGATTTACCAGTTATACTTATTTATTTATTTATCTATTGGCTCTTTGAAATAGGGTTTCTCTGTGTAGCTCTGGCTGTCCTGGAACTCACTAGACAAACTGGCCTCTAACTCAGAGATCTGCCTGCCTCTGCCTCTTGATTGCTGGGATTAATGGGGTGTGCCGCCACTACCCGTCATTACCAGTTATATTTGTGACTACAGCTTGGCTTCTTTTAATAAGCTATCTGTGTGGTTCATTTGTTACTGTTTCCATCATCATCATTGTCCTTGTTACTTTGAGTCAAAGTTCTTGACTCAAAATATCCAGGCTAGCCTCAAACTCACTATGTAGCCCAGGCTAGCCTTGGGATCCCAGTTCCCCTGAAATTTATGACATTTTCTTAATGTGGAAGAACTTTAATAACATGAAAACAAGGGCAGGCTAGATAGGTCAGTGGGTAAACTACTTGCCTCCCAAGCCAGAGGACCTGAGTTTGATCCCTGAAAACCACATAAATGTGGAAAGGGAGAACCAATCTCACGAAGTCATCCTCAGTTCCGCATGCATGCCACATGGCAGGTGTGCTCATGTACTGTAACATAGGTCATGAATACACAGAGATGCACACGCTAAGTAAAATTTGAAGAAAAAACCCTATAAATCCATGGAAAAGAATTCAACTTTCTGGAGCCCTTGTCACAAAAACAAACAAATAAAGGACATAAGACATCTGTATATATGGCCATTTCACAAAGTATAACTAATCTGTGAGCCCTCTGGGGTGACAGAAAGACACCGCCTACTGGGTTCACCCAGCCTTGCTAAACCAGACAACAGGGGACAGGATTTGGCCCTCCAAACTTTTGTCAAGTGTTTCCAGTTTCTATTATGACTGAGCTTTGAGCCACGGGTACAGTTTATATAAGGAGAGTTGGAGAACACTCCAAATAAAACAAACATCTAGCAGGGTTTGGAAGACAATACTAGGGAGGTCACCGAAGTGACAGTGACCTTATGTAATTTTCTGATGTTAAAGAGAACACAAACTATTCCAAACAGTGACCATAAACATGAATTAATTCTACAAGAATAAAAGTCCCTCAAAATACAATAATTCAACAACCCAAGATCTAGGAGATTGTTGAAATTCATTTGTATTCAATTTCTCCATTTTAAAAACAGTTTGTGCTGGATATGGTATGGCATGTCTCTAGTGCCAGCACTTAGGAGGCAGAGGCAGGTGAATCTCTGTGAGTCTGAGACCAGCCTGGTCTACATATCAAATTCCAGGCCAATCCGGGCTACACAGAGAGACACATCCTGCCACAAAAACCTCAAAACCAAACCAAACCCTGGGTTTCTCTATGGCTTTGGAGGCTGTCCCGGCACTTGCTCTGTAGACCAGGCTGGCCTCGAACGTACAGAGATCCGCTTGCCTCTGCCTCCCGAGTGCTGGGATTAAAGACGTGCACCATCAATGCCCGGCCCAAACCCCAGTTTTGTAAAACTATTTATTATTACCGTGTTCTTGAATGTGTATGTGCCCACTTGGAGGTCAGAGGACAGCTCCGGACAGTTCTTCCACTGTCTCCCTTTACGTGGGTTCCAGGGGTTGAACTCAGGCTGTGAGGCTTGTCAGCAAACATCTTTATCAACTGAGCCATCATCTTGTTAGCCACCTTAAATTTTACTTTTTAGGTTAGCATACAAAGAGGCTTTTATTATTTAAGTGTATGTCTGTGTACCACATGCATGCAGGAACCCATGGAGGTGAGAAGAGGTATCAGGTCCACTGGAACTGGAATTATAGATGATTGTAAGATGCCATGTAGGTGCTGGAAACCAAGCCTGGGTCTCTTGTGGGGCACTACTACTCTTAACCACTGAGCCATCCTTCCAGCCCCCTCCCCCCTTTTTTGAGACAGGGTCTCTCTGTCCTAGAACTTGCTGTGTAGACCAGGCTGGCCTTGAGCTCACAAAAATCCTCCTGCCTTCCCCCAGTGCTGTGATTAAAGGCATGTGTCACCATGGCTGACCTCTCCATCCTTTTTTTGGAGATAGCCCAAGCTGATTTCAAACTCTTGATGTATGAGGATTGAACCCTGAGCTTCCTGGATGCTGGGCAAACATTCTACCAGTTGAGCTGCATTTCCAGTCTAGAGACTTTTCAAAAACAGAGGTTGAAAAAAATGTATGTGTATATTTGTCCTGCCTCTACAATATGTTGAAAATGATTAAAAAAACAAAAAAAACCCCAAAGAACAAATGCTGAGGCTTACCTCAGTGCTAGAACATAGCTTGGCATGCATGGGGCCCTGGGTTCAATTCCTAGCACCTCCTGAAAACCTCAAAGACCACATCATCATAGAACATGTTATATGAAAATACCTGGCGGTGGTGGCCCATGCCTTTGACCCCAGGACTTGGGAGGTAGAGGCAGGCGGATCTCTGTGAGTTCAAGACCAGCCTGATCTACAGAGTGAGTTCTAAGACAGTCAGGACTACACAGAGAAACCCTGTCTTGAAAAACAAACAAATAAAATAATACATATATATATATATATATATATATATATATATATATATATATATATCAGGCTGGTCTCGAACTCATAGAGATCCACCTGTGTCTGCCCCCTGAGTGCTGGGATTAAAGTCGTGTGCCACCAACGCCCGGCTTTGCCGGGTTTTGTTGTTGTTCATTCACATATCTTCATCCTGCAAAACTGAGACTCTATGTATTAAACAAATTCCATTTGTCCCCCTTCAGTCCTGGTAACCATGATAGTGATACCACCAATATTACTTACTGTTTCTATGCATTTGAGAACTTTTGACTCTCCCTCCAGTTCCTCCCCCCCCCAACCTGCTTTTGTAACAGGGTCTACTATGTAGTCCAGGCTGGCCTTGAACTCACAGATATCCTCTTGCCTCTGCCTCCCAAGTGCTGGGATTAGGGGCATGAGTGCAATTGGATGCTCAGCCGGTGTTAGTTACTTTTCTGGTGCTGACACAAGACACATGGCCAAGGCAACTTATGGAAGAAAGGGTTGATTTGAGCTTACGGTTCCAGAGGGTTAAGAGATCATTATTTCAGGAAAGCATGGCAGCAGAGGCTTCCACGGGACATGCTCCCTAGGGACATAGTTCCTCCAGCATGGCTACACCACCTCCTCAGACAGCACTGCCAACTAAGGACTATGTGTTCATACACCCAGACTATGGAGATATTTGTCACTCAAACCACCACACCCCTTTCTCCCCATCTCACTTCCTCCCAGCCCCTACTTTTCCTTTCCCCTCCACCTTCTCCCCTCCTTTTCTCTTCTTCCTCCTCTTCTTTACTTAAAAAAATCATTTATTTATTTTTAAATCTTTTATATGTATGAGTGTTTTTTCTGCATATGTGTATGTACAATCATGTGTGTATAGTATCCTCAGAGGCCAGAGGAGGACATCAAAACCCTGGAACTGGACTTGTGAGCCACTACCTGGGTGCCAGGAACTGAATCCAGGTCCTCTGTAAAAGTAGCCCTTGATCTTAACTGTTGAGCCATCTCTCCAGCCCCTTCTTCATTTTTGTTTGTTTGTTTTGTTTGTTTTTTGTTTTTCAAGACAGGGTTTCTCTGTGTAGCTTTGCAGCCTATCCTGACACTCGCTCTGTAGACCAGGCTGGCCTCGAACTCACAGAGATCCGCCTGCCTCTGCCTCCCGAGTGCTGGGATTAAAGGTGTGCGCCACCAACGCCCAGCTCCCTTCTTCATTTTTAAAAGACATGTTTATCCCCATCTGGTCTTAACCTTGTTATATAGTTGAGGATGCCCTTGAACCTGTGATTCTCCAGGAGCCTGCACCTCCCCAGGGCTGGGATCATCACTGCACTCAGGTGACTGGCTTATTTCAATGTCCTCAATCCATATTATACTATGTGTTAGAATTTTCTACCTTTTAAAGCTAATTGATGTTGTATGGTATCTTGGTTGTGTTGCTGTGAGGAGACACCATGGCCATGACAACACTTATAAAAGAAAGCATTTAATTGGATCTTACTTACAGTTTCAGAGGGTTAGTCATTTTCATCATGGTGAGGAGCATGGTGGCACGCAAGCAGACATGTGCTGGATAAGTAGCTCAGAGTTCTACATCTGGATCTGCAGACAGCAGGAAAACAGAGAGCCACTGGGCCTGGCTTGAGCGTTTGAAACCTCAAAGCCCACCCCCAGTGACATACTTCCTCCAACAAGGCCACACCTCCTCATTCTTTCAAATATTGCCACTCCCTGGTGATCAACTATTCAAATCTATGAGATTAAGGCAGCCATTCTCATTCAAACTACCACATATGGTTGCACACTTTGTTTACCCACTCTTCACACTCCCTACCTCCTAAGTCTTCACTGTGTAGCCCTGGCTATCCCAGAACTCACTCTGTAGAGCAGACTGGCTTTCTCAGAGATCCATCTGCCTCTGCCTCCTGAATTCTGGGATGAAAGGTGTGGGCACCACTGCCTGACTATCCATTCTTTTGTAGATGCACGTCTGAGTAACTTTTGCTACTTGGCTATTTTTTTTTATTATTACTGAGTGTGTTTATTTGAAGCGTGTATCTATGAAAGTGGGCACATGAGTGCCAGGTCATGTGTATGAAGGTCAGCAGATAACTTTTGGGAGTGTGTGTGTGTGTGTGTGTGTGTGTGTGTGTGTGTGTGTACCCTTGCCATGGCATGCTCATGGAGGTTTGAGGAGAATGTTTCCAGAGCCATTTCTTTCCTTACACCCTGTGGGTTTGGGGGATCAAACCTGGGTTTTCAGGCTTATGGCAAGCATCTGTACCTGCTGATCCATCCCATAAACTGGTGTCTAGTCTGGCCTTTTAAATTGTACCTCATTATCTGGTTATACATACAAGGCTTTAGAGACATAGTGAAACCAGCTTGCCATTCATCTTGCATAAGCAGGTGTGCTCCCATTGTATTTAACCCTCCGGTTAGGTCTGGCACCAGGCCCCCTGAAGCACGTCATTGTTTGTTATCTTAGATGCTCCCAAGTTTAACAGAGCTGAAACCTTTAGCTGAGAAATTGGTCATGTGAGCTAGTGCCCTATTCAGTTTTTTTTTTTTTTTTTTATAAATTTTCCTTAACAACGGTGACCCCTTCCCAAGCCCTCCTCCAGGAGGCTCTTGTTCCTGGTTTGATTCAACATCAAAAGAAAATAACTCTCTCCGGTTTCCAGCTCCCATGGACCCTGGGAACAGAACTCCAGCATCTTTTCTTTGCTACTTTGTGGGAAAATGATCTGATGTTCTACACAAAAGTGCCTGACTGCCCTTGTGACTCAGATTAAAAATCAAAGTCCTCACCAATGGCTCCGGGCCCTGCGGCATCAGGACTCCTTACCCTTGCCTTCCTCACTTGGATGGCTTCCAGCTACACCAGAAGCCTGGTGCAGACCCTCTCACCTGCACTCTTCTGTAAGAGACCCCACTGAGAGCTGTGCTGCTCTTCCTCAGGGGCTTGGGCCTCAGTCAGTGAAGTACTTGTTAGGCAAGCCTGAGGACCCTGGTTCAGATCCTCAGTACCCATTTCAAAAATGGCCTATCCCTGAATCCCAATGCCGGGTGAGGTGGAGACAGGATCATTGGGGCTTGCTGGTCAACCAGTCTACCTGAAATGGTGAGCTTCAAGGTGAAGAGAGATTGAAGGAGATACCCAGTGTATGTGGCCTACTCTGTTTCTCTCTCTCTTACACACACACACACACACACACACACACACACACACACACACACTTTCACTTCCTTAAAGTCTGTTCTTAATCAGCCTCTTTAAAGAAGACAAACATTTAAACAAACCACCAGATGTGGTTAACAATTGACATCCCCAGGACTCCTAGACACTGAGGCAGAAGGATCGAGAGTTCTAGGCCAGCCTGGGCTGCACTGTGAGAGTTTGTCTCAAACAAACCAAAACAGAACAGGACAGTGAAATAATAAGTGGCTCTGCAGGTAAAGACACTTGTGTAAGCCTGGTGGCCACATCAAGGTGGAAGAAGACAACTGAGCCCACATCTAACTTCCACATGTTCTACAAGTTCATATATGTGCACATAATGTTTATGCACAGTAATAAGAATGAAATTTAACCCCCCCAAACCAAAGCCAAACTAAAAAAGAAAAAGAAAATTAGATTGAATAATTTTCTTGAGACAAGAAATGTAGCCCAGGCTGGCTTTGAACTAAGTATGCAGGCAAGGATGACCTTGAATTTATAATCCTCCTGTCTTTACCTCCTGAGTGCTGGGATTACAGGTGTGTACTCCCATGCTTGGTTTCTGTAGTGTTGGAATAGAACCCAGGGCTCTGTGCACACTAGACAAACACTCTATCAACTGAGCCACATGCAACCCTTGAATAAAATATTGTAAGTATTATATAATTTGTCAAGCTAGGACAATGGTATGATTTTCCAGTTTTTGCATATATCCTGTAGGAAGGTTTGGGATGTTTCCACCATGGAATGGAGAATTCTTTGATCCGTATTTATTGCCTCCCTCTTCTATGGACTATGAATGGAATGTTCTTGGCCCAAGGACTCCTCACAATGATAATATCTATATCTATTTTTTGAGGTAGTGCTTCACTCTGTAGTCCAGGCTGGCCTGGGACTCACAGCAATCCTCCTGCTTCATTCTCTTGAGTGTGGGATCTCAACTATGTGCCACCATGCCTGGCTGGCTCAATAACTTATAACATAGTTGTTTCTCTAAAGAGCTATTCCAAAAATCCTCTAAGCAGGCCAGAGAGATGTCTCAGGGATAAAGCCCCTCCCCAAAGCCAGATGACCCCAGTTAGATCTCTGGGACCCACAAGGTGAAATAAGAGAACTGACTCCCACAAATTGTCCCTGACTTCCACATGCTTGCATGGGCATACGTGCACCCTCACATACCTACATACTCTATAGTGTTGGGGTTGGAACCCTGGGCTTTGATCATAATAGGTAAGCATTCTATCAACTGATATTTACAACATAGTAAAACATTCAATGCCATTTAAAAATTGTAATTGTAAAAGTTAAAAAGGAGGGGCTGGAGAGATGGCTCAGTGGTGAGGAGCACTATTCTTCCAGAGAACTGGAGCACCAGCACTCTTGTTGGGTGGCTTTCTCTGCCCATGGTTCCAGCTCCAGGCTGTTTACCAACCTCCTCAGGCCTCACCAGGTCTGCTCACTTGTGACAGAACACTCATGGACACACACATACACTTTTTGAAAAGTATTTTAAAAATTAAAATCATCACATTACTTGCTTGCATATCCCCACCCCCACCAAAGTCCTTTTTTCTTTTAATTGTGGCAAAATATACATGATGTAAAAAGTTCTATTTAGGGACTAGGGATATGGCTCAGAGACAGAATGTCTGTCTTGCATGCACAAGGCACTGGATTCAATACCCGACACCATGGGGTCAGGGAGTTGCCATTGAAGCCATTCCGAATGACTAGTTTGTTGTCGTTAACATTCTCTGTTGTGGATCTATTGCCACCGTCATCTGTGGAGCATTCTAGTTCCTAACAGCCAGCATTCTCCTTCTTTTCTTTTTCTTTTTTCTTTCTTTCTTTCTTTCCTTCTTTCTTTCTTTCTTTTTCTTTTTCTTTTTGTGTGTGACAGGGTTTCCCTTAGCTCAGGTTTGACCTTGAACTCCCGAACCTTCTGCCACCACCACCTCCCATGTGTTTGGATTACAGGTGCACATTGCTATGCAAGGCATCTATTTCCCACCCCCCTCCCAGCCCCCCTCAATTCTAGTCAAGCACCTGATACAATTTACCATTCCTGATGTTTGGTTCTTTCAGAATGTTGAGCAACCACTGCTACTGTGTCTCCAGGACATGTTCATCATCCCAGAAGGAGCCTGATCCGGTAAGCAGACATGCCCTGCTGATCCTCCTCTGCCCCCTGCTCTCTGTCCCTGTGGGCTTTCCAATTCCGGACATGTCCTCTAAATGGAATCATGTAATATGTAGGCTCTGTGTCTGGCTTCTTTCTCTTGGAGTGATATGTTCAGATAATAGGATTATTTGGCCAGACTTGAAGTTCTGTGATGACAGTCTGCATTCTTGCTTGGGCCTCCCTTCCTCCAACCTGACTTCCTCCACACTGAGCCCCAGCCTTTCTTCCTAGCTGGTCTTCCACTGCAGTCTATGTAGTGAGATATCCACCCTGCCTGAATCTGTAGTGCTGACCACGCCCATTTGGGCGTGGTCACAGGTGCAGCTGTGATGGAGAGTGATTTTAGGTCTGGGGTGGGGGCTTCCAGTCGGGTCACAGAGAGCAGCATGTGTGGATCCTTGGAGCAGGAACTTGCGGCGGCCATCTGTTTCCTGTGTAAGTGCCTTCTCCCCGAGTAAAATTATATTAACCTATATTGAGCCTAGTCCAGTGAGACTCGATCCTTGCGTCTATATCTGATGCCCAACGTGAGGCTTTCACGGGATCTGCGGACTAGGTTTCACCCAGCCTGAGGGAGCCCTAGGATCCCATTCTCCAGCCAACTCACAGTAAAGGCCCGGTATTCTCTGCCCCTCTGTGATGTTCCACATCTTCTCCCTCTACCCTGAATCACCCATTCTGCCTACCTGACAGGTCTGGACAGGCTTCTAGTATTAGAGGCCACCTCATTGCCCCTCCCCCCAAGCTTTCTCTTTTTCCCTATTCATCCTTCCTCTTTGACATCCTATATGGGGAGGCAGCTCAGTTGTATAGTGCTCACCTAGCATGCAGGAAGCACTGGGTTCTATCCCCAGCGTGCACCATAAACCCGGTGTATGCCTGCAACCTCAACACTCAGGAGGTGGAAGCAGGAAGATGAGAGCCTGTAAAAGAGCAGGCAATCCTTGGCCACATAGTGAGTTCAAAGCCAGCTTGGGCTGACACTGTCTCAAAAGAAATCTTTCTTTTCCCCTTTAAATCACATTAATAGACAAGTAATTTAGAAAAACGTATGATTCTATAATGAGATACTGTATCTCACTTGATTCTACTCTAGCCCAACCCTCCCTGGGAAAAAATAGAATCGAGAGTGTGGTCATGCTCAGAGCACTTGACAAATTTGGAAACAGAAAGTAGATTCTTTATTGGGAAACATGTGAATACAGAGTCCACCCATCTTTGAGATGTTCTCTCTCAACTCTTTTTGGCCTTGCGGTTTTCAGATGGCTGGTGGATGCAACTCTAGGACCAAGCACATGCCTGTAATGCACAAGATCCTGGGCTCCACCCCCTACCCCCATTGAGAATATACAATAAGGGCCCATGAGATGACTTAGTCAGTAAAGGTACAAGCGTGACAACCTAGGCCCCACACTGTGTAAAGAGGAGGCAGATTCCCACAAGCTGTCCTCTGACTTCCACGTTTGTGCTGTGGTACCACCCCCCTCACACCAATCAATCAATCAATAAGTGTGAAAATGTTTCTTAAAAGAACAAATCACTAAGTTGGGTGAGGTAAGCCTGGTATGGTGGCCCAGGGCTGCAGTGACCACAGTTGGGAGGTAGAAGGGATAAGATGAAGAGTTCAAGGTCATCTTTGGGGACTTAGTGAATTCCAGGGCAGCCAGGCTCAAGGCTTTGTCTCTGTCTCTTTCTCTGTCTGTCTGTCTGTCTGTCTGTCTGTCTGTCTGTCTGTGTGTCTCTCTCTGTGTCTCTGCCTCTGCCTCTCTCTCTCTCTCTCTCTCACACACACACACACACACACACATACACACACACACACACACACTCCAAAAAAAGAGAATGACACTAAATTGCAACATTTGCCATTTAAACTTTTTTTTTTTTTTAAGTTCATGGGATATTGAGAAATGAAATAGGACCCCAGGACCCAGACTCTCATAGCTGCTCTTAGATCCATAAACAACTCAGAATCAGACAGTGGCCTTGGAAGTGGGCCTAGTGTGGGGAATCCAGGTAAGCAGGGCCCAGGTGTTCCTGGGACTCACCAACAAAAATCCACCGTGGTATAAAACAGGAAAAAAATTAAAATGAAAACAAGAGTCCCATACAGCCCAGACTGGCCTCCCATTTGTTATGTAGCTGATAATGACCTTCAACCTCTGATCCTCCTGCCTCCACCTCCTGGGTTCTGGGATTGCAGGTGTTCAGCACCACACACAGTTTTGCTTGGATGGAACCAGGGCTTTGTTCTCGATAAGTAAGTACTCCAGCAAGAAAGCTGCATCTCCAGCCTCATTAGCAGAATTTGTGTGTGTTGGTCCACAATGAAAGCCAGAGCTTCACACATGCTAGTCATGTGTTCTACCACAAACAGCCCTTGTTGATCTCTTACTGTTGGGTGGGCGTGGCCTGGAATTCCAGCCTCAGAAGGTACCGCTAGGGATCCTCACAGCAAACTGGCTAGCAAAACTAGCTATGTATCCGTGAGCTTTGGGTTTGATTGAGAGGCCCTGTTTTGTCTACTAAGGGGGAAAAACTCATCAACCTTAGAACACATACACACACACACACACACACACACACACACACACACACACACACACACAGGAAAGCACAAACACATACATTCATATTCACACACATACACATGTGGAAATAGGGAGGAGATGGGGGGGAACCATTTCATTCGTTGTTACCTGCCTGCAGTCACTTTAGAAAATGTAGCAAACCTTCAGCAATCATCATATTAAACTCAATGTTCCACAGTGAAGCCTTCTCCAGCTGCAAAACTGGAAATGACACTTTTTTTTTTTTTAATTTTTGAGACAGAGTCTCTTATAGATCAGGCTGGCCCCAAACTCAACATGTGGCCAAGGATGACCTTGCACTCCTGATCCTTTCACTTCTGCCTCCTCCTGGTTGTATGCAGCGCTGGGACTTGATGGGGGGTGTCCTTCTGTATATATGTTTCTCTTATTGGTTGATGAATAAAACACTGATTGGCCAATAACTAGGCAGGAAGTATAGGTGAGGCTGAGACAAGGAGAATTAAGTCTTTGTGTGTGTATTTGGGGCTAATCAGCTGCAGGACCAGGCTGGAAAGAAACTCCAGCAACAGGGACTAGAACCTGGGACTCTGTGTATGCTAGTCAAATGTTTTTCTAATCAAGCCACATCACCATCCCATGCCACCTTTCCTTTGCTTGGTTGGTTTTGTTTGAGATTGGGTTTTGCTATGTAACCCAGGCTGGCCTTGAGCCACCTGTCTCTGCCTCCCAAGGCCTGGAATTAAAGACCACTTTGCCTGGCCCCATGATACCCTTTAAAATGTCTTTTTACTATTTTTGTTTGTTTTTCTTTTTCTCTTCCCTATATATTACATTTGGATGTGATATATATGTGTGGTATGTTTGTTTGCGTGTGTGTGTGTGTGTGTGTGTGTGTGTGTGTGTGTGTGTGTGTGTGTGTGTGTGTGTAGTCCTAAGGTTAATTCTGGGAGTCAGTCATTCTTCATCTTATTCACTGAGGCAGGGTCTCTCATTTGAACCTGGAACTCGCCCTGTATGGCTAGTCTCAGTAGCTCTTGAGGTTTCCTTGTCTCTGTCTCCTGAGTACTAGGATTACTATGCCTAACTGGCATCTGTTGCTGTGATAAAATACCCTGATTTTTTTTTTTTAAAGCAACTTAGGGGAGGAAGGGGTGTATTGTAGCTGACAATTCCAGATTACAGTCCTTCATTGTGGGAAAGTCAAGGTGGGGACTTCAAACAGCTGGTCACATGACAGCCACAGTCAAGAGTGGAGAGAAATGAGTGCATGCTCACCTGCATGCTTGTTCAGGATGCCTAGGGAATGGTGCCACCCACAGTGGGCTGATCCTTCCCGTGTCAGTTAACTTAAGAGCCGTCCCCACAGACGTATCCTCAGATCAATGTGAGGTAGACAGTCCCTCACGGAGACTCTAGGTGTTTCTAGGTTGTGTCGAGTGAACAGAGCTCACCATCACATGTGGGTTCTGGGGCCCCAAACTTTAACTACCCGCCATCTCCCTAACTCTAACCAGTAAGTTTTGCTTTGAAATGGTTACCCAGCCTTGTCCTGTTGTGGAGTTCAGGTCTCTTTAATCAAACTAAAAATTCTTATGCTGAAAGGTACTTCCTTTTGTTATTTGATCGCCTTCCAGGCTTTGTCCAATTTCATCCAGATTGCAGTCATATTTCTTGGTCTTTTTAATGTGTGTATTAAAGCATCAAGTCCAGAGGCTTTGTTCTGGGGTCTTGAATTTTCGTGCATACTGAGACATATTTTGGGACTCTTGACAAAGAAGAATGCTTGCCTTCAATATTTTTTAGTGTCTCGAAGCTTCCATGGTCATGTTCAAGTTCTAAAAATGTCATGCATTCTGATGAGGCGTTTTATTTAGAGAGTGTTTTGTCTTAATTAAGCCCATCTGAAGAGACATGCAGATTCTGAAAGAATGTACTCTCTCCTTTACCAGTCAATTATATTTATAACATTCATAAACTAAATTGCTAGCAAAAGCATGATTTTAGCTTCAGTGTAGGGCTGTGTCTTCTAAGTTCATGGGAATGGCCGTGCCTGACCAAAATACAGCAAACCGAGACACTGGAAAACATACAGGCAAATTATTTTCACTGTTTTTTTTTAAGCAGTGCTGGGCTTTTGTTTTATCCTTTAAAATTTTTTGTTTTATGTGTGTGGGTGTTTTATCTGCGTGTCTGTGTGTCTGTGCACCATGTGTGTACCTGGTGCCCATGGAAATAAGAAGAGGGTGTTAGATGCCTTGGAAATAGAGTTACAGATGGTTATGAGCCACCATGTGAGTGCTGGGACTCAAACCTGGGTCCCATGTAAGAGGAGCCAGTGTTGTCAATGTCCAAGGCATCTTTCCAGTATCTTATTTTATTTTTTTATATTTTATCTACTTCTGTGAGAGTCAGTTCTTTCCTTCCATCTTGTAGTTCCCAGGGACTGAACTCAGGTTGTTAGGTTTGGCAGCAGGCCCCCCTCTCTATCTGAACCATATTATTAGTCCTTATTTTTTAAAAAATTGAAATATTTTTGGTGTGTACAAGTGTGTGTATGTGGTGTATGCAAATGTATGTGTAAATGTCCACACCCAAGAGTGTACAGAAGCTAGGGGAAGACAGCCATTGTCCTGCTTTATCACTTATTTCTTGAGATAGGGTGTTTCACTAACCCTAAAGCGAAGGCTGGTAGCCAGCACACACCAGAGATCCTATATTCATCCCCTTCCAGCTGTGGTGACAGGTGTCATACCTGGCTTTTTACATGGGTCCTCGGGATTTGAACTCAGGTCATCAGGTTTGGATAGTAACCACCCTCTTCTGCAGTGCCATCTTCCCAGCTTGATATTGGGATTTAATTTAATTTATTTATTTATTTGGTTTTTCGAGACAGGATTTCTCTCTGTAACCCTGACTGTCCTGGATCTCATTTTGTACACAGACTGTCCTTGTACTCAGAGATTTTCCTGCCTCTGCCTCCTGAGTGCTGGGATTAAAGACATGCGCCACCACTGCCAAGTTATTTTTCCTTTTATTAAGATCATTTTAGGGCTGGTAAGATGGTTCAGGGGGTAAAAGAGCTTGCTGTCAACCATGATGACCTGAGTTCAATCCCAAGAGTCTACATACAGGTGGAGTAGAGGACCAGCTTCACAAGGTTGTCTTTTGACCCTCACATGAGCAAGCCCACACAAAATAAATATATAAAGGTAACAAAATGAGCTGAGTTCGAGGCCAGCCTGGTCTTCAAAGTGAGTTCCAGGACAGCCAGGATTCTTGTACAAAGAAACCCTGTCTCAAAAAAAACAAAAAGAAAAGCAAAACAAAAACAAAAACAAAAACAAACAAACAAACAAAAAACAAACAAAACAAAAAAGGTAACAAATGGCAGCTTTGTCATTAAAAAAAATACAACTAGCTCATTGCGTAATGCAGAGATTTGTGTAAGTGAATTGTTATTTGTTTGTTTTTGATGCAAGGTCTTACTATATAGGCCTGGCTAGCTTGGCACTCACTTTGTGCCCAGTCTTCTGAGAATTTACTTGCTTAAGCCTCTGGAATGCTGTAAGTACAGGTGTGTACCATCAGTCCCAGCTTGATTTAACTGAACTATGTACCCCCACTGAATGGGGCTAGAGAGATGCTTCAGTGGTTAAGAACACTGACTGCTCTTGTGGAGGACCTGGGTTCAGTTACTACCCTTTGTTACTCCAGTTCTAGGGAATGTGATGGTCTCTGTGGGCGCTGCATCACATGGTGCAATACACACATGCAGTCAAAAATACCTGTCATATACATGTAAGAGAAAAATAAAAAAAATTAAATTAAAATAGAAAATAACCCTAATGTTTGAAGAAACCTCTATTTTTCCATTATAAATCATGCTTTCATCAGCACTGGAGGGATAAAAATTCATCCCTACTTCTGTAATTGTTTTAAAAATTGAAATCTGTGGGCTGGAGAAATGGCTCACTGGTTAAGATCACTGACTGTTCTTCAGAGGACCCAGGTTCAGTTCCCAGAAGCCACATGGAAGCTCACAACTGTCGGTAACTCCAGTTCCAGGTGACCCAACACCAATGGCAAAACATCAAATTTACATAAACTAAAAATAAATAAATTAAAAATTGAATTCTGAGAAAGGTTTCCTGGGTGGAAGAGCACAAGCATTGTAAGACTTTTAATTTTGTTTACATTTATTTATGGTGTGTGTGTGTGTGTGTGTGTGTGTGTGTGTGTGTGTGTGTGTGTAATGGCATGTGTGTAGACTTCAGACGACAACTTTTAGAGTCAGTTCTTACCCTCAGCCATGTGGGTCCCAAGGATTGAACTTAGGTCATCAGACTTGGTAACTGATGCCATTTTGTTGGCCCCCCTCTAAGGTTGCTAAAAGACAGTGTCAGCCAAGGATGGTGGCCGGTGCCTGTACTCCCAGCACTTGGGAGACAGGCGGATTAAAATTCATCCTTTACTATGTAGCAAGTTTTTGAGACCATGTCTCAAAAAACAGTAATAACCAAAACCCAAAAAGATGATGCCCACTTGCTCCTCCTAAAGGGGTTGCTCATTTCACTCTGCATTTGTGTTTCACCTCATGTGAATGACCGGCTTGTTTCTAGCTCATCCTGTCAGTGCCAAATATACAGCAACACATCTCTAGCTAAATGACCTTCCAGATGAGCTTTTGCTGGCTCATTGCCAAGTTTCAGTCATGCGCATGGCCAGCCTGTGTCATCAGATCTCAAATCTCCCAGAAGATTTATTTTTGCTTCTTGTAAATTTCTTCTTCTCCTTTCTCCCCACTTCCTTCCTTCCTTTCTCTTCCTTTTAAATCTCTCTCTCTCTCTCTCTCTCTCTCTCTCTCTCTCTCTCTCTCTCTCTCTCTCTCTCTCACTCTCTGTGCACATTTGTGCATGTACATATGGGGGTGTGCACATGAGTACAAAGGCTGGAAGAAGGAGAGTCCTTGGATCCTGTGGAGGTGAAGCCCCAGGTAGTTGCAAGCCACCTGGCATTGCTGCTGGGTACTGGACCTTGGTCTTCCCAAAGAACAGCAAGTGCTCTTAGCCACTTCACCATCTCTTCAGCTCCCCCTGCTCCTTTTCAGTTTTATTTTTGAAACAGGCTCTAACTGTGTAGTACAGGCTGGTTTCAAAGTTATAACGCTCCTGTCTCAGCCTCCCAAGTGCTGAGATTACAGGCACGTGCCTCCAGCAATGTTTGATGTTGTATGTGTGTACTACTCTATCTTTCTCTACTTTATTCCTTTGAGTTGCAATCTCTCTGAGAATATGGAGCTCTTCTGGTGGCCAGACAAGCCCCAGAGATCCTTCTTCCAACACGGACATAATAGGAATTCGAGTGGCTGCTTTTGACATCAGTTCTGGGGATTTGAACTCAGGCCCTCATATTTGTGCTTTGACCTGCTGATCCAGCTCTCCAGCCTTTCTGTCTCATTTGAAACTTGTTTTTTTTTTTAATTTTTTATGTGTATGTGTGTATGTCTGAGTGTATATGCACATTTGTGTGGGGGTGTTCACAGAGGCCAAAAGAGGTCATCAGATCCCCTGGAGGTGTAATTACATGAGGTGTGAGTTATTTGACATGGGTGCTGGGAATCAAACTCAGGTCTTCTGCAAGAGCAACAAACACTCTGACCACTGGGCCACCTCTCCAGCCCCACCTTAAATTTTTAAAGATTTGTCTTATTTACTTGTGTGTGTGTGTGTGTGTCTGTGTGTGTGTGTGTGTGTGTGATGTGTATGTATGAGTGTTGGCATATGTATGCCATGACCCATGTGTGGTGGCTAGAGGACAACCTGTAGGAGTTGGTTCTCTTCATCTACCCAGGGGTTGAACTCAGTTTGTCAGGCTTGACAAGTGATTTTAATTTGCCACTGAGTCACCCTGCTGCTGGCAGTCCTCTTTCTTTCTTCCTTCCTTTCTTTCTTTCTTTCTTTCTTTCTTTCTTTCTTTCTTTCTTTCTTTCTCTCTCCCCCTCCTTCCCTCCTTCCATCCCTCCCTCCCTCCCCCCTGCCTTTCTTTTTGTCATTTTTGACAAGGTTTCTCTGTGTAACAGCCCTGGCTGTCCTGGAACTCACTTTGTAGACCAGACTGGCCCTGAACCCACAAAGATCCACCTGCCTTTGCCTCCTGAGTGCTGGGATTAAAGGCATGCATCATCATGCCCAGCTTCTACCTTATTTCTTAATATGCAGTTTCTAACTGAACCTGGAGCTTCCTGATTCATCTAGACTGTCTTTCCCTGTATCCATGTCTGCAGTAACAGACATGGATAAAGTGTGCTGCACGGTGCCTGGCTTGTACAGGCGTGCTGGAGACCTTAGTTTAGCAACAAGTACTTTTCCTACAGCCCTCACCATCATAACTTTTAAAGGTTCAGATATCATCTATGGTCCACATTATGAAATGTAAATTTAAGAGCAGTTTTGTGACCTCTCACTGCCTTTGAAGTCTCTTAATTTGAATTTTCTGAGTCATGAGAAAAATGACTTTGGAAGAAGCGTAGTTCAGCTGTGGCCTTCCTGGACTCCATATGACTGCCTCCTGTGTTAGCATGCTCAAACAGTATGTGGTGGAAATCCCATTTTCAGCTGCTCTTTCCTTTCTTGTGAGTAGAAATCCATTTGTTTAAATTTTCTTAAAAGGCATAGTGTTACAGGACAGTGGTGGTGCACACCTTTAATTCCAGCACTCTGGAGGCAGAGGCAGGTGGAGTTTGAGGATAGCTTGGTCTACAGAGTGAGTTCCAGGATAACCAGGACTTTTACACAGAGAAACTCATGTCTTGAGAACCAAAAACAGCCAGGCGTTAGTGGCGCATGCCTTTAATCCCAGCACTCGGGAGGCAGAGACAGGCAGATCTCTGTGAGTTCGAGGCTAGCCTGGTCTGCAGAGCGAGTGCCAGGATAGGCTCCAAAGCTACACAGAGAAACCCTGTCTCCAAAAAAACCAAAAAAAAAAAAAAAAAAAAAAAAAAGAAAAAAAAAGAAGAAAGAAAGAAAAGGAAAAAGAAAACCAAAAACACAGGACAGCCTCCAAAGCCACAGAGAAACCCTGTCTCGAAAAACAAAAACAAAAAAAGAAAGAAAAGAAAAGAAAAAGGAAAGCAAACAAACAAAAGATGGGTGGCCTTGCTCTCACAGAGATCTACTTGCCTCTGGCTCTTGAGTGTGTCCCCAAAGCCTAGCCCAAATATATTTCTTTAGTAGTGGCATAAGCCTTTAATCCCTGCACTTGGGAGACACAGGCAGGTGGATCTCTCTGAGTTCAAGGCCAGCCTAGTCTACATAGTGAGTTTCAGGACAGCCAGAGCTACATAGTGAGACCCTGTCTCAAACAAACAAACAAACAAAAAGAAGTTGAGGATCAGGACTTCAGGGTTGTCTTTTGCTATACAATGAATCTGTAGGCAGCCTAGGCTACACTAGTCCGTCTGTCCTTTCTTTCTTTCTTTCTTTCTTTCTTTCTTTCTTTCTTTCTTTCTTTCTTTCTTTTTTGAGACAGAGTTTTGCTATGTAGCCTTAGCTGTCCTGGAACTCACTCGGTAGAAGAAGCTGACTTCAAACTCACAGAAATCTGCCTGCCTTTGCCTCCTAGTACTGGGATTAAAGACGTGTGTCACCACCACCACTCCTTGAGACAAACAGTTCTTGTCTCAAAAAAGAAGAAGAAGAAGAAGAAGAAGAAGAAGAAGAAGAAGAAGAAGAAGAAGAAGAAGAAGAAGGGGAGGGGGAGGGGAAGGAGAGGAAGAAGAGGAGGAGGAGGAAGAGGACGAGGAGGAGGAGAAGGAGAAGGAGAAGAAGAAGAAAGAAAAAGAAGGAGGAGGAGGAGGAATTCTGGGGATGTGGCACTGTTAGCAGAGTGTCTAGCATGCATGAAGCCCTGGTGTGATCCCCAGTAATGCATACCCTGGGTGTGGTGGATCAGAGCTGTAATCCAAGTACTTGGGAGGTGGTGACAGATGGAACTGGGGTTGAAAGTCATCTATGGCTACATACGGAGTTTGAGGCCAGCCTGGGCTACTGTGAGATCCTGTCACAAAACAAACCAACAAAAGAAGGCTCCTCTAGAGGAGGAGGATAGTGCTGGTTACAGCTTGCAAAGGCTGAGTTGACTGAGGAAGGAAAGGAACGGCCCATGTTTCTGGAGGAGGAAAAGTCCTAAGTGTGACCATTGAGACCCCTGTTCAGTAGGTAGAAGCGCTTCACTGTGCAAGCCAGAGGACCTGGGTTCAATACCTGGAACCCGTGTTACAAAGCTGGAAGCAGTGGAAACACATCTGGAAATGAAGCACTCATACGGCAAACTGGAGGCAGAGACAAGACAATGACTGAAAGCCCAAGGCCCAACCAGCCTTGAGTACACTGCATTGTGGCTGTAACAAGTAAGAACCTGCCTTAACAAGGTGGAAGTCAAGAACTGACCTCTGGATGTTATCCTCTACCTCCACATGTACACTGGGATGTGTGTGCACGTGCACTCTCAAACCTTATACACAATAATAAATTTAAAAAAAAACTACCAAGCAACATTTTCCAACCTGACTTTTAAAAAAAAAATTATCCTCTTGGTAATTCTAAACATTTATTTACTTATTATGTATAGGGTGTTCTACCTACATGTATGCCAGAAGAGGGCACCAGATCTCATTATAGATGGTTGTGAGCCACCATGTGGTTGCTGGGAATTGAACTCAGGACCCCTGGCAGAGCAACCAGGGCTCTTAACCTCTGAGCCATCTCTACAGCCCCCAACTTGACTTTTTAAGATTCATTTATTCTTAGTTTATGTGTATTATTATGTCTGTGTGAGGGTGTCGGATCCCTTGGAACTGGAGTTACAGACAGTAGTGAGCTGCCATATGGGTGCTGGGAATTGAACCTGGGTCCTTCAGAAGAGCATCAGGTGCTCTTAATGCTGAGCCATCTCTCCAGCCCCCCAGCTTGACTCTTATTAAGACTCCACAGGATGCGTGAGTAAGTGGATGTAGAAGAGAGCTACATCATGCCTTGGAACACCTATCTGTGCCTCCTTTATTTCTTTCTTTTTGGGAGATAATAGGCAGTACTGGGAATTGAACCCATGGCTGTGTGCATGCTAGACAAGTATCCTACTGCTGAGCTATACCCTCAGCCCCTCATTCAAGGATTCTAGGCAAGCATTCTACTTTTGAGCCACGCCCCAACCTCTCACTGGGGGATTCTAGGCAGGAACTCTACCACTGAGCCATGCCCAAGCCCATCAATGAGGATTTTTTTTTTTTTTTTGAGACAGGGTTTCTCTCTATTGCGTTGGAGCCTGTCCTGGAACTTGCTCTGCAGAACAGGTTGGCTTCAAACTCATAGAGATCCGTCTGCCTCTGTCTCCTGAGTGCTGGGATTAAAGGCTTGTGCCACCAACGCCTGGATCAACGAGGAATTCTAATCAATTGCTATACCACGGAGCTACATTCTCGGCCCTCCTCATTTCTTCAGTATGTGGTGGCGGGTGGCTACATTTCCTAGTCCAACAGGCTAAGTGCCTTCGTTCATCTTGTCTTGGGTTTCGCAAGAGTCATTTTGTTTTCCATCCTCCAGGACAGGCAAAGTCAACATCTATAATTAAATGTGTCACTTATTAAATTTCACACCTAAATGAGTAGTTCTTGCTGAGATGTGAGGAGTGCGGTATGTCTCAGGATCAATAAGATGCAGCCTTGCCTGGTGGGAGGGAAATGAAGCCTCCTCCAGGGCTGAATTGCAGATCATGTCCTCTCCGTGGGATTTCTCACTGAGTTCTAATATGCCACTCTTTGCTCTTAAGGAAGAATGTTAGGGATTTTAAGTGGATAACTGTACATTAGGTTTTAGTTGTCAACAGTGGCTAGGGATGGGATGATAAGTAAGTAAACATATCAGATTCAAATTACATTGCATTTCTTTCCTTCCCTCCTCCTTGTTCTCACCCTCTTCTGCCCTCTCCTGATGGACAATCTTCAAACTCTCTATGTAGCCCTGGACAATCTGAACTGGGATCCTCCTGCCTTCACCTTCCAAGTGCTGGGATTACGTGTGTGTACCATCATGCCTGGCTTGCCCTCCCTCACATTTTTTTTTTTTTTTTTTAGGCAGGGTCTCCTGTAGTCCAGACTGGCCTTTGAACTTGCTATGTAGCCCAAGTTGCCTTGTAACTCATGATCCTCCTGCCTCAGCCTCCTGAGTGGTAAGATTACAAGTGTTCACTCTCAGCTGGGTGTAGTGGTGTAGGCCTTTAACCCCAGCACTTGGGAGGCAGAGGCAGGCAGATTTCTGTGATTTCAAGTCCAGCTTGGTTTATACAGTGAGTTCCACAACAGCCAGAGCCATGTAATGAGACCCTGTCTCCAAACAAACAAACAATCCCCCAACCCAAAACCAACCCCAAAAATGACAACAACAGCAAAAAACCACAAGTGTGCACTATTGCATAAACATTTTGATGTGGTGCTGGGGACTTGACACACAGGGTTTTGTCCAAGCTGTACTACACCCCAGGCCCCTCTTCTCCTTACTATTACTTTTTTTCTTGTATGACAAATTTGTAGGGGCATGGCTCAGTGGTAGAGCACCTGCCTAGATTCCCCCAGTGAGGGGCTGGGGTGTGGTTCAGTGATAGCAAGTGTTCTAGAATTCACTCTGGTTCAGCCCCTAGTACTACAATAAATAAGCCTAAGATGTCACATGGGTGATCTGAAAAGTGGATGTTCAGTTTGTTTCATGCACCCCTCTTTCCTTGGCTCTGGAGTTTTCTATGGGAAGGAGGCTTATGCTATTGTGTATTCAGAATCAACATCTAATCTGCTTCACATCAGGTAGTGCCTTGTTGGCCAGCTCCACTCAGTTTCTGGTTGAAGGAGATTTAGATAGGAGCCTGAGAATGTGAAGGCTTCAGAAGGGGAAAGGTCTTCCCTCTGATTTCCTTTTCCACATATCTTGGTTATGAGCAATTGTTTTGTTTTTCTTAAAAAAGAGTTTTTTGTTTTGTTTTGTTTTGTTGTGTTTTGAGACAGAGTTTCTCTGTGTAGTCCTGGCTCTCCTGGAACTCACTCTGTAGACCAGTGTGGCCTCGAACTCACAAAGATCAACCTGCCTCTGCCTCCCGAGTGCTGGGATTAAAGGCGTGTGCCAGAGAGAGGATCAAATGTTATGGAAGTGTCTATTTTTTATTTTATGTGTGTATGTGTGCACATACATGTATGTATCTGTGTCTCCTGGGTGCAAGTGCCCATGGAGGCCAGAAGAGGGCATCAGATTCCCTGGTTGTGAGCGGCCTACCCGGGGTTCTGGGAGCTGAACCTAGGTCCTCTAAGAATCACAAGTGCTCTTAATCACTCTAGCCATCCCCTAATTTTCTTCTTTAATTCTTAGTATGTTGGCTAATTGGAGGTGTGTGTGTGTGTGTGTGTGTGTGTGTGTGTGTGTGTGTGTGTGTGTGTGTGTGTGTGTGTTTGTGTGTAAGAGGTCAGAGGACAATTTACAGGAGTCAGTTCTCATCTTCCATGTGGGGCCTGGGATTGAACTAAGGTCCTTTGGGTGGCAGCAGGATCCTTTACTCACTGAGCTATCTTTCCAGTCCTTTTCATTCATCATGCCCTGTCCCCAGTGTGCTTGTTTATTTGACACAGAGCCTCATTATGTAGCCCTGACTGGCCTGAAACTAGCTATATAGACAGGTTGGCCTTGAACTCATAGAGGTCCACCTGCCTCTGCCTCCAGGATGCTAGCACTAAAAGTGTACACCACCACTAGCCTCACTTCACTTTTTGAACAAAAATAATTTTATTAATTTTTTGCATGTTTTATACAAAGTATTTTGATTGTATTCACTCTTAATTCCTCTCTTAACTCCACAATGATAATACATTATACAGATACACCATTTTTCCGACGTATTCTCCAACTGATAGACGTTTTGAGGTCCTCCATAACTTGGTGCTATTAATAATGCTTGATGAAGCTGGGCATGGCAGCACACAAATTTAATCCCAGCACTCAAGAGGCCGAGGCAGGCAGACCTCTGAGTTCAAGACTAGCCCAGTCTACAGAACAAGTTATAAGACAGCCAGGCTACACAGAGAAACCCTGCCTTGAATACAACAAGAACAAAAATAATGCTTGATGAGTCATAGATGTGGAGGGCTCAGTCCACTGTGGGTGGGACCATCCTGAGCAGAGGTCCAGGGCTCTATAAGAAAGCAAGCTGAGCAAGACAAGAGAAGCAAGCCAGTGAGCAGCACACCTCTGCAGCCTCTGCTTCAGTCCCTGCCTCCAGGCTCCTGCTCTAAATTTTACTCTGGCTGCCTTGTGTGATGAACTGTGGTGTGGAAATGTAAACTAAAATAAACCCTCCCCCACTTTACTGTTTGATATTTCTTTTCTTTCTAATCCCAGAGTCCCGCTAGGCTACGGCTCCTTCTGAGAAACCAGGCAATTACAAGACAGCTGTCTATTGTGCTCAGTCTCTTGGAGCCTCATCATAAATAATTAACCTGAAGTCACGCCCAGAAAACTAATGGACTGGGTACCATCAGTGGTGTTACTTGGGAGGGCTTTTTTTGTTGTTGTTGTTGTTGTTATTGTTTTGTTTTGTTTTCCTCATGGGTCTTTACACCATTCACAAAATCCAGGAAGCAGATATGGCCCTTTCCATTAGGGGGATGAGCCATCTGCACTGAACACTTAGATTGGAAACCACATCAGAAGTCGCTTTTCCTCCTGAGCACTTCAACTTGAGGTTTCTCCATGAAGAGATTTTTTCTCAGACCCTGGACCACATTTTTCTCCTGTGGATATCTCAGAAGCCCCCAGGGAGAGGACCAGGTTAGGTTATGCTGTTGTGTGGATGTTTGGTTTGGTTTTCTGTTCTAAGGACCAGGGCCTTGGTCGCGTTTATGCTCTATCACTTAAGTAGACCCTGAATCCTCCTTTAACTTTGTGTGCATGTCACAGCACTGCACATGGAGGTCAGAGGGCAACCCCTCACCTCATTTGAGGAAGGGTCTCTTGGTTGTTCACCACTTTCTATCCCAGACTACCTGGCCCATGAACTTTTGGGCATTTATGTCTGTGTCTCCTCATAGGCATACGTTACTGCATCGACTTTTATGTGGCTTTTAAGGATTTTAACTCAGGTCCTCACATTTGTTTGTCAAGCAAGTACTTTACCCATTGAGCCATCTCCACAACTCCCCGCCTCCTCCTTGAGACTGAGTAGCCCTGGCTGACCTCCAACTGGATATGTAGTTAAGCATAGCCTTGAACTTCCTGTCATACTTCCTGAGTGTTGGGATTGCAGGAATGTGGGCTACTATAGTGGGGTGTTTTTTTTGGGGGGGCTCATGCAAACTGGGGAGCACTCTACCGATGAGATATCTCCCCCCTCACTTTCCCTTTTTCTTTTGACACAGGAGCTCATCATGCTACCCAGGCCCTGCCTTAAATTCACTATGTATCCTGCTTTGGCCTTGAGATCCTCCTACCTTGGTTCTCCCAAATGCTGGGAATTACAGGTGTTGTGTTAACACCTGGAGAAAATCTCAAATTTTATATTACATCCAGTTTCTAAGTATTTTCAACAACAAAAACCCTCATGCCCACTCCAAAGTCATTTCCTCCTTGCCTACCGCCCCAGTTCCTGACAGCCACTGATTCACTCCCTGTCTCTATGGATTTTCTTATTCCAGCTATTTCCTATAAATGGAATCACACAATCTGTGGTCTTTGTGCCTGGCACTGTCACTTAGCATGTTTTTGGAGTTTGTCCATTCAGCATCATATATCAAGCCTGGTTTTCTTTTTCTTTTGGCAAGTGTGTGTATGAATATTCACACATGTGTTTGTGCATGCATGTACCTGTGAGTGTGGAGGATTTAAGTTGATGTCAAGTGTCTCCTAGATCACTGTCTACCATACGTGCCCAAGCAGGCTCTCTCACTTGAACACAGAGCTAGTCAAGCTAGCTAGCTATCTCCAGGGATTCCCCAAGTCTCCATCCTATATGCTGGAATTACTGGTGGGCTGCCACACCTACCTGGCATTGATACGGGTGATGGGGATCTGAATTCTGGTCCCTTCCATTGTTTAGAAAGTGTTTTTACCTGCTGAGTCATGGCTTGAGCCCCCAGCCTTCCTATCTATAGTTAATATTCCACTACACAGGTAGATTGCCATTTTTTTCATGCAACTGTACATTCATGGATAGATGTTTGGGCAGCTTCTTCCTTTTGCAGCTTATGAATGCAGCTGCTCTGAGCCTATTGTGCAGCAAGAGTTTGCCTGGATGCCTCTTGCTCTGTTGTCAGACTGCTCTTTGTTCTCAGTTTCTGTCTTTGCCACGAGGCTTGCTTCCAGCTATGGAAAAGGTGTGGTGGCACACGTGCGTTAGTCTAGCACTCAGGAGGCACAAGTTCAAAATGCAGCTTGGACTATGTAGGGAATTCAAGGCAAACCTGGGCTACATATCAATTACCTGCCTCAAGATGCCAAAGTGCTTGCCATGCAAAAGAAAGCTCGGTGTGTTGGCACAGGCTTATAAACCCAGTGTTGAGGAGGTGGAGACAGATAGATACCTGGGGCTTGCTGACCAGCCTATCCTACTTAGTGAGTTCCAGGCCAGTATGAGACACATTCAAAAAGACAGAGGATAGACAGGCGGTGGTGGTGCAAGCCTTTAATCCCAGAGGTAGGCAGATCTCTGAGAGTTCCAGGCTAGCCTGGGCTGTAAAATGAGTTCCAGAACAATGCATGCACATGCATGTAACACACACACACACACACACACACACACACACACACACACACACACACACACGATCAAAAGAATTCATTTGTAGCCAGGCTGATCCTGCTGTGACCTCCCAGACACTGTGTGACAAGCAACTCTTCTTGGTAAACCTGATGGGTAACATGTCTCAGAGGGTCACAGCCCTCAGTAGCCACCCATTAATTAGTAAGCTGCCTTGTCATATGTCCTGGGATGGGTGCCCTCGGATGTGGCCGACACTTCTGTCATTAGTTTTCCTGAAGCACACAGAAGGAGAAATGTCAGACTCTGTTGGACAGGTGTAACAAGAATCCATGGTCCTGAGTCACCCCTCAGAGAGCCATAATTTCAAGTCACCTGAGTTTGCATGTGGCAACCAGATGTGGCAGGCACCAGGCACAGAGACACAGAAGTGGGAGGGGCCAAGTGTGACTGACATTTTTCTCCCTGCTTGGCTCTTTACAGGGTCTTGGAGATTTGTTGTCATGGTTTTTCTTGGGGAGATGGGTGCAAATTCTTCACATCTAGCTTGTTTATTTGGGTTACTTACAGGAGTGTGGGTAGGCTTTTATTTTTTATTTTTTATTTTTTATTTTTTATTTTTTTATAGTAGCATCGATAACACAAAAGCCGCTGTATCAGTTAAGAGGACCTCGGAAAAGCATGGTGACAGAAGGGCATCCTCTCTCCCTAGCTATTTTGTGAGTGTGTGCAGTGAACGTACACATGTGTGTGGAGGGTGTCAACCTTGGGGGGGGTAGTTCCTTAGGAGACAAACACTTTTTAGTTTTTATTTATTTATTTAGATTTTTTTTTTGAGACAAGGTTTCTGAGTAGCCCTGGCTATCTTGAAACTTGCTTTAAAAACCACATTGGCCTTGAACTCAGAGACCCCCACTCCCACCCCCCACCCCCCCCCCGTCTACAAGTGCTGCAATAAAGGTGTGGGCCACCACTGCCTGGCTCACATTTTAATTTTTAAAAGAGATTTATTTATTTATTCATGTGTGTGTGTGTGTGTGTGTGTGTGTGTGTGTGTGTGAGAGAGAGAGAGAGAGAGAGAGAGAGAGAGAGAGAGAGAATGTTTTGCCTGTATGTATCTGTAAGTGTACTATGTGGGTGGTGCCTGGTACCCAGTGGAGGTCAGAAGATGGTCCTCTTGAACTGGAGTTAGAGATGGTTGTGGGCCACCATGAAGGTCCTCAGAACAGAAACTGTGTCCTCTGCAAGAACAACCACTTTGGTTTTTGAGACAATATCTCACTGGGACATGGTGCTTCCCAATTAGGGTAGGCTGGGTGGCTAGTGATCTCCAGGGATCTACCTGTGTATACCTCCTCAGCAGTAGGATTTCAAGCACATACCACCAAGCCTAGTGTTTTACCTGGGTGCTGTGATCTAATGCAGGACCTCAAGCACTTTATTGACTAAACCATTTCCCTCATTCCCTACCCAGCCAGTGTCACTGCTTATATAATCTTATAGCCATATGTGTGTGTGTGTGTGTGTTTGTGTATGTGTGGATATATATATATATATAAACATATATATATATATATGTGTGTGTGTGTGTGTGTGTGTGTGTGTGTGTGTGTCTATGTGTATATATTTGTGTCTGTGTGTATATGTTTGTGAGTCACCATGTGGTTGCTAGGAATTGAACTCAGGTCCTCTGGAAGAAGAGCCAGTGCTCTTAAATGCTGAGCCATCTCTCCAACCCTCTCTCTCCTTTTCTTTGTCCTTCCTCCCTTTCTTCATTCTTCCTCCTTTCCTCACTCCTTTTTCTTATCTCTCTCTCTTTCTTTTTCTCCCTCCCACCTAAGACAGGGTTTCTCTGTGTAGTCCTGGCTGCCCTAGAAGTGGCGTCTGGATTTGCCTTAAATTCAAAGAAATCCACCTGTCTCTGTCTCCTAAGTGCTGAGATTAAAGGAGTACACCACCATGCCTGGCTGGGTCCACAAATTATTTCAAGTTCAGTTTTCAGCTGTGTGGAGGTTCACACTGGGAAATCCCATATGCTGAGGCAAGTGGACCACTGTGGTGGGTTCAAAGCCAGCCTGGGTTATACAGTGAGTTCCAGGTCAGCATGTGCTATCAACAGAGAGACCCTGTCTCAAAATAAAAATAAACTTAAGATGGGCATTGGTGGCGCATGCCTTTAATCCCAGCACTGGGGAGGCAGAGGCAGGTGGATCTCTGTGAGTTTGAGGCCAGCCTGATCTACAGAACAAGTTCCAGGACAGGCTCCAAAGCTACAGAGAAGCCCTGTCTCAAAAAACCAAAGCCAAACCAAACCAAACCAAACCAAAACAAACAAACAAACAAACAAACAAAAAACTTGAAAGGAATGAAAAGAAATTCAATCCTTATTGTAAAGCACTGATCCTGGACTGGTATCTATGCCACCTGGTAGAGACGCAACAAAGATGTGACAGCCTGGCTGGTGGTGGTGCATACCTTTAATCCTAGCACTTGGGAGACAGAGGCAGGAGATCTCTGAGTTCAAGGCCAACTGGTCTACTGAGTGAGTTCTAGGACAGCCAGGGCTACACAGAGAAACACTATGTCAGAGCGAGAGCGAGAGTGAGAGCGAGAAAGCAAGAGAGCAAGCGAGAGAGAGAGAGAGAGAGAGAGAGAGAGAGAGAGAGAGAGAGAGAGAGAGAGAGAGAAACAGAAGAGAGAGAAACAGAAGAGAGAGAAACAGAAGATGAGGAAAGAGTTTGGCCTGATATCATAGGTTTGGAATCCCAACTCCTCTAGAGGCTGATCAGGAGGATCACAAGTTCAAGTTCTAGGCTATAGAGTGAGTTCAGGGCCTGTTTAGGCAGTTTAGTGAGAGCCTATCTCAGAATAAGTGGGGAAAAAAGCAGTTGGGGCTGTGGCTCAGCAGTAGAGCCCCTGCCTAGAATCTCCCAGTGAGTGGCTGGGGTGTGGCTCAGTGTTAGAACACCTTCCTAGAATCCCCCAGTGAAGGGCATGGGTTGTGTGGTTCAGTGGTAGAGCTCCTGCCTAGAATTCCCCAGTGAGGGCCTGAGGTGTGGCTCAGTGGTAGAGCCTTTCAGTAAAGGCACATGGCTCAGCTATAGAGCATTTGTCTAGCATGTACATGGCCCTGGACTCTATCTCCAGCACTGGAAGCTGTAGAGAGAAGAATAAGGGAGAAAGAAAAGGTAGACAGAAAATACTTGCTGGGACTGAAATATTTCCCTTCTCTTAAATTCCAGAGGAACAGGGCCAGTAGAAGCAATATGTTTGTTGGCTCTTCTCCTGTCATCTTGTGTGGTCTTAGTTGAGTTACTGTCTGGAGCCTCATTTCCCAGGCTCTACAAGGGACAATATATGCCTTGTTTGGTGGATGTGGAGAGAATCCTGGGAGGACTTCAGGGAAAGTGTGACGTTCACTTAGTCTCCAGAAGATCCTGGAAAGTAAAGGTAGCCATGGTGATGGTGACATTGGTGGTGGTGGGGGACTTGCTGGGTGTGGACAGAATCACGCCTCTAGTTGCTCATTTTGTATACTAAATCTAGGAGAGAAAAGGAAACAGTGCCAGCTGTGGTGATGTGCACCTTTGATCCTAACATTTAAGAGGCAGACATATGGCAAGTTCAAGGCCAGTCTAGGCTACATGACAAAACTCAGTCTCCAAACAAACAAACAAAAAAACCCAAACAAACAAAAAAAGAAGGGTTGGACCAGTGACTCAGTGGGTAAGAGCACTTACTGCTCAAACATGAGGACCGACGTTTGAATCCTCAGTCCCCAAATTAAAAAGCCAGGCATGCTGGTGTGTGTGTGTGTGTGTGTGTGTGTGTGTGTGTGTGTGTGTGTGTGTGTGTGTACACGCACGTGTGTCTCTCTATGTGTGTGTGTGTGTGAGAGTGCTTGTAACCCATCTCTGTGGTGGAGGAGATAGGAGCATCTGTTGGCTACCATCCTTGATTCAGGGTTAATGAAAGACCCGGTCTCAGGTGAATAAGGCAGAACATGCTAGAGCAGAACCTCCAACATCCTCCCTTGGCATCTGTGAGCATGAATAGGTGCACATCTGTACACACATGGATGCATACATCATACACATACCTCATACACAAACATACTAAGGTACCAAAACAATGAAAACTTTTTCTTTTTAAAAGGCAAAAGAGAAGCTGGGTGTGGTGGCCCATGCCTTTTAATCCCAGCACTCTGGAGACATCTGTGAGTTCCATGACAGCCTGGTCTATATAGTAAACTCAAGGACAGCCAGAACTACAGAGAGATCCTGTCTCAAACAACAACAAAAAAAACCAAAAAACAAACAAAAAAATAAAAAGGGAGGGAGGAAGAAGGGGAAGGGAAGGGGAGGGGAGAGAAAGAGAGGGAGGGAGACAGACATTTAGAGGAATGGAAAGTCTACATCCTTTCACCCTACCTTACCTGGCCCTTCAGCATGTCTCCCTGAGCCTCCTTTATGGCTCCTTTGAACTTGGTCTTATGGAGGAGGATTGGAGGGACATGAGGATAAGCTCCCAGCCAGCAGACTTGGAGCCTTTTGACAGAGAGCAGGCTCCAGGGGAGGAATGTGATTTTCCTTTGCTTGTTTTCAAACCCCTTCTTTACCGCAGAAAAATGTCGCCTGATTGAGGGAGTGACCCTCTTTCTTTTTGGAGAAGACAATCTTAGCTGCAGATGGAATCTGGGACTCCTTCTCCAGAGAGAGCTCCAGTGGCAGCTCCAATATGGTCCCCATATAAAACTTTGCTTTCTCCCTGTGATGTTATTAGCAAGATTCTCTTCTGCATGGTGGTGTACCTGTCATCCCAGAACCCAGGAGGCCGAGGCAGGAGGATCTTGAGTTTGAGGTCAGCCTGGCTATGTAGTGAGACTGTCTTGAGCATTAAAAGGATAGAAAATAGCCAGCCATTGTGGTGCACACCTTTAATCCCAGCACTTGGGAGGCAGAAACGGGCAGATCTCTGTGAGTTCGAGGCCAGCCTGGTCTACAGAGTGAGCTCCAGCACAGGCTCCAAAGCTACCCAGAGAAACCCTGTCTTGAAAAACAATCCCCTCCCCCCAAAAAAACCCAAACCAAAACCAAAATATTGAAAGGGTTGGAGCAATGGCTCAGAGGTTAAGAGCATTGGCTGCTCTCCCAGAGGACCCAGGGTTCTAGCACCCCACACACTCTGCCTCTGCTTCCTGAGTACTGAGACTACAGGTATACACAACCATGCTAAAGTTTGGATAACTGATTTTTAATAAATTGTATGTTAGGAGATTCTTGGTCTTCCAGAGTTACTCTGTTGAAGTGGGCAAATCTTCCTCATTAGGACTGGGTGGGGGTGGAAATTGAGTTTTTCCTCTTGACTTCTGTTGACATTCTGAGTTGGGGGAGATACTTTATTATGTCTGAGTATGGGTGGACTTTCTGGCTATCCCTAGGCTTTGGCAGGTAGGAGAAAAGTCCTAATTTTTCCCCTAGACCCTCCCTAATATTACCTCAATGGGGAGGGAGAAGAGGAGCCTCATTTACTTTGTAGCTGGAATCAAATCCATTTCCCTGTTTGGCCTGTTGGGAAGGGAGGCACAGGTTTGCCATGTGTCCTGACAGTCAGGGGTGGGGGTTGGCAGACAGGTCTTTTGTTTATGGAGGGAGTAGGGTGTCAGGGGCAGAGCTTTATCATATAAACATTCTCTGTCCTGCTTGGCTACGCCTTTCCTGGTCTTGGCTGAAGAGAGCAGCCCTCCCTTTTTTTGGAGACCCCCTCCACCCTGCCCCGATCCCTAGATGCCAGTTAGTGTTTCTGAGTGTTTCAATGTCTGGCTTCACCAGCATCCACTCTAGGATGGATGGAGCAGAAAGAATATGAGGGAATTCACCCCCTGGTGTTTCTTGGGTCCTTATGTCCACAACCTATCTGCTGCCTTCTCTTTACATTTTCCATCTTCTTACGTGTGTTTCATATACAGTGTTCACCCATGTCATGTGTATTAATGAGTGGATGAGAGATCATATTTCTCCACCTGGAATCAGGAGTTTGTCTAGAAGATACAATATTTTTTTCCTAGTAGTACTGAAGATTGAATTCAGGGCCTGACACATACTAGGCAAACATTCTATCACTGAGCCACACCCCAGTCCTTTTTCTTTCCTTTTTCCTTTCTTTCTTTCTTTCTTTCTTTCTTTCTTTCTTTCTTTCTTTTCTTTTTTCTTTCTTTTTTTTTTTTTTTGAGACAAGGTTTTATGAAGTTGCCTAGGCTGGCTTTGGACTTCTGTGTAACCCAACCTGGCCTTGAACTTTTGATCTTCCTGCTTCAGCCTCCTGAGTAACTGGAATTGCATTCTGGGATTCTGGAAATCTTGCTGGTGATGTCTGCAGTGAGCACTAGGAAGCCTTGGTAATAATCTTTGAAGTCAGAAGATATGGCAGTTCTAGAGCAGCAGGGTTGGGGCAAGAGCCTATGTTGGGGTACTGACCACGCAGAAAAGACTACCAGGGATTTAGGAACCCCAGGATACTCTAGAGAGCAGAGGAGAGAACTGGGGATAGGCACATTTTAATTAATTAATAGTTAACTTTTATGTGTGTGGGTGATTTGCCTGTGTGTGCATATATTTGTGAAGTATGTAAATGCCTCCTGCCCATTTAGGTCAGTGGTGGGCATCGGATTCCCGGGAACTGGAGCTATGGATGATTTTGTACTACCCTATAGATGCTAGGAATGGAACTAAGAACAGCCAATGAATGCTCTTCATGTTTCTGGCCTTGAACTTGATGCTCTTGCTTCAGCTGGGATTACAGGTATGTACCGCCATACCCAGCTCTACAATCTCCACTTCTCATGGCACCTTTTCTAACCAGGGCTTGGTGTTAGTCCTGTTTCATAGAAACTAAGGCACAGAGAAGTTTACACAAAGTTGCCCAGCCAGGATGTCCTGCCCCTCTGATTTGACAGTGTGGATTATCCAGGTCCCAGTGGTGGTGCTTTGTGGTGTATCATGGCTAGGACCCAAAGGCAATCAATCACAGGGCGTGACATGGCCAGAACTCGTGATTGGCTTCTGCCCTGATAAAGGCCAAATTATAGAATCACATCTGCTTGGGTTTATATAGTTAATCTCTCTTGAGTTGCAGTTGTCACAGTCCTTACAGTACAGGACCATTGAGCATCATGTCACTTGCTGGCAAGGAACATACTTTCTGTGTATATGACCTTAATCACAGACAGATGGTCTATGTCTATGCATTTCACCCTTTATCTTTTTAATTACCTGATTGATTATACACTCTGAACTCTAGGACAATATCTGATGACAATTTTAAGCTGTGCACCGCTGATTGTGACTATTTTGTATGTGGAAATTCCGTTTTTTTCAGTAGGTCAGGGACAAACTATAAAAACAAAGAACTAGATAAAAATAATAATAACATTATTCAGTTTCAAGTGGTGGTACACATCTATGATCGTGGCAATCAGTGGTTGGAAGTAGGGGAAGTAGGTTGGAAGAGTTGAAGGACTGCCTGAGCCACTGTCAGGTAAGCATTCCTAGGGAGACATGAAAAAACATTATTCACCTCCTGATAAGGCAATGATGACAGATGAAAGAAAGGATTCCACCCAAAGTCTAGCTTAGAGACTCAATGAATTCATGGAGGTCATTTACAAGAGCATGGGTGACTCAAAGGCAGCTGTGTCACCAAAGGCCCACTATACTGTGGGTTATGACTCATGAAATCTGTGTCCCTGGAACTCCTAGGGGAGTGGTCTTTCCCAGAAATTTCTGCTATTTACATAACCTGGCTGGGGGAGGGTATCCTGGGAATCCTGTTAAGTTTCAGGACCTTCCTAGGACTTGCAAGTTTTATTTCCTAAGTCCTAGTGGAATGTTTCAGTTCAGAGGCAATAGCAACCACAGATATTCTATCTCAAAAAACCTGAATGTGGGGCCTGGGGACATGACTTAGCAGTTAAGGCATTTTCTATACAATCATGATAACTGGGTTTGGGTGCCCCCCAAATCCTCATAAATAAATGCCTGATGGGTGTGGTGGCCTACCTGTAATTCCAGCCACAGAAGATCAAGCTTAGGGTGGTGAGGGATATATGTCCCTAGCAATCCTTTCTCAAAAAAAACAACCAACCAAACAACCACAACAAAGAAGCAAAGTAAAAAGCTTAGCATTTTATTACTGTAGAAGACAATTTAAGTTATAATTACAATAATTGGTGCTGCCTAGCAGGCCTTTCTTCCAAGGACAAACAGCTGGAAATAGGGGTCAGTTATTCTTTCCAAGTTTACCACGAAAAAGAAATCTGGCCACCTTTGTTCCTGGAAAAACCCAAAAAGAGAGCATGTTAGGAATCAATCTAAAACAAATTAAGCTGCCCTCAGTAATATGAGGCCAGGGAACTGATGTCAATGCTGGATTCCAGGGGGAGAATGAGACCAAGGTGGATGGCACCAAACGATCTGAAAGACGGAGCTTGAAGGATGGAGTGTCTGGCTTTTGAAAATTTAATGAAGTCTATGACTCGCCACGTGAAATCTTTCTGTTTGCTTGGGCAGAGTGGAGCCTGCTAATCTGTTCAAGATCCCTTCTATTCCTAGGTGAAATTTTTTTTTTTTTAAACATTACTTTCCTTTCGTGACTGTGGGCTAGCTGGCTGCCTGTATGTGCCTTCCCCAGACTAGGCCAGACCCCTGGCCACATGTAACAGATTAGTCGAGGTCTTGGTCTGCTGATTGTCACCACTGAGTCTGCATTCTTTGACTGTTATCAAAGGAGCTGGGAACTGTTCTGTCCCAATCTGACAGCAGCCATAGCTCAGCCATGTAGGCAGTCTTTTCCTGAGAAAAGAGGAAAAGAAGAGGGTGTCTGAGAGCAGTGGTGCAGGTTTGTTAATTCCAGCATCCAGGAGGTTGAGGCAGGAGGAGGATATTGAGGCCAGCCTGGGTTACATAGGAGATGTTGTTGGGACAAGAAAGGAGAAAGAGTGGAGGTGGAGGGAGGGAAGAAAGGAGGGAGGAAGGGGGAGAGGGGAAAAGATATTGCTTAATCCCGGAAGGCAGAAGGATCAGGAGTTCAAGTTCATCCTCTGCTGTATAGCAAGTTCAGGGCCACCCTAGGCTACATTTAAGATAGAAAAGAAAATAGGAGAGAGGGAGAAAGGAAGGAAGGGAAAGGAGAAACTGGTTCAGTCAGGCCTTGGTGGTTGTACCCTTAGTTCCAGGACAAGAGATTTCTGTCTGTTTCTACAGACTTCCTTGGGCCAGAGAAAGATGAACATATAAAAATAATGTCCCAACCTCAATGGAATGCACACATTCTTGATTTCATCAACTATTTCCTCCATGGCCAAGAGACTGATAAATGTGTTTCAACATGTTTGCAGAATGTCTTCCACTTTTCACACTGCCTGTCACTCCAGCAATTACTGTTGTTTTCTCCCCTTTTTACATGGCCACACCCTAAAGGAGATAGTATAGACAGATGGCAATCTCTGTAAGGCTGCAAAGCCAGTAAGACATGCAACAGCAAACACAAGAATGACTATAAATAGGAGGGAGCATCAAAATTATAAGGGGTAGAATGGGTATACCTGCCCTGGGTTCCATTCCCAGAACTGGGCTGTGTGTGTTTGTGTGTGTGTGTGTGGGTGCAGCTAGGGTTGGTAACTATTTTTATAATTACTTTCTTCTAGACTCTATTCCTTCTAGTCCATCAGTCCAAGGAAGACTAGAGGTGAATCTCTTCCTTCCTTCCTTCCTTCCTTCCTTCCTTCCTTCCTTCCTTCCTTCCTTCCTCCCCTCCTCTCCCTCCAGTTTTTCAAGACAGGGTTTCTCTGTGTAGCCCTTACCGTCCTGGAACTCACTCTGTAGACCAGTCCAGCCTCTAACTCAGAGATCCACCTGCCTCTGCCTCCCTAGTGCTGGGATTAAAGATATGTGCCATCACTGCCTGGTTGAGCTGAAACATTTTCATCTTTGTATTCTGAGCACCTAGACCAGAGACTGGAATGTAAGAGGTGCCTAAGGGGCCTGTAAGGTAACTCAGTGGGTAAAAGTGCCTGCTGTTAAGGCTGAGGACCCGTGTTCTATCCCCAGGATGAGCCTAAGGGCTTGAGATTGATTCCCTAGGATCCACAGGATGGAAATTGAAAAAAAAATCAATTCTTGAAAGTTATCGTCTGACCTTCATACATGTGCCACACAAGTGCCCCACAATTACACAATTGTAATTTAAACAACAAGCGGCACCTATTTCTGTTTTCTGACCCAGTAATTGCAAAAATGTAATAATTTTGTTTGATACAAATATCTCTGAGCATGCCTTTTTTAAATAAGAGCCCCTTTCCTTACAAATGTATTTAGAACAATTTCAGTAGCTCAGCTGGCTCAGTATTGAAGGCACCTGCCACCAAGCCTGACAGCTTGAGTTTAATGCCAGGTCTCACGTGGTAGAAGCAGAGAGCTGGCTCCTGTAAGCTGTCCTTTGATCTCCACACCTGTGCCATGGCATGCACTCGCTGTCCCCTACAAACAAATAAATGTAATAAAAACATTTTTTAAAATCTGAGAAAAGCACTCAAAACTAGCCATAACTGAGTGTCTTAGTGGCTAATGACAGCTCTAAACATCCCTATGTCAAGGCACAACAGATATCTTTGTGGGATTTATGAAATACCAGAAAACACCACTTTTCAAAAAAAAAAAAAAAACCTGATTTTTTTCCCCTGATATGAACCCCTATGAATTTTGCAGGACCTAAAGTCTTGGATTTCTTCAATAAAGGGCAGAAATGACACCCTTAAGCCTTTTTTCCTCCTATTGTTCTTTAAATTTTTTTTTTTTTTTTGGTTTTTCAAGACAGGGTTTCTCTCTGTAGATTTGGATAAAAGTTTTTATTTTTAAGATTTATTTTATTTTATGTGAATTAGTGTTTTGTCTGCATGTATGTATGTATGTATGTATGTATGCACACCTATGTGTGTTTGCCTTTTGCCTGAGGAGATCAGAAGATGTTGGCTCTCCTAAAACTGGAGTTAGGGATGGTTAAGAGTTACTTCGTGGTGCTGAACTGGCCCTTTACAATAACAAGTGCTCTTAACAGCAGAGCAATCTCTCCAGCCCATCTCCCAACATCCTTGTGTAGTGCTCATAAGGAGGCCGGAAAGAATGTTAGATGCTTTTTTTAAATCCGAGACAGGGTTTCTCTGGGTAGTCCTGGAACTTGCTCTGTAGATCAGGCTGGCTTTTAACTCAGAGATTTGCCTGCCTCTGCCTCCTGAGTGTGGGTATTAAAAGAGTGTGCCACCACTGCCTGGCTAGGTGCCTTTCTTTTATCACTCTTCTCCTTAATCCCTTGAGAAGGGGTCTCTCACTGAACTGGAAGCTTGTCAGTTTGGCTAGGCTTGAGGCCAATGAGTTCTTGGGATCAACCTGTCTTTACTACACAGTGCTGAGGTTACAAGTTTTCATAAGGCATGCCTGGCTTTTCACATGGGTGCTGGGTTTGAGTTCACGTCTTCCTGCTTGCAGAACAAACACTTTTACCTATCAAGATATCTTTTCTCCTAACCTTCTTTCAGGCTTTGTCAAAATGGGGGTTTAGGTCAGGTCAGGCTAATTCCCGGGGATAATACACATAGCTTACAAATACCTTCTGTGTGCTTTATGCTAATAGAATTGGACTTGATGGATATCAGAAACAGTTTTTTTAGATTCAGACTCTGAGAGGAGTGCCTAAGACCATGCTCTAAGAAAATGGAAGCATTATTATTCCATGTGCATATGTATTTGTGAGAGTGGGTGTGTTATGGAGCATGTGTATAGGTCAGAGGTCAGCTTGCTGGAGTCAGTGCTCTTCTTTTACCATGTGGGTCCTGGGGATTAACTCAGGTGGCCAGGTTTGGCAGCAAGTGCCTTTACTCACTGAGCCATTCCACCAACCCAGGGATTAATATTGAAAAGCATTTATAATTGATGATATCTGAGTTCAAAGCTCCACCCTAGCACATTATCGTGTTCAAAGAGTGCTGTTGTTTTTCCCCCCCTCAGATATGAAGCTGTTATCTTGAGATAACAAACTGACAGGAATAGGATCAGGAAGTCACACTTTCATTCATTAGAACTTAAACATACATCTCTTGACTCCCAGATCGCTTCTCTATGTATCTCTGCCACAAGCTGCTCAACATCTTATCAACTCCCAGAAGCATACCTTATGGTCTAGGAAGCACCAGGACATCCGGGGTTATAATTCTTGAGGTTATCAGGAAATTGGAGTCTTTGAAATCATCCTATAACCTTGAGCAAAAAGGTGAAGGCTGTCTGCTTTGATAGATAGATGATGGGGGACGTATCCTTTGATTCAATGGGCAATTTGTAAATATAAAACAGTTGCTGGAAAATTTTATTACAGATGAACTATCTCCTCCCCTTACAATGTTTGCTTTTCTTTAATGCAATTGTATTTAAGCAGAAAGGCTCGGGAGGGTCCACATTCAATGCTAAGGAGAGGTTACTGGAAATGAGACACACAGAATGAGAAAAGCAAGCTGTAGATTTGGAACAGGAGTGAACTGAGGCCGTCTGCTCAGCCCTGGGCTGTGCCCACGGGAAATTGAATTCAGAGCTCCACTGCATCATAAATCCAGGGCAGCTGGCAGCAATCCAAGGGAGACTAAAGCTCAACTCCAAGGGCATCTGACGCCAGACTGGCCAACCCCTATAATAATGCTTTCTGAGAGCCGGGTCCCAGCTGTGCTGGACAGGGATTAGGGTTCAACATCATGGCTACATTTATTTACAAGCCTTAGTTTGTTAATGTTAAAATGCAACCAATCCACAGGAAAAATGAGACTCCGTTGTTATTATACATCCGAGGGATAAAAGGCTGGAATTATCCTAACATTCCGAGGATGAAGAAGGGTGGAGGTGGGGGTGGGGAGAGGCTGACTTCTCAGTGGGCTCATTTTCAGATTATTATTATTGACAGGTCTCTCTAGGTAGGTCGCTGTGGCTGACCTGGAACTCACTATGTAAACTAGCCCACTTTGAATTCATAGAGATCTGCCTGCTGGAATCAAAGGTATTCACCACCACACCCAACTTTTATTATTTTTTAAAATAAGCACTTAAAATTTTTTGTTTAGCTGGGCTTCATGGCGCACCCTTTTAATCTCAGCATTTGGGAGGCAGAGGCTGGTGGCTCTCTAAGTTCGAGGCCAACCAGCGTGAGTTCCAGGATAGCCAGGGCTACACAGAGAAACCTGTCTCAAATTTTTTATTTTATTCTATGTGTATCTGTGTTTTTCTTGTATGCATACATGTGCACGGCAAGCGTGCCTGGTGCTTGTGGAGGCAAGAAAGCATGTCGGATACCCTGAAACGAGTTATAGATGTTTGTGTGCCCCCATGTAGGTGCTAGGATGGAACTGAAGTGATCCAGACAAGCAACCGGTGCTCTTAATTGCTGAGCCAAGCCATCTCTCCAGCTCCTTATTCTTTTTTAAACTTTTATTTTCTTTTTAATTAGGTGTATGTCTGTATGTGGATATGTGCATATGAGTGCAGGTGCCCTTGGAAGCCTGGGTATTGAATCCTTTTTGGAGATGGAGTTACAGGGAGTTTTGAGCTTCCCCGTGTGGGTGCTGGGAACCAAACTATGGTCCCCCTGCAAGAGCAGCAAGTACCTTTTACAGCAAAACGATGTTCCCACACAATTACTATGTGTATGTAATGTGTGGACGCCCACTCATGCCGAGGTCACAGTAAAACTTTATAGTCCGTTCTCTCCTTCTACCTTTATGTGGGGGACCAGCCTTCACTCTAGATCTTTTCCCACTCCCCTACTCCGTGCGCGCGCGGCTCGCAACCCTAGCCGCCTGGATTTGTATAGTGGGGCGTCCACGTGCCCCTGATTGACAGGGCTTCTTCTCCAGGATGCCCAAGAGTGTGAGAATGGAGGTTTGAAGGAGTGTGCTACTCGGCAGGATCCAGGTCTCTGGGTTAGCAGCTACTGCAAGACCGGGCGGGGTTTGGAGGGCGGGACCGCCCGGCGTCGAGTCTCCGCCCACACCGACAAGATGGGCGTGGCTTTTGGCGTCACGTGACCGCGCCCGAGCAGGGAGGCCCCGCCCGGCCCTCCGAGGAGGCCCGGCTGCGACCCGGGCCGCGCGCACTGAGGAGCTCCTCGGTTCTGCTCGCGGCTGCTTCTCCTAGTCCCGGCTTTCAGCTCAGTCGCTCCCGCCGGCTCCGGGCTCGCCGGCTGGCGGGGAGTGGCCTCAAGATGGACGAAGGCGGTGGCGGTGAGGGCGGCAGCGGTGAGTGATGGAGGTGTGGCCCTCTCTCTGGGCGGCCCTGAGGCCGGGGGGTCGCGCTGTGGAGAGCCCAGGCTTGAGGCGTGGGGCCGGGTGTGGGGTGGGGTGTCGGCGACCGTGGGGAGGTGCGCGGGGTGAGGCCGGGGCTTAGGCTTCGCAGCCCTGGTGAGAGGACATGTCGGAGACCGCGGGGTCGTCTCCCAGAACGGTCGCGGGTCGCGGGTTCGAGGCCGGGGTCTCCGCGGCGCAGCTCCAGGTGGCCTTTCCGAGATAGGCGCACATTTCAGGGCGACCTTTCCAGTGTCTCTTCGCCAAGGGCGTCCACGCCCTCCCGAGCACAGCTGTTTCGGACGGGCCCCGCTCCCTTTCAGCTCTCCTCAGGTGTCTGGAGCCAGGGAGCTTGTGGGAAATAATGGGGAGGGGAAAGTTTTCAATTTGGATGTCTCAGGGGTCCAGCGAGGGAGGGGTGGGGAGGTTGGAGATCACGACCGCATCTCTGGTTTTTAGATCTGAAGTGTTCGCTGCAAAAGGTTTAAACGACAAGAGGGACAGGCACCTCGAGTCCGGGTCTGAGCATACATTTTTATCAAATTGAAAAAAATATGCTACCGGGTAGTATAAAAATTTTAAGAGGGAGGATAAATAGCTCTGTAATAGGATCCATATCTGGCATGCCCAAGGCCCTGGGTTTGATCCCCAACGCTTCCAAAAGGAAAATATAATTAAGAAATTAAAGTGATCAGGTGGGATCCCTTTAAGGGTGGGACTCAGGAGCCGTGGCCAGAAGCATGACTCTGACTCCAGGACAGGTGCGTGGTGGCAGCCACCTTCCCAGAAGTGGGCTCTCAGTTCCCGGTGTTGCTCAAGCTGTTTGTGCCTTGAGTTCCATCCTGCTGCAAATGTGCTGCTGGTCGTAAACTACTCAGTGGAATACGAATTATTGTTGTGTCATCTTGTGAATTTGGTTTTCCAAAAACAGTAAGAGTCGCCGTATGTGGAGTGCATCGCTGATTGAAGGGTTAAGTACCCCTCACTTTTACCCCAACACCCCGACCCCAAGTTGAAGCTGTCTGGACTTTTTGCTGACAGAATGATCAGAATCCCGTGTAATAAGGGAGTGTTTAGGGAAAAAAAAGAGTCTTAATTACAGGCTGTTGGAGCAGCTGCCTGTAAGAATCAGCAGTATTGAAGTCTTCCCGGTGAAGTGGTTAATCAAGGTGCCTTCTAGAATTCCAGAGCTTCCCTGAAAGAGACGAGGTGGCTAGGCTGGTAGGAAGTTGGCACCCCTCGTGGCATTTGCCAAGTTCAATTCTCATAGTAAAAGCCAGGGGTAGCACAGTGGCAGTGAGTGGGTGTTTTGTTTATGAAAAGAAGAAACCCAGTTACAAACCCTCCTCCATACCGGCTGCTGGTCTGGAGACACTAGATCCCTGTGGGTGCCTTGTCTTTCGCCTATATCATCACACTTGGACATGGTATCTTAGAAAAGACAGTGGGCAATATTTAAACGTTTGACTTAGGAAACTAGCTGGTTTGGCGATTGCTTTGCAGGTGCTCCAGATTCCCTGAGTCAATAAATTCGAAAGATTTGAAGGGAAAAGCCACACAGAGGGAAAAAACTTAGAAGCCAATGTGTTTCAGCAGTTTGAGAATTACAATAATTCTAATAATTACAATAATATTATCAAAAGGGTTTAAAACTATCTCTGGGCTATTAATATCTCTTCTGGGACTATATCCCAGAGAAACAATCTTAAAATTAAAAAAAGATGTTACATTCAATGATACCTCATTCCATGGTAAAATGTGAAAAATCAAGGAACAGGTAAGATTACTTTGAAGAGACATTAAAAATAAGCAATTAAGGGGCCTGCTGTCAAGACAGCCTGACAGCCTTAATTCAGTCTCCAGGAGCCACATGGTGGAAGGAGAGAACCAACGCCCACAAGTTGTCTTCTGACCTCCATAGGCAAGCAGCAACAAGCTTGCACGAATACGGACAATTTAAAAAAGTTACCAAGAATATGTAGTTATTTTATACATTCTGGTCTAGACAGTGTAAACACTGGTAGCGGTCTGGATTTTTCTTTATATTTCCCAGGTTTCTTGAATAAAAATACATGCATTACTTTCAAATTTGAAAAAAAGAACCTCAGCTTATAAAAGATGTGGATATTTTAAATGTACAGTGTCATTTAATTCACCTTTTTGGAACATTTGACAATGAAGAGATTTAATTGATTTTTCTACTCAACTGCCAGACAGCATGCTAGGTGATAGAAAACAACTTTTAACTTTCATTGATTTTTTTTAATTACTTATCAAAATCTTTCCTCTTACAGTGTGGAAAGACACTTGCAGGTACTTTTGGCAATCCTAGAGTATTTAATTTTGAACCATTGAAAATCTTCCATAATTTTGAAATGTGAGTCATTATATACTTATTTATGAACTTGATGGATTTCTATATAACTCTTTACCTATGGAGGTTTGAAGTTAGCATATAGTTCCTTGTAGTAATCCCATTTCCATTTTCAAAAACTGCTTCACTTTAAAAAATTGTCTCTCTCTCTCTTTCTCTCTCTCTCTCTCTCTCTCTCTCTCTTTAAATCAGCCCTTTGATAAAGCTGTTTCAGTTACCAGGGAGTTACAAAGCATAGCATTATTTGGCATATCATCAGAGTATAGGAGAGACCTTTAATCTGCCCCTGGGAACTCTGTTTCAGCTTGCTTAGAAGATAAAAGTTAAATTTACTCAAATAGTTATAGCAGAGGCTGAGGATAATTTAAAAGCTCTTTTTTTTTATGGTTCATGTGTTGGTCAGGTAAAAAGGACTTCAGGAATTGATTCTTACTTGAGTTTTTATAATTGAACTTTTTGTTCAGGCTTTAATTATTTGTTCTTTGCAATGCAAGATAAGGAAAGGATGGCGTATGAATGGCTGGAAGGCGGTTACAAGGAGGAGCAAGTGGGGGTACAAGATTACAAGAACACATTGTTCCATGTAATGTGTGCAGAGTGTAGTTAAGGTATTTTTACTTCCTTTGGCACTTGGTGCCTTTCAGATTTTCTAGAACAGTTCTTGAACTCAGCCTCTACTTAGAAAGTAACAGGCTAGTTTGGCTCCTTGCCAAACTGACCCATGTTTCTGAATGTGCTATTGGACAGATGAAGTGATGGGCGAAAATTGTACCCCTTGCTTTCCCATCTGTGGATGCTGATGCAGTTTGTGCTCAAGCATTCTGAAGCTCAGGATACTCAAATAGGAAAGTAAAGCTAGATGGAGATCCCAACTTTCACCTGTTTGAAACTGTGTATTGGTAAGGCCATTTTAGCCTTTGCTGGCGGCAGTGCAAATTAGTCACTGCTCTCAAGAAGGCTTAATGTCCTGGTGGCTCAGGTCTGTTTCTTGCCCTTCCCTTGGGAAGGGTCTCCCTCCTGCAGGTGCATTTCCTAGACTCTTGGTGAGTGGTCTTACAGGGCTGGGTTTGGCTGGTGGGAGCTTTTGGGGATGATTGGGGGCAGAAAGAAAGGAGAAACCAGGTTAGGCTCTCTTGTAACCGTTCTGCCTCAGGCAGTTTCTCTGCAGCTGCTCTTCCTTTAGGCTTCTGCTCCTGCCATCAGGTATCTGCTCTTCCAGCTCCTGTCTTTCCCACCCCTAAGCTCTGGAAGTGCCTTCTGCCTTCAACTTTCCAACAGAAGGGAGAGCTTGTGGCTCCTCCTGGTCTCTGGGTTGTCTTAGTGTTTCCTGTTTTTCTGTCACATGTGTAACCAATTCCCTACACCAATTTCCCTCTGCTTTAGAGCCTTAAAGAGATGGTCAGTTCCCTGTTTAGACCCTAATGTCAACGGGAGTAATGGGCAATAACTTTTAGAATCACATCTCAAGTCCTCAGATTCAATAATGCAGTTTTAGGATTTAACATGGAGACACATTACATTTGAACTTTTTTGCTTTGGAGACAGGGTTTTTCTGTGTAGCTTTGGAGCCTGTCCTGGAACTGGCTCTGTAGACCAGACTGGCCTCAGACTCAGAGACCCACCTACCTCTGCCTCTCTAATGTTGGGACTAAAGGTGTGCACTACCAGCAGCAGCAGCTTTATTTATTTGTACATGTTTAACAATGGGGATACATTTGCACTTGTGTGGGGCAATAAAGGCAAAAGATTATTCATTGCGTTAAATGTCCATCAGCAGGAGGCTTGGGAGAATAAACCTTAGCATAGGGGATGGTGACTGAAGTTACAAAGTTGAGGAAAGAGGCAAATGGATTGATACGGAAAGACTTCCATGCGTTTTGTGAAGTTACAAAAGCAAAGTAGGAAAATATGCATTGTGTGCTAGTTTCTGTTTTTTGTTTTTTTTGTTTTGTTTTTTTTTTTTTTGGAAGTGTTTGAAAATGAACGAACATTCTGGAAGGTTAAACAAGGAACTAAGAACAATGATCACCTGTTCAGAGAGGCTGATGAATTTAAGTGGGGAGGAAATGTTTCATTCTCTGCCTTTTTATTTCTTGAAATTGGATAAAGTTGAAATAAGCCTGTCTTCATGTTTGCTAAAATTAGAAAACAAGTTTCAGGGAAAAATAATACTCTGTGCTGGTCAGAAAACACCCTTTTTTGTTTGGCACAGTGGATGCCTGTAATCCCTGAGCTTGAAGGCTGAGTTGGAAGTAGGGGTTTTGCAGTGAGTTTTATGTCCAACCTAAACTACACAGTGGGTTCTAAGGACAGCCTGGGCTACAGAATAAAGCCGTCTTAAAATAAAAACAAACTAGTACTACAAAGGCAGGTGTGATAGGGCACACCTTTAATCCCAGTACAGAAGGCAGAGGTAAGTGGATTTCTGTGAGTTTGAGGTCAGCCTCATTTATATAATGAGTTCTAAGATAACCAGGGCTATGTAGAGAGACCTTGTCTCAAAAACGGAACAAACAAAAAATCCCAAAAAGCTAAATGCCAAAAACAAAACAAAACACAAACCTACCCGTACAAGAGAAAGGAAAACACCCCCTCCCCCTTACAAGGAGATCCATATCTCAAAATCACCTTTTTGAGGAAATTTATGTAAGACAAAATATTTATTAAGCACAGTACAATATGCTTCCTATGTGCATTCATTGTATTTGTAGGAAACTAGTAACTGCTCTACTTCTGCGGGCTTAAAGCAGGGCATTGGTGGCGCATGCCTTTAATTCCAGCACTGGGGGGGGGGCAGAGGCAGGAGGATCTCTGTGAGTTCGAGACCAGCCTGGTCTAAAAGAGCTAATTCCAAGACAGCCTCCAAAGCCAGAGAAAGCCTGTCTCCAAAAACCAAAAAAAAAAAAAAAAAAAAAAAAAAAAAAAAAAAAAAAAAAAAGTGACAAGGAGGAGGCTGGAGATTGGGCGTCGAAGAAAGCCCTTGGACAGCCTTTTGGAGCAAGGACTCCTTCAGGTACAGCCTGTAGGGATGGTGATCCAGGGACAGCCTTGTATGTGGCTTGGAGCAACCAGAAGCAGATTTCACTTACAGTGCAAGGGAGCACATTTCAGACAGGGCAATGGTATTAGATTTATCTTTCAGTAATTGTAGCTAATGTCTATATAATGCTCTTTGTCAGGTCCTGTCTCCTGTGCCTTACATATCTTATTTACTCTCCCAAAAATTACCAGTTACAGATAGAAAAATGGAGGGAGAGGGGAAGCTAACTAGTTTGCTTCAAATTCCATAGCTGGTGAGTGGTGGAGCCATGACTTGTATCTATGTTCTTATTTGAGTCTATATTCTTAGTTTACTTAGTTTTCTGAGACAAGCTCTCCCCATGTAGCATTAGCTAGCTTAGCATTCCCAGTGTAGACCATGCTGATCTTGATCCTCCTGCCTCTGTCCCTCAACTGCTGGGATTAAAGACATGTGCCTTGAGTCTATGTTCTTAGCCATTTCCCACCTTGCCTTTTTAAGAAACGTATTCCTGGGTCCCTAGTGAAGAATGAGTTGGAGGAAGAGTAGAAGGTGTGGGACAACAATGAGGAAGTTGTAGTGGTCCAGGTGATTGTTGTAGGAGCTTGCTGGATTGGGAAGTAGTGGTAAAAGGGGATGAAAAGACATATGAGTTGTCTGCATAAAAACTACCAGTGTAGTGGTGCTCTGGAGGCAGAGGCAAGCAGACCTTTGTGAGTTCCAAGCCAGCCTGGTCCATACTGTGAGACTGACTCAAAACAGACAAACAAACCAGAAGCACTATGCATACTGCCCCACTGCTCAGAATTACTGAAATAGCTATTAATCGTATGTGGTGATTTTAGGTATTATTGCAAGTTAGTCCTTTCACCTTAGTATATAGCAGAGATTTGTCCCTCCATCTCAGTATACAACAGTGTCATTCTTGTAGTTGCCCCAGCCAAACATGTGGTGCTATCTTTAGGTTCTCTGCCTTGGCCATCTAACATCCTTCTCCACCCAGCTCCTCATCATCCTTGTTTACAGCGCAGCCAGAGTATGTCCCAGCATTCAGAGTCTTCCCTGCCCTCATCTTAATGGGAGTCCTGCTCTCAGACCTTGCTGTGGCCCACATCTCTCAGTGGGCTACAAAGGTCTGTCAAAGGTTCAGATTCAGGAAGAATGCTCTGTAAGGTTTTGTGGACCACATGCAGCCTGTCAGAAATCTTCCGTCTCCCCCACTTTTACTAATCCTTTAGTATATACTAAATATATATTAACTTATATACTTTAATATATGCTAAATAAAAAATCCATTTGTTCTCCTTGACCTCTTTGTAGGTTTTTTTTTTCTTTGTTTTTCAAGACAATGTTTCTTTGTGTTGCCCTGGCTGTCCTGGAACTTGCTCTGTAGATCAGGCTGACCTCAAATTCACAGAGATCCACCTGAGTGCTGGCACTAAAGGCGTGCTCTACTACTGCTTGGCCTGTTTGTTTCTGAGACAGGTTCTTACTATATATATATCCCTGGCTATCTTGGAACTCATGGGGCCCCTCCTGTCTCTGCCTCCTGGGATTAAAGGCATTTGGCACCATATCTGGCCCTTGTATAGTCCATTGCCTTAATTTTTTTAAAATCTCTCTCTCTCTCTCTCTCTCTCTCTCTCTCTCTGTGTGTGTGTGTGTGTCTGTCTGTCTGTCTGTGTGTCTGTCTGTGTGTCTGTGTCTGTGTGTGTCTATAGAGGCCAGAAGAGCGTTAGATCGCTTGGAAGTGGAGTTGTGAGCCCTCTGACATGGGTGCGGGGAGCTGAACTGGGGTCTTCTACAAGAGCAGCAAGTGCTCCTAGCTGCTGTGCCAGCTCCCTGGTCCCAGTTCTTGCTATCTCAACACCTGAACCATCTTTTCATTTCACTACAGTTACACTTATGGTTACCCCTGCCTCAGGACCTCTGCCCTAGCTGCCCCAAGGCCTTATCCCCTAGCTGCACCTGGTGCCTTCCTTCCTGATTTCATTCAGGGTTTTGTGACTGCAGTGTCTCCCTACTACTGAGGCTTCCCTTAGACAGCCTGTTCAAAACAGCACGCCAATGTTACTCTTCCCATTTTCTCAGCTTACTTTTTCTAGTTTGATTTCTCTTAGCACTTAACACCCCTTGCCCACTGTGTATCTGTTTGTTGTATACTTCTTCTCTTAGAGAATGTTAGTTCTAGCCAGGCATGGTGGCATATATGCCTTTAATCTGAGCACTTGGGAGTTTGAGGCAGGAAGATTGCTGTCAATTTGATAACAGTCAAGGCTACATAGTGACATCCTGTCTCAAAAAAAAAAAAAAAGTTGTGTGACTGCAGAAATACTATCTGCTGCTATACCTTTAAGATCTAAAATATAGCTTTCTGCATCTGTGCACAACAGGTCCTTGGTAAAATTATTTTGGAATGGTCTGTATGTCTATATGCATGTCTGTATTAGAAGCCAGAAGTTGATGTCTGTTTCTCGCACACAAACACATAGACCAACACATGTACATTAAAAAAAAAGAACTAGGGCTGGAGAAATGGCTCAGAGGTTAAGAGCATTGACTGGCTGCTCTTTCAGAGGTCCTGAGTTCAACTCCCAGCAACCACATGGTGGCTCACAACTATCTGTAATGAGATCTGGTGCCCTCTTCTGATATGGATGAAAACAAAGCACCCATATACATAAAATAAACAAATATTTAAAAAAAGATAGAACTATTCAAGAACTCTCCACTTTTTAAAAAAATTATTTTTATTTTATGTTTGTGCTTGCCTGAATGTTTATCTGTGTAACGTATACATGCAATTTCCACAGAGGCCAGAAGAGGGCACAACTTTACCTGGGATTGGAGTTACAGATGGTTGTGAGACACCATGTGAGTGCTGGGAATGGAAACCAGGTTTTCTGGAAAATCAGCTGGTGTTTTTAACTGTTGAGCCACCTCTTCAGCTCCTCACATTTTCTTTTGAGAAAGTTGCTCACTGAACCCAGGGTTGTTGAGCTCCTGTGATTTGCCTGTCTCCAACACCCCAGCCCTAGGCCTGCAGATGTGCAGGTCATGCCCAGTTTTTATGTGGGGGCCTGGGATCTGAACTGGAGGTCTTCAGTCTTCTGCAGCAGGCATTTCACTGCTGAGCCATCCCCAGGTCTCAGTAAATACTTTCAAGTCAGTTGTGTCTAGATATGTAGAAGCTTTGGCCCTATTCTCTGTCATTTTCTGTGGGTTAGAGGCAGCTGTTAAAATCTGCTGTGGGGCCCCGTGGTGCATTTTTCATGCTAGACATAGGTGTGTATTTATGTAAGTCTCCCCTTTTAAATGATAAAACTGCTGTCAACTGTGTGGATGTTTGGCAGCTTACATGTAAATGTGAGAGGACCCACATAATGGTATATGGACTCACAGATCTTGTTTCTTTTAACTTCTCTCACATTTCTGCCTTTGTCCTGGGTTGAACTCTGACGTGTTGCTTCTCTATTGATGTGGTTAAGACAATATGAGATGAGCTCTGCAGGCTTGTCTCTCCATAACTGTGTGAGGTTTTCTGGGTCTGTTGTTGGTGTGGCTGTCACAGGTGATAGGCTTGCTTTCGGTTTTCCTAGATCCAACAGATTACCTTCTCCTTAGGAGTTGGTGAGTACTACTCTAATTTCCCAGTGGCCTCAGCATTTTCTTTTTCTTTCTTTCTTTCTTTCTTTCTTTCTTTCTTTCTTTCTTTCTTTCTTTTTTTTTTTTTTCGAGACAGGGTTTCTCTGTGTAGCTTTGGAGCCTATCCTGGCACTTGCTCTGGAGACCAGGCTGGCCTCGAGCTCACAGAGATCTGTCTGCCTCTGCCTCCCGAGTGCTGGGATTAAAGGCATGAGCCACTAAAGCCGGGTTGGCCTCAGCATTTTGATTCACATTCGTGTTCAGGCTGTTAATGTCTACCTGTTTCGAGGAGTAAGATGCATCGCTGTACCTTTTAAAATTCTTTTTAAGTATGTGGGTGTTTGTCTGGATGTACATCTGTACACCAGAAGAGTGAATTGGGTCCCATTATAGATGGTTGTGAGCCTCTGTGTGGGAGCTGGGATTGAACTCAGGTCCTCTGGAAGTGCAGCTGGTGCTCCCAACCTCTGAGCCATCTCTTCAGCCCCAGTTAAATGTGTTTTTGAGGCTCACACAGACACTGACGGCTTGGAGGGGTTAGCAGTGAAGACCCTCAGAGTTGAAGATGACTTCAGGTGTTTGGCTTATTGTGAGTAGGCTTAGAGAGCAGGACAGGGTTCCTGTGTGTGTTTTGTCAGAAACGTCTTTGCCTTCTCCATCTTCAAAGGCTGCTGTGAGTGTGCAGTTGTAGGTTAACACGTTCATTCCCAAGATATTGGAAGGGACCATTTCACCCATTGCCATGGGCTGCCAGTGCCTCTGTGGAGGATCCTGCTGAGTTTTATGGCTCCTTTGAAGCTAGTATGCCTCTCTCTCCAGCTCCTTTGGTCATCTTCTTGTTCACTTTTCAGCTGTGCAGGGCCCAGAGGTGGTTTTCCTCTGATCTGTCCTGCCTGGAATAAGTTGCTGTGGTTGTTTTCCTTTTCAGTAGGACCATGCCAAGGCTTAATCTTAAATGAGATGTGCAGAATTCCTGGTCATTATCTCTTCATTGATTCCTTCCCCTGGAACTCTGATTACATGTATTTAGATGTGTCTTCTCTGTTGTCATGTGTGAATCTGAGACTAGTGTCTGTACTTTTCAATATTTAAAATCCCCCCTCTCTCTCTCTCTCTCTTTCTCTCTCTCTCTCTCTGTGTGTGTGTGTGTGTGTAGGGGGTCATTGGTAGGTAGGTCTCTTTCCATCATGTGTGTCTTGGAAATCAACTCAGGTTTTCAGGCAGACAGCTTTTGGCTGTTTAGATCTGTTGCTGAAATGGAAGCCTGGCCCGTGATGAGTAGGATGGAGAGGGAACCAGAGATGTCAGAACTCAGGGAGGGAAAGGTAGGGGTGTCTGTGTGTGTGTGTAGGAAAAAATCAGTTTGCACGGGGACCAACAGTGATTCCTTATGCTGAGAGTGTAGGTGTGTACACTTCTGTTGCTTCATCAAAACTGGTAGAAGTCACCCCTTGGCAAGGGGTGGATGAGTTTAAGAAATTAATGGGAGTTCTTATAGGAAGTGGGCTTATCAGTTTGTAATGCAGGACTATTGTAATGTAGGGCAATTTTAAAGTGCCTCCCCCACATTTTTGAGACATTTCTTACTGTGTAGTTTTGTTTTGCCTGGAGCTTGCTATGTAGACCAGGGTGGCCTCAGACTCATAGAGTCTGTCTCTGTTTCTGGAATGCTGGGATTAAAGGCATGCATCACCACATCGGATAGAGATTTTTTTAAATTAAAAAAAAATTGTGGCCAGGCAGTGGTGGCCTATACCTTTAATCTCAGCACTCAGAAGACAGTGGCAGGTAGGTCTCTAAGTTCGAGACCATCCTGGTTTATAGAGTTCCAGGACTATACAGAGAAACCCTGTCTCGAAAAACAACAACAAAATTGTGAGTGTGTATGTGTTTTGGCATAGGCCAAAAGAGGGTTTTAGCTATCTAGGAGCTAGAGTTACAAGGCAACTGTGAGCCACCCATAGATATTAGGAAATGAACTCTGGTCCTTTGCAAGAGCAGTAAGTGTACTTAACTGCTGTGCCGTCTCTTTAGCTCTTTAAAGTGATTTTTTTAAAAAGTAGTTTTAGCTACCCTAAAAACTGATGAAGATACATTAAATATTTTGACCTTTTGGGAAAACAGTAAATGATTTAAGTAAGGGTGGCAAATACCTCTTATCTCTATCTGACTTTGGAAATTACTGTGCTCATAAACTTTAAAGTTGATGTCTGGCTCTGAAATGGCTTGATAGGATAGACTCTGGGATTCAGAAATGGTGTATGCTCTGCCCAGAGACAGTCTAGTAAGCTTTTTTATTTAGGATATGTGTCTTTCAGCCCTATGTAAATATTAGGAGAGACTCACTTGAGTCAACCCAGTTGACTAAGATGATTTTGTAATTTACTTTCACAGAGAAAATTGACTTTATCTGCTGTCTCAGTTCTAGTAAGTCACCAGGAGCACTGTTCACATAGGGGATGGTAAAGTCCTGCAGGAGCTGTCAGCAGGTCTGTTGTCAGTGGCTGGGTGCCCCCTCCAACAAACTTATTTCTGTAATTGAAAAATAAAACCAGCAATTTACTATAAAACTAAGCATTTTGATGATTACTGGAAGGTAATTACTGATCACCCCCCCCCATTTTCATCCAGATGTTTGGCAACACGGGGAAAACAGACTTACTGTAGTTTCTAATTCACTTTCATGGGAACGTATAATATTCACGTTTACTTTGGACAGCGGCGTTTCCTATTTCTGTGGACAGATGCATATGAAACACATGCTCTTGGAGTGGCGCTTGTGGTCCCCGGAGGATTCTCGGAAGGAGGAAATGGGTTGACCTATTTGGTTGCTATGAAGTAAAAACAATCTTGTTTTCTTTCTTCTTCTTCTTCTTTTTTTTTTTTTTTTGTGAACATCTGGGTTGCATTTATTATTTTCACATTCCGGAGGTTCTTTAAAAACCACAATTTGATAATATGAGAGTTCATAGAAGCAGTAACTCTGTAGCTATTTCTAGAATTGTTTTAAATAATAGGCTGGCTGATGGAATTAAATAATTTATTTTCTTTTCTATAAAGCAATATTTAATGCTTTGTGGTTTGGAACCATAGTTATTTGGTGGGGAGGGGGCATGAGAGAAAAGTTGGTCTACCTGTTCATTACTCTGTTCCCTATTTCTGTGTAGTTTGTGATTATTACTGTGTTTCGTCCCCTATCACAAGTCCACCCTGTTTTCTTTCTTGTGTACAGAGCCATGTACAGAAGATATCTCCCCCGGCAGGACTGGGTCCTGGCCACTCAGTCTGAGTACTCTGAGTAATCCCACTTTCCTGTCACCAGTCTGAGGAGGGCCAGCATTGACCGATTGTAGAGGGGTTTCTTGGGGAGGGGGGTGTTTCTTGTCTTAAACATACAGAGGGTACGGTTTTTTTCCTTACATTGAACTTTATTGATCTTTGATGGCTAGTCCATTGAGTTCTAAGCCCACACACTCAAGAGATTTTTGCTGAATTAATCCCCCTTGTAGCATCATTGTCTCTATACTTCCTGTCACATAGGGCAATAAAACCCTTCTTATTAGAATGACCAGGAAGAGGTGTTGTCACTTAGAACCAGAGGCGACTGGCCTGAAGCTATGAGGCAGCAGGTACATTTCCTTTTCCCTCACTCAGCAAGGATCACATTGCTGTAGAAGACAAGGGGGGAAAGCATTTTCTTTTTCTGTATTAATATATATATATTTTTTTAAGAACTGAGGTAGGTTATATTTTCTTTTTGAAATTAACACTTTGTTCTTCTGCATAAGATGTATAAACAAAATGATATTTTCTTATGCCTATGATATTTTTATAGCTGCATTTGGCAGACTTTTATGATTATAATTATTTCAGCATCAATATTTTTTTAAGCACAGTAAGGAAGAGTGGTGCAGGCATTGGCAACTTAACATTCTATTAGAAGACAGGACTCCCTTTTAGTTCTCAGCAGAGAGGAAATAAAAGAAAATGCTCACGAATGCCCTTTGCCAAGTTTCACTAATTATATTAAAATTTTTTTGAGTTGAGAAAAGATCAGACAAATGAATTCATTTTTGTTTGTGTTAGAGTATGGGAAAATAGAGGATTTTAGAGTCTTTTAAATGTTTGGTCTGTTCACATGACAAGGCTGTATATCCCAAGTGTGGGAGGTTGAGTGATTGCAGATTTTAATTCAGTACATGACTGCATTTCTGAGAGCATGAATGATTTGAGAAGAAAATGATGCCTTTCATTGCCACATGGCAAGAGAATCTTCATATGGGACAAACCCATATGAAGCACTGCATTTTCTCAGGAACCATAGGCTGTCTGTGATTCCCAAAGTAGCACGATTCTGAAGCTTTGCTTTCTTCTTTTTTAAAGACTGGCTATTGACATATTGCCTTGGCTGAACCTTAGCTTTTTCTTATCTAAAACAGAGGCTAAGCTCTCTGCTGGGCAAGTGGGTATTAGTGTCTGTGCTTTCACCTTTGCTTCAGACCGGTGTTTGCATGCTCTGCCTCTTGTTCCCCAGACCTTGTCCCATGACCTTCACTCCTGATGACAGCAGTTAGAGGAGCAGAGTTCTAAGTAGGACATCTGTGTCCCACCCTCATTTGGCTTCTGGGGTGGTAGTTGTGTTTCATAAATGCCTATAATGTGGCTGGACATGCCGAACATGACTAATTTTTCTTTTTCAATCTGGAAAGAACATAAGCTCTTTCCCCTGGGACTCTGCCTCTGTTAATGCTTTGACATTTAGTTTTTAGATCTTAAATCTCTGTTAACCTTCACATGGCCTCTACCTTTCTTCTTCACAGTAAAGGACAATTGGGCTTGCTTGTCTTCTGTCAGTTATTATGGGTTATTTTGGTCTTGGGTTTGATGAGAGGTGGACACCATCTATTTTAGAAGTGTTTCATCAAAACTTTTATTTATTTGACTTTCCTCAGTTACTTATAAAGGTTTTTTGTTATTTTGGTTTTTTGTTTTGTTTTGTTTTTCAAGACAGGGTTTCTTTATGTAGCTCCTGGCTGTCCTTGAACTCATTCTGTAGACCAGGCTGGCTTCAAATTCAGAGATCTGCTTGCTTCTGCCTCCTGAGTGATGGGATTAAAGACATGCGCCACCATGACCATGCAGCCAAGGTTTCTGGTAGGGTTACAAGAATTTAGTCTGGCTAGGAGTGTAGATCAGTGGTGTGAGACTCTGGGTTCTATCCTCAGTGCTGCCCCAGTGAGGGTTGGTACAGGCTGCCCGGGAGTTGAGAATTCAAGAGTTTGCTCTTGGTGTTGCTGCTTTAGCAGAACATTTCCCACAGGAGCTCCTCAGTTTCAGGTATGGTGCGGCTGGTTTTTAGGTCAAGAAACATAGCTGGTTAGATTAGTGACTGGAGATTTCAAGAACAGATTTTTACAGTTGTACCTTTTCCTTAAAGAAAGAGTTGTAAAGTTGTTAGTGGCAGGGCTATTCCACCTAGCACTGATTAAAAGGGAAGAAAGGAGGCTGACTGGCTTGGGCTGCAACACTAACCTGAGCATTATCCCACATGGAAGCTAGAGAGGGTGGTCTTTAGCTTAGGAGAATTGAACTTGATGTTCTTAGTTCCTGATGTTCCAAACATGCCTCTCTCTTATCTCCATGTAGAGTTAGTTACTTCCATACAACAATTGGATTTTGGAATTGTAGGATTGCCACAGCACTTGGTAGGCAGCCTGTTCCATCACCAGCCCTCATTTTGGCTAACATGATTGGAATCATGTTGCTGGAGATAGCCTTGCAGCCATTTCTTCCTAACTAGGGTCTGGAGAGGCACCTATCACTTCTTGTTGTTTGTGACTTCACAGTTTTTGCCTGTTTCAGAAATTTTGTTCTGAGTCTTTGTACTCTTCTGTGTGCTTAGATACATAGAGACATTTTGAACCTAGTTGTTAAACTTGGCATTGGCATATATATTGTTTCTAGCTTCCTGACTTGTGTAAGTTATGCTCCCTGAGCTTCAAGTTTCTTATATGTGAAACGAATGTTTAAAAATCTAAGTGAAATTGTTCAATAGCAGACACTCATGTCTTCTAGCCCTTGGCTGCCCCAGTTCACAGGTCCAGTAGAGTGAGTTGTAATAGCTTCTGTTTTGGGCCTGCAGGAACAGCTTGTAATTGGCAGTATAATTAGCATGATTTTTCTCTCCAAACTTTTTATTTTGAAAATATTCAAATATACACTTTGTGAAGGAATGATAAAACAAATAGTCCTATACATTTACCATTGAGCTGTTAAGTGCGTAATTAGCAGTTCAAATTTCATCCTAATAACTGTAAACCCATTGTCTTTTTACATTCATGAATTGCTAAAATTTTGTTTGTTTTCAACCTCTTAATACAATTTAAGTGGGGGAAGTGAGAGAGAGAGAGAGAGAGAGAGAAAGAGAGAGAGAGAGAGAGAGAGAGAGAGAGAGGTATTTGAAAATAAGTTGCAAGTATTGTATTTTCTTCTTAAATAATTTAGTGTCTGGTTTGCTGTGGACAGTCTTCTGTAGAACCACAACTATGGTTCCACTTAAAGAGTAACAGCAGTTCCTATCCAATGTGGGGGCTCACATTTGTGGTCTCAGCACTTGGGAGGCTGAAGTGGGATGCTGCTCATGTTACTCCAGTGAGTTTTCAGGCCAGCCCAGGCAGGGAGACAGAATTGGACCTTGTCTTAAACAGACAGACAGACAGATATGGGGGGGTGGGGACGACACGGAGGGAATTCCACAGTATTTCACATAGAGTCTGAAGTCTTTTCAAACTATTTTTCTTTTGAAACATTAATTTATTTTATGTATGGGTGTTGTGCCTGAATGTTCATCTGGATACTACATGTGTATCTGGGATCCTTGGAGGCCAGAAAAGGATGTCAGATCCCCTGTGACTGGTGCTACAAAAGTTGTGAGTTGCCATGTGGGTGCTGGGACTCTAACCTTGGTCCTCTGGAAGAGAGAGTCAATGCTCTTAACTGCAGAGCCATCTCTCCAGCCTCACTATTTTCTTACATATTTAACCTCTAAGATACAGATCATATAGCTAGTATCTTTCACTTTTCTACTTTTTTTTTGATGAGTATAGTCTTGGTTTCCAATATTCTTTGCAAACTATAGACTAGATTATGCCCATGAGCAAGAGAGATGTGTTTTAGTTTCCTTCTTTAATGCTACTTTCATTATAAATACTTAAAATCATCTTCATAATTCAAGGTCAAAGCTGTGTTCATTTCCTGTGTTTTTTTTGGTAAATGTGGCCTAAGTTGGTAGCCAAAAGAAGTAACTAAATGGCTCAGATGTCAATGGACTGTGTGTGTGGGTGAATTAGGAGCCAGCGTGCACAATGCTTTGTTAGACTCATACCATATGGAGGTGATCAGTTGTCTGGCTTAACATAGTAAAGATTTTATTGGAATATTTGGCCGGGGTTTTATAATAAAATGAACTTTAAGATTGGAGAATTTGGAAAAACTGTAGTTACATAACACAAAAAAGATGCTTTGCTGCCACATCCTTGGATATAGAGCAAACTTGAACTCTTGGGAATGAGTCTGTCTGTCTTCCCTCCCTCAGTGCTTTCCTGCAGGCTTTTAAAAAGAAATTAACTGTAGCTGCAGCTGAAGCCAATACAGGATCCAGCTGTAACTTTTTGTTGTTGTTCTTATATCCGGTGATGGTCATAGCAAACTCATTGTATGAAAATTCAATAAAGGAAAAGGGCAGGGTGGGAAAAAAATGACACCCTATAAAAGCATTCAAGAAATAGCAACAGGATCTAGGAGTCTCCTGTTCAGATGACTGATTTAAATTCCATTCTGAAGTATTAATGCTGTTTGTGACTAGTCTTGTAGGCGTTTTGGGTTTTTTCCCTTTTAATATTATGCACACACCATGTAACCAGAGAGTGTACGTGAGGCTGACACATTTTCAGTGGGAGGCAGAAAATAGTAACGTGTGAGAACCCAGAGGACCCAACCCGCTCCTCATCTAAAATAGAGTGAGAATTCTTCAAAATAATGTATTTGCTCAGGGTGGGATAGAGACAGCATCACTCCATTGAAGAAAGCCAGGTTCTGTAATTTTTTCTGGAATGCTACTATGTATGCATTTGAACCATTAAGTTTCCGAGTCTATTTTAGTTTACTTATTAGAAAGCTGCTGCATTTTGGCATCTTTTAAGGACCATCTATATATAATCACCCTGTAATTGAAGGTGAGTTTCATCTTTTAAAATAGTTTTCGTGATTAGTGGACTGACTGTAAGGCTAGTGGTTTTCACACACTTGTTTTCACACACATCTCAGATATTTTGTTTTTTTTTTTTTTTTGTGTGTGTGTGTGGGCGTCACATTTCTCATGTTTCTTCTAATTGTAGCCAGACATCCTGTTTGGGGGCTATTTGAGACCAGTTCTGCCTGTGAAGAAATCATGCAGTCTGTGGAAGCCTTCTTGGTTATTCTTCTTAGATTTGATTTTATAGGCAGGTTTCCTTGAAAACCCTCGAGCACTATTTTTAAATCTACATTTCTGTGGTTGGGGCATTAGTAATATATACATATTAACCCAGAAATGTTCACTTTCTAAAGGTTATTTAGACCTTACAGAAAAACAAGCTATCGGTGCTTTCATGGAAGTAAAGGACTAGCTAGCAATGCTATACAAATTTAAGGGAAGAGTATCTACTTCATAGAGTGTTGATGGGGCCTGTGCCAGCTTGGACGAAATTTTGAAGTACCCTATTTTAGAGTAAGAAAGATGCTGTCTCCTTGGTCCTCATTAGTTCATTTTCTGCCTCCCACCGAAAAACATTTCCTGCATGACTTCCCCACGTCTTTCCCAATTAATGCTGCCTACCTTTTTGTTGTTGTTTTGTTTTAAATTAGAATGGTCTGGTAGCCTACTTTTCATATTTATAAATGATTGATTTACTGTTTTTTCTTAATTTTATAATTTATTCTTATTTTAATGTGTATTGGTGTTTTGCCTGCATGTGGGTCTGTGTGAGTGTCAGATCCTCTGGAACTGGAGTTACAGACAGTTGTGAGCTGCCATGGGGGGGCTGGGATTTGAACTCGGGTCCTCTGGAAGAGCAGTCCTCTGAGCCATCTCTCCAGCCCTGCTGTTTTTTAATAGCATCAAAGATCTGTTAGACGTTTTAGATCTTAAAAACTAACAGGAATTGGGATTGTAACCCTTCAGTATCTTTGGCAATAAAATGCCTTTTTTTTTAAAGCACTAAAATTCATGTCATAGCAGTCACATTTGGTGGGGGACACAGTGTTAGAATTGACCCAGGGCCTAGCCTTGCACTTATTAGGCACACCACCACTGAACTAGATCCACAAACCATAAATGTCCCTTCCTCCCTTTTTGTTTTTGTAGTTTTGAGACAGTTTCTCTGTGTAGCCCTGGCTGTCCTGAAACTCTTTTTGTAGACTGGCCTTGAACACAAAGATCAGCCTGCCTCAGCCCCCTAAATCCTGGGATTAAAGATATGCACCACCACCGATAGGCAAATGTTACCCTTTTAAAGTGTGCAGATGAGGGCAGGGCTGTAGCTCAATTGGTGCAGAATGCTTGTATAGCATGAGTGAATTCCTGTATTCCACCCCTAGTACTACATAAATGGGTGTGGTGGTGCAGGCCTATAATCCCAGTATGGGGCAGGAGTGGGGAGGTGCCAAGGTAGAGGTCAGAAGATTGGAAGTTTAAGGTCATTCTCATTTATACAGAGAGGCCAAAGCTAGTCTGGGTTATATGAGACAGGTGTCTTAATTTTTGAAAAAGTTGAACAGATTTTAGTATATTCACTAAACTGTGTAACTATCACCACTGTCCCATTTTTGAATATTTTTATTACCTCACAAATCCTGTCCTTGTTTCCAGTCTCCCCACCTGTTAACCACTTAGCTATGTTTTGTCTGAACATTTCATATTAGTGTGATTATAGACCACAGGACCTTTTGCTCCTGGCTCCTTTCACCTAGTTTGTTGATTCATGTTGTGGCATGTTCAGTGTTCCAGGCTCATGTATGTTGTAGACTTAACATCCATACATTTCCTGTGAGTGGAACTGATTGGTTCAAATGTTGGGAGTGGTAGGAGATTTTGCTCCCTTGTGTCCTCATGCGTGTTAAGTGGTTGAATTTGTGGCTGGTATATTATCCGAAGGTTTTTAGATTTGCTTGAATTTTTGTCACATTGAGAAATGTCGAAGTATAGGGCTGGGGGGATGGCTCAACTTTTAAAGTGTTTTCTGCACAACATGAGGTCCTGAATTTGATCCCCAGAACCCAAATAAAAGCTGGACATGAATCTGCAATTTCAGGACTCAGGAATGGAGACAGGGGGGATCCCTGGGAACTTGATGTCTATCCAGTCTAGTGAAAAGGCAAGCTCTAGGTTCAGTCAGAACTCGTGTTGAAAAATAAGGAAGGGGACTGGTGAGAGGGCTGACATTATGGCTTAGCGAGTAGAAGTGCTTGCTGCTGAAACCTGAGAACCTGAGTTTGGTTTCTGGAACCTGTATAAGAAAGCTGATGTGGTATGAAGAAGCATCTTTAATTCCAGCACTGTGATGGTGAGATGGGAAGTAGAAATGAGTATTGCCTAGAAATTCTCTAGCCAGCTAACATGAAGAAACAAGAGAGAGCCTACCTCGACAAGAGATAGCAATTCTCAAAAGTTATCCTCTGACCTCCACAGACAGGTCATGGTGCCCACTTTCCTTCCCCCCCCAATAATATAAAAAACAAGGCAGAGAGTGATAGAGGAAGACGGACTGGACCCCAGAACACATGTGGACAAATGAGAGAGCACGTTCACATCCCCACCCCCACCACACACAAAAGGAAAAGATGGAGTTGCGTTTTAAGCACCTCTCCATGGAACAGGAATCTTGTATGGTCTCTTAGTGTATATGAACAGTTGCATGTGAGACAGAAGTGTATTGTCTGGAAGATGTTTACTCTGAAGACTACTGCATTGGTAAAGGAGCTGTGATAAATTCTTAACTTCTGAGAGACTCTAGCATGATCACAGTAGAGGACATAGGACGCCAAACTTTCATTCCCCATTCACTCTGAAATCCCGATGGACAGGAAAGTTAGAAACTGCTCACAGCAAAAAAGAGTAGGAAAAGGGAGTGGGGCTGGTAGGGAGATGGTGGCACTACAAGTTCTAGATGCCTAATGTGTAGCATGGTGACTGTAGTTAATGCTATATTATATATCTGAAATTTGCCAGTTTTAGCTTTTATCACATTTGGTAACTGTTTGAGGTGGCTATGTTAATCAGCTTGAATGACAATCAACTCAATATATATCAGTTTTTTTTGAAACGGTATTTTGTAGACTAGGATGCACTTACAATGTTATTTAAATGGAGATAGACAAATACAAGGAAAGACCCTTTTGTAGAGGGGAGAGAGGTAAGTTGTTTGAAGGAACAAGAAATTACGTGCAAATAGAATGAGAGTTGTTTTTTGAAATAGTTCTTTTGTAGCCAAGATGGGCTTTGAATTGATCCTCCTGCCTCCACCTCCAGAGTGGACAAGGTGACAAGCTTGTGCCACCATCATGGGTGTGAGAATAGGGGTTCAGAAGAAGCAGGAAAGGCTCTTGGCGGCCCCTTGCAAGGCTATGCTTGGGCAAGGGTGGTAAGTGTGGGAATTGTGTCACATACAAACTGCATTCAAAAGGCCATCTGGAAGCCATTATGCCAGAATAAACCCCACACTCTCCCGTCTGTTCCTTTTCCTCCTTAGTAAGGGCATAGTTGGTAGATATTTATTTTTAAGCAAACATTTCTCTATAAAAATCAAATTCCCTGTCTGGAGGGAAACTGGGACTTTCTGGGCATATACCAACAACCCAAATAAAGTTGTTTGTTTTTATTTTTGCCTTCTGAGCCTATCAGCCCTTTATTTGACCTTTTACCTTGATGGAAGGTAGTGGCTTCCTTATGAACCCCAAAGGTAATATACTTCCTCACTTAAAATTCAAAATCAAGAGGGAGACCTACTGAGAGAATACACTTGACTACAACACTGAAGGATGCCACACATTTTCATCTCACTTTTAAATGTGTGCAGGCAGCAAGGATATCCAGATGGGTGGAAGACTCAACAGCATGAAAGAGAATTTAATCCAAAATATTTTTAGAAAGAATAGCTGACTCCAAAAGAAAGAATTGAGAAGATGGAAGAACACTTTGAAAGAATGATCATTGGCAGCTTGCAGGGAGCATGTGAATAGGTACTAGAATTCCCCTAACTTCCTATCTTCCTTCCTCTTGAATCAGCAGCTTCTGATAGAAGTGACTGAGGGGGGAAAAAAAAGTGAAAAGCTGAATCATGGGATCAGGGTGAAGAAATATCAGGGCCTGACTCATTCACTGTTTCCTAAGAATTCAGTTCAGGGCTGCAAGAATCAATGTAAACTTTGATATGGGTTCTGCTCATTGGGGAAGTAGGGGGAAAAGGCTGGATGATGGATCCCAAGTGACTCCAGGCAGCCAGGGGTGGATTTGTTCCTGCTCAGCAATTAGATTCAGGAGTTGCTGGGACGGGAGGCCATAGAACACATGTGGGCTCCATATGCTCAGGACTATCAAGGCTGCTGCCTTCATGCTGCAGACTTTCCCTGGAGCAATGGGCAGCATTCCAGCCACCTGGAGTGGAAACCAGGTCAGTTATATACAAATGCCAGGATCCAGAGAGACAAAGCGTCTGAGGGATGAAGCTGGACTATACAGCAGTGCTTGTGTGGCTTAGGTGTGCACAGCCCTCCTGATTACATGTAAGAGGTAGAAAAGCAAAACAAATCAAACCTCTTCATTCTGTTTGGGAATAAACTTGGGCATGAACACCATTGTTCAATAATGATAGAATCAGCATGCTGCCAAAATAATATGAAGGGGGGTAGAGATTTTGTGATGTGATTCTGAAAAAAAAGAATTATAGAAACTTGAAGTAAATTTTAGGTAAAATATACTCTCTGTTGATTTTAATAAAATAGAGAGTGAAATAAGTGGTTTAAAAGATACGAATTGGAGGGCTGGGGAGATGGTTTGGTAGTTGAGAGTGCTTGCTGCTCTTGCAGGGTTCCTAGCACCCACTTCTGGTGACTCACAACTGCCTGTAACTCCAGCTCTAGGGGATCCAGTGCCCTCTTCTGGCCTCTGTGGACATCTACACACATGCCACACAGTTATGCTTGTGTGCACTCACATACACACACTTTGAAATATTTTTTTTAAAGATGAAAAAGGCCATAGGCCAAGTTGCAGACTAGTTAATTGAGAGGCAGCACTATAAAGTGAAATGAGTAAGCCAAGCGAAAGAAAATAATACTACTAAATGCACTTGCAGAATTTTAAACTCTTAGGATCCGAGAGAAAGAAATTTGGCCATGTGGGAAGTTAAATGAGTGCTGTGATCCAAATAAGTATTGTTCCCAAGAAGATACCAAAACAAAGCAGAAACTATAACCAGAGGTACAATGGAAAAAGTATCTTTGAGTTTAAAGAGAAACACCAGATGCTTTTGTATATTCAATGGGCTTATTCTTCACTAGTTGAAATTAGTGGAGAGAAAGATATATCCTGATGAAAAATTTAAGTTTTAAGGCTAAAGTACTCTAAAGTAGCCTTAATGAAACAAGTGTGTGGGTAGTTACTTAGGAAGGGGACATCAGGATGCTTTTAGATTTGCTACAACATTGTTGAATGGAGTAAGGCTGAGAGTTGTGAGTAGAAAAGGTTGTATTTAACAATCACCCTAATTGTTAATGTGGAGGCAGCAGAAAAGGACTCTCTGAAAATGCAGAGGAGATTGAGCCAGTGCAGTGGGGATATGGCTCAGCCCATAAAGCACGTGCTTTGTAAACATGAGGACATGGATTGGATCCCCAGCACTGATGCAGAAAGCCAGGTGTGGAGTTGTGCATCAGTGGTCCAGGGCTGGGGTAGAGATAAGCCCAGAGCTCATTGGTTAACCAGTCTAGTCTGTGAGAGCCTGTCTCAAAAGCAAGATGGAAAAGTGAGAAGAAAGCCCCTACATTGCCCTCTGGCTTCCCAGTGCATGCACACCTGCACACGTGTACATGCAAAGGGTAGAGCTAGCATGTGGGCTCCAGTGGTAGCTCACCTATCCTTGGACTGAAGAGTTATGGGCACCAGCATGTCCTTTATGTTCAAGGACAGGAGGAAGGGGATCTTCCCTGCAATCTTTCTGATGCCATCTGTGAGTTTTCCTGTAAAAAGAAACAACTTTTTCCATAGATACAGACACTTAACTAAAGACTTAATTGGTGTGCCTGAAATTGGCTCCCAAAAAGCCTGAGACAGGAGGAGTACTTGTATCCAGCATTCAAGGTCAACCCAGGAACATAGTAAGAGACTGCTTATTAAGGGCAGAAAAGCCATTAATAACTTAAAAATGAGAAATAAGTTAAAAATGAGAAAGTTGTGATGTTAAAAATATAAAACCCAAACACTGTCATTGAAATTTAAATATAAATTTGTGTAATTATAAACTTAGCCATTAGAATGGATTTAATGAGAAGGTAAAACAATTTAAGGGGGAGCTGGTGATCTAATAGCAATTCTATAAAGAGAATCTGGGAACCAGAGAAGGTGATAGAAGCTGGCCAGTTGGTGGTCTGGTGGGTCAGGAAATATTGGAAGAAGGAAAGGACCCAGACTTTTTTTTTTTTTTACTTTTGACATTGATAATTACAAAAATGTAGGTGGCTCATACCTTTAATTCCAGCACTCGGGAGTCAGAGGCAGGTGGATCTCTATATGTCCAGGCTGATCTACAGAGTGAGTTCCAGGACAGCCAGGGCTATACAGAAAAACCCTGTCTCGAAAAAGCAATATAAAGGTAACTACTAGAAGACTGAAAGTAAGATGAAGGCATTTTACACCAGAGGAGGAAAAAACAATTTTGGCTATGGAATCAGGTCATACCAGGCAAAAGTGCTGTGGTCTTGCTGCTTCCCCCGCCACATTGGTTTGGAGTATAGTTAGATACTTTGGCTATGTTTTAGAAATTTTGTGTGTGTACATATATTTTGTGTGTTCATATCTTTGCTTATGAAGACCAATGGTTAGCATCAGACGTCTTCCTCTTTTGCTTTCCACTTTTTGTTTGTTTGTTTGTTTTTTGAGACAGGGTTTCTCTGTGTAACCCCCTTATACTGCACCAGGAAAATGGAGTTGTGTGGCTGCTCCTTAAAAAAACAAAAAACAAAATGGGTGCTGGGGATCTGAACTTGGTCATGCTTGTGACTCAAGTGCCTTTCCCAGTGAAGTTATCTCCCCAGCCCTGCTTTAGGATGTCTCTGAGCAGGTGTCTTTGTGTGCGGGTTATTAATGGGAGACATGGAATGTATTTGTTTAGAATTTTGATGTAAGATCCATCCCAAAGTTCTTGAGAATTTTTATTAGATCTTTATGAATTTCTTAGAGGTTGGAGATGAATTAGGGTATAAACACATACTTTCAAAGGCATACTTTTTCCTTGAATTCTTTTTTGGTTTTTCGAGACAGGGTTTCTCTTTGTAGCTTTGGAGCCTATCCTGGCACTCGCTCTGGAGACCAGGCTGGCCTCGAACTCACAGAGATCTTCCTGCCTCTGCCTCCCGAGTGCTGGGATTAAAGGCGTGCACCACCAATGCCCGGCTGGGGCTTGAATTCTTGATAAAAAGAAATGAAGGGAGAATGGTGTGAGAGGCCCTGTTGCGGTGTCTGAGGTCAGCAGGTGGGGAGTGAGGATTTGTGGGGCTTGAAACTTAATCGGAAGCCCCACTTGAAAAGAGAATCCCCCCAGCATGATGGCACACACCTTTAATCCCAGCACTCTGGAGGCAGAAGCAGGGTATCTCTGAGTCTGAGGCCAGTCTGATCTAAATATCTAGTTCCAGGCCTCCCAGGTCTATGCAGAGAGACTGTCTTGGGGGAAAAGAGTACAAATGTAGGTTTCAGGTATTGAGTTGTAATGGAAAAGAAGTCATAGTTATTTAACATGTTTTAAGAATTATGTAAAATAATAATTCAAAACTTGGAAAAATAGCAGTCATTTTATTTTCTCGCTACTTTCTCATATTTTCTATGGCTTTTGTTGCCCACTCTACCCAATTGGCAATCTCCAAACATGAAAGTCTTGTGACATTTTACTACAAAGAGATGAGAAAATAACCCCGTGTTTTCTGTAAGGTGTTGATCTGAGAGGCCACTGGGTACTCTAGTTCAGAAGCAATAGGTTAGAACCAGTGGTCTTTCCTCCTTGCAGTGATAAAGTACCCTACAAAGGCAACCTAGGGAAAATGAATTTGAGCATACAGTCTATCACTTCAGGGAAGGCATGGCAGGAGGAGTGTGAGGTAGCTGTTTTTCTTGTATCCACAGTCAGGAAGCAGAGAAAGGGGGGAGGGGGAGGAGAAGAGAGAGGGAGAGGGAAAGGGAGGAAGAGAGATATGAAGGCTGGTGCTTAGGTTCACAGGATAATGTCATCCATTTTGAGGGTGAGTCTTTCTGGTTCAGTTAACCTAATCAAGAAAGTTCCTCACAGATAAGAGGTTTGTTTCCATGGTGATTTTAGATACTGTCAAGTTGACAGTGTTAGATATCACATCAACTGTGGAGGTTGTTAACTTGTAGGGAGTGATTAAGACACTGGGAACTTGTGTTTGGTAAAGGGAAAGAGTCTAGAGCTGAGGGCCCAATGACACTGGGCATTGTGGGTGGTGATGTGTAGAGACCAGAGAGGATGGGAAAGAAGCCCCCTCCCTTTTTTTTCAGACAAGGTCTTGAGTAGCCTATGCTACGTCTTGCCTTAGCCTTCTGATTACAGAGACTTAGCCCTTTTAGGAGACTTGATTTTAGAGCAATTGTAGGTAACAACAAAACTGAGCAGACTATAGAGAATTCCATACTCGGTAGTCATCTTCATCATCTGTCTGTGGTTTTATTTTCGGCAGTTTTATTTTCTCATGGTTCACCTTGGTCTCAAAGTACTGAATAGACAGTTCTAGAAATATTTATTAATTTTTTGTTTATTTGTTTTTGGTTTTTTTGAGACAGAGTTTCTCTGTGTAGCCCTGGCTGTCCTGTATCTCACTCTGTAGACCAGACTGGGCTGAAACTCAAGAGATCCTCCTGCCTCTGCCTCTCAAGTGTTGGGATTACAGGCGTGCACCACTACTGCCTAGCATTGCTTGCTTGCTTGTTTGCTTTGGTAAAATATTTATTAGTTTTAAGTAACTTTCACTATAATATGTTGTAGTAGTCAGCTGTTTTAAATCTCCCAAAGTTTTTAAATAATGAGTTAAACCTTATTTAGATATCAGTGTAGGAAAATAAATATATATACACATTGGTACTATGTGCAGTTTTTAGGTGGCTCCTAGAGGTCTTGGAACATGTTCTCGAAGATAAGCAGGCACTTGTACTCTCTGCGTCACCTACTCTTTCCTCCACTGTTAACATCCCATGCCATAGCAATACATGTGTTAAAGTCCATGTGTTAGTCACCTGCTAGTTGCTTTGACAAAAGTAAGGGAGAAAGGATTTGTTTTGTCTTTCAGTTTGAGAATTTTCAGTCTGTGGCCACTTGACCTGATGTTTCTGGGACCATGGTGAGGCAGGGAACATCATGGTGGAAGAGCATTGGTGGAGGAAGGCTGCCCACCTTACAAGAGCCATACCTTTCAGCCACCAGCTTCTTCCAACCAGGCCCTAGCATGAACTGTTAGTCTGTTGATAAAGTTAGAACCCCCATGATTCATTCACCAGTCGAAACCCTGTCAGCTGACAACCAAGCCCTTAGCCATGTGGAAATCTACACTGGTCCATCACTGTTGCCTAAGTCCATGGTATGTGTTGGATTTCACCTTAATGGTGTGCATTCTACAAATCTGGAAGTGTACAGTGTGCACTTCTTCATTGTGTCACAGAGCAGTTGCACTGAAGGTCTCCCTTCCATTTCCTAATTCTCCCTTCTTCCCCACTCCCACCTGTGGTACAGGAAGTGGAACCCAAATTCTATGCTATTTTGAGGGACATCCTCAGCTTTACAGGGCTTTAAAACATGTTTTATTTTTGCACATTAAGTACACTTCTCTGTATGTATACGTAATTTACATTCCACTGCACGTTGCATTTCTTTACAAGGCATGCTCCCTAGTGTGCTTTATTAAACATACTGCTTTCTTAGTCTTGACTGAACTTAATCTTGGGTATTAGCAGTCACTTCTTTAATTTGCCCCTTTTTTTTCTCCACCCTTTTCTTTTTAAAAGTAGGGAATTTCTTTTAATGGGAGCTGTTAAGCAGTTACCTGTAGGGGGAGGGTTGTGCTTAATTGTGAGCCTTAGGGTTATTTCTTTTGACTACAAATGAAGCAGTCACATAGATACCAGTGCTAAAATTTTTAATGGACATATTTTTAAGAAGCAATTAATTTAAAAGAGAACATATCTGACTCTTAAAATATTGATAGTTAATTCACGTCCTGGTTGCTTTAGTCCTTTTTTTTTTTTTCAGTTGAATGATGACCATTTACAAATGGTTGTGCTTAATAAAACATAACAGTTGCCTAGATAGTTGCAATGTTTTCTTTTGTAAATTAGAATGTTTGCACAGAGCCAACTCTACTAATTGTACATCTCAGATAAATTGGTGTGCAGGCTATGTTCTAGAACAGAGGGCAAATGCTTTCTCGAGTGTCACGAAATTCTTTTTTTCTTCTTTGTTTGCCTCTCTTGTCTTTTCTGGGAATTAGATGAATTTGAGACCTTTTGGAGAAAATGAAGACACATTAGTAACCAATTCCCACAAATTATGTGGATGTATACATAGACCCATGTAATTAGCAATGACTATCATGGGAATAAGCACTTCATGCTTGTGTGTGTCAGTGTATGCGCATGTATGTGTGTGAAGGCTAGAGGGCTTGTTTTCCCCTGTCTCCACCTTTTTATTTTTTTGAGATAGGGTCTCTCACTAGACCTGAAGTTTTCCAATTGGCTAGGTTGGTTGGCCAGTGAGTTCCAGGGATCCTCCTGCCTCTAGCTTCTCAGTGCTGGGATTACATATATGTAGCTTTTAGAACACCTGGCTTTTTATGCAGGTTCTGGGGATCCAAACTCAGGTCCTCCCTCTGACTACTGTGCCATCTCTGTAGTCCCTACACAAGTTTTAACGTAGAAATTGGAACAGAATAGATGAAGAGATAGAGCTTTGTCTCTGTTAGTGATGGCACACACACACACACATACACACACACACACATTCCCAAGATTCATTATCAGTGGACCCAAGCTGTCCTATGAAAACCAATGGAGTACAGGTTGCCCTCGGCTACTGTGCCTTGTGCTTTCTTCATTCCCCATGTGCTTTGAGTGCCTGACCCCAGCCATTCTACTCTATACTACTTGACTGTTAAGGTGGGTTATGTATATATAGAGTTCTGAGAGGACTGAAGCAAGGTCCTGAGGTGCTGGAGTCAGATAAATTTCTGTACCTCATGCAGTGTCTTTTTTAAACAAACAAAAAACCTATTGTTTTATTACATGTTTGGGCATTTTGCTTGCATGTGTTTATGTCTACCATATGCCTGCCTGGTGCCCACCAAAACAAGAAGGTGGCATTGGATCCTCTGGAACTAAGATTGTGGATGGCTGTGAAGCACTACATGAGTTCTGGGAATTGAACCTGGTCTTCTGCTAGAGCAACAAGTACTCTTAACCACTGAGCCATTTCTCTACACCCTCCACCTACTTTTAAAACATCTTTGTTTTAAATTGAATTTTTATTTTCTATTTTATTTGTTGGGGTGTTTTGCCTGTATGTATGTGCGTTTACTGTATGCATGTCTAGTACCCATTAGGCCAGAAGAGAGCACAGGATCCCCTGAGACTGGAGTTAAGGACAGTTGTAAGCTGCCATGTGGATGCTAGAAGCAGATTCCAGATCCTCTAAAAGAGCAACAAGTTCTCTTAGCCACTGAGCCATCTCTCTAGCCCCTAAATGTTATGTGTGTTTCTGTGTATATGTATACATGTGCCTGGATGCCGAAGGAGACCAGAAGAGGAGAGACAATTAGATCCCCTGAAGCCAGAGTCATAGGTCCTTGTGAGCAGCTTGATATGGATGCTGGGAACTGACCTCAGGTCCTCTGTAAGCACAGCTACTCTTGACCACAGAGCCAGCTTTTTAGCTTGATTTTTGAAACAGAATCTCTCACTAAACCTGCAGCTCATTGATTGAGCTATGCTAGTTAGCAAGATTCAGAGAGCCTCCCATCTCAATCTCCCCAGCACTATGTTACAGATATGTTTCCATGCTTGCCTGTCTATGGATGTAGGGTTCTGAACTCAAGTTCTCATGCTTGTATGGCAGCATTGTGTAGATGGAGCTATCTCCATGGGCTCCAGCACCTAGAGCTCTTAAGAACAGCACTCCCTAGCAGGTAGATACACACATTGTAGATTGTTGAGAGAATAGGAGACTTTGCTTATGTTGGAATTGGATTTCTGTCTTTGAGGGCTTTATAATGTGCTTGACTTCCAGATTTCCAGAAACTGTAAATGAGAGGTGCAAGGTGCTGTCAGCTGTTGTATTCCTTGACTTGTCATTTAGTTTATCATTTTAAGGTAATGTGTATTAAGTGGCTTCCCTGTATAAGAAAGAGCCTGTGGCAGGTTTCTGAAAAGTAGAGTTAAACATTAGGCTGTGGTTATTCTCAAGGTGCTTCGTGATAGAAAATTAGCCCTAACTAGCTGAAATGTGGTTCTGGATTTAGCAGTCAGTGTAAAGCACAGTCACTCATGCTGTTTTTGAACTCCTAGCTCAAGTGATCTCTCACCTCAGCCTTCTGAATATCTGGATCTTCTGGTATGTACCATCTTGTCCAGCTCCAAAATTCATCTGTTGAAATCCTAGCACCCTCCCTCCACTCCCAGCTAGATAAATGCCTTGGTAGTTAAGAGCACTTCCTGTTTTAACAGAAGGTCCAGGTTTGATTCCCAGCACCTGCATGGCATCTCACAACTATCTGTAACTTCAGTTCCAGGGGATTAGATGTCCTCTTCTGGCCTCCATGGGCAGTAGACATGAACATACATACATGCAGGCTAAACACTCACACATATAAAATAAATCTTTTTAAAAAATCCTAGCCCCCAAAGTGATGGTGTTAGGAGTTGGGGGTCTTTGATGGTGATTAGGTCATGAATGGGGACTAGTGTCCTCATAAAAGAGACCTAGAGAGTTGCTTTGCATCTTCCACCCCGTGAGGCCACAGCGAAAAGATGGCCCCCTTGAGAGCAGCCCTCACCAGACACTGATGTTCCTTCTGGACACCAATTGTGGACTCTAACCTCCAGAACCGTGAGATATAGATATCTGTAGTTTCTAAGCTCGATCTCTTAGATCATCTTGTTAGAGCAGCCCAGACTTGACAGAAGGCGTACAGGCTGGGGAAAGGGTAAGGGCATGAAATGGGTAGAAACTGCAACTGCAGAGACTACACTTGAAGGTGCAATCGACAGGATTTGGTGATCTTCACTCTGGGTGAAAGCTAGGGCTTGTCCAGCGTGGTAAATAGTAGAGACTTGAGTTGAGTACAAGGTAGAAACAGACTGTACAAAACAAGGCAACAGATGACTGCCAGCACTTGGTATATGTACTGTTTTTTCTTGTGAAGATATATATTTTGTAGTTGCCTGTTGTTAGTACTCAGATGACAGGTGAAGTTGTGACAGCATTGGGGATAATCAGGAGAAAGTTTAGGATGAAGAATGGATGACTGAAGAATGAGGTTTTGCCAGGAGTAATATTTCAGGTGTTTGGGGAAAAAGAACTCTGTGTTACCTGAGCTAGAAAGAATTTGAGAAGTCAGTAGAAGGATAGGATAGTGTCTGTGAGTGACCAGAGTAGTTGAGGACTGCAGGGAAGTAGGATGTTGAGAGTGCCATGTACCATTTCTGGCACTTGAAAATTGGTGTCTGTGCCCGCCAGAGTTCTTGGTTACAAATCACAGATGATGTTTGTTAATTTAAATATGGAAGGGAGTCACTGGAAGGATGTGGGGGAACCTACAGGAAGTCTAGAAAGCAATACCCAGAAAATTGACCAGAGGTAATGGAAGTGGCAGTTAGCTAGAACCAGAACTACAGCCATAGCCAGGCCACATGAACAGTCTGGCTTAGCTGGCCCTGTGCCTGCTGCTGCAGCTCCCAACACAGGGTCCTAGTTGTTGCTGGTGCTGGGAAAGGTTTTTTTGTTTGTTTCTTTGTTGATGGATTCTTTTTTTATCCAAGCCGTGGGCACAAGTTTATGATTGGTCAGCCTCACAATAGGAGGGCTCAGAAGCCATGACACAGGTCTTTTCCTTCTGTGGTGGTAGCTTGTCCATCATGACAGACCTTGTGATCCATCTGTCATTGTGCCCTTGATAGTTTTCACAGGAGCAGAGGAATAGCAGATGGGGAGAAGAATAGTTGGAGGGTGAGATGTGGGAACACTGGTAAGAGATCCTTAGGAGCTCATGTTGGCAGACCTAACCAAAACTAGTAGAAGATTCTGAGTTGGTCATTCTCCAGGTACAAAGTTCTTGTGCATGTGTATGTGGCCGGGGTAGGGAGTACTCATTTATGTTAGAGGACAAGGAGATCAGATGTCAACCTCAGTGTTACTTCTCATTGTCTTTCTTATTTTTTTTTTTAAATAAGAGTCCTTTAACAAGACTTGCACTGCCAATTAGGCTAGACCTCGTTATCAGCAAGCCTAGGATCAGCCTGTCTCTACTTCCCCAGAGCTGGCTTTACAAGCACATGCCACCAGCTCCCCCACCCCCTTTTTTACATGGATGCTTGATGTCAAGCTCATTTCCTCATGCTTGTGGTGCAAGCTCTTTGCTGACTGAGCCAACTGTACAGTCCTAGTAGGTACTTCTTGTAGGCATATCAAAGGCTAGAGGCCCATTTGTCTCCTGGTTTGTTGTGATAATAACCAGATTGTGAGTTTGCCTGGAATGGCGTTCAGGGTAGTGTTTCTCAGAAAATCCATAGATTTCTCCAGGGTAATGAACTGGTGCCTGGGAGGTGTTTGGGAAGTGTCTTAGTGAGATGAGTGCCCCAGGCCAGCATTAAATCCCTCCCTACTTTGATCAGTTTTCTAGTTCTTAGTGGATCCCACTCTTGGAAGCTAACTTCCTGATCATGTTAATATCTAGTGTTCTCTTGCCCGTGGCAGGCTTATCTTTATGAATTGATTAGTTAGCATTGAGGGAATGCTGGTGTGTGCCCCACCCTTTTTTGTCCATCGATTGCCACTTTAAAAAATGTGTATGAATGCATTGCCTGCATGAGTTTACATGCACCATGTACACGAAGGGGACTTCAGAGGTCAAAAGATCTCTGGAACTGAAGTTCAGATGGTTGTGAGCCACATGCGGACCTGCAGATCTTTTTTTTTTATTTGATATCCTTTCAGTTGTCATGTCAGTCCCTAAAGGCACAGACTTTTCTCTAAGTTTGGTTGTACATTGGAATTCCGTTTTTTTTGTTTTTGTTTTTTTTTTAATTGAGTCAGAGTCTCACACAGACTAGGCTGGCCTTGAACTCCTTATCCCTCTGCTTCCAGCCTCTGAGTGCTGGTATTACAGGAATTCACTGTCATACTTGCCTTCATTTTTATTTTTGACTAGTTCTGTCTGTCATTTTCACTTGTCATCTGGCATTCTTCATTCACTTCAAGCTCACCTTTCCTCCTTCTAGAACAGTGATAGGTACTTTAGGGGATCCATGGCTCCTTGTCAATTTATAGTTTATAGATGATATAGTTCAATAGTTCACAACATTCCTGATGCTGTGACCCTTTAATACAGTTCCTCATGTGGTAATCCTCAACATAAAATTATTTTTGTTGCTACTTCATAACTGTAATTTTGCTGCAGTTATGAATCATAATGTAAATATTTGCACTTTCTGATAGTCTAGGTGACCCCTGTGAAAGGGTCATTTGACTCCCACAGGACCCACAGGTTGAGAATACAAGAGTGTTTAATGTGGTTTTAAGTAATAGCAATAAAAATGGCAGAGGTATTGATTTCCATTTGTACTGTGAACTGACTTGTAATCCTTACTATGGCTTTTGAGATGGTTGCTCCAATTATGATTTTTTTTTGGGGGGGGGAGATGTTTTTCTTCCACATATGACTCAACTCTAATGAAGTAAGATTATTGGGATTACTAGAGGAGTTTGAATGATACATAGGCAGCTGCATCACCTAAAAGTCCACCCTAATATGAGTGAGCATTCAGGCTGCTTGGCAGGCCATAGAATCTTTCTCTAGCAGTCATTACAGCTTGTATAATTTTGGGGAGGACCCTGAGAATCTTGTAGGATTCAGAAGCTTCCTGAGAGTTGTGAGTTTTATTTCCTAAGCCTTGTAAATTTCCTGAGTCTTAATGAGCCCCCCTCCAGTAGGGAGTGGTTTGATTAGGAGGAAGAGCTATAAGACTATAAACCCCAGTCACTAGACCAGAACACTGGTACTTAACCAGATTAAATAACCTGTATAAATTACCTTCATGACACTCCTAAGGTGGAGTCGAGCTATGGGTCCATGATTGCTGGTTCCAGGCCCTGCCTTGACTAGCAAGCCTGCTCTCTGAGCTAAAGTACAGCTGGTAGTAGTGAGATACCTCATCTTCAGAAGGCACCATATTTTTAAAACTAGAAGCAGATTTTTACCACCTTTGGGCACTTAGAAGCAGCAGGGCTGCTTTCCTTTCTCTAGCTGTAGCTGAATAGCCAATGGAAGAAACAAGTCAGTAGGGCATGGGGCTCCCCAGCAAACTTGAATATAACTGTTTCCTCCTTGGATTTCCCTCTGCGCTTCATTTGGCTAGCTCAAGTTTTACCTTCTGTTCTGCTGTTTCAGACTGTCACTGGACAGCTGTTAAACATCTGTTACTCTGCTCAGAGAGCTAGCAATTGTATCTCTACAGTGGCTCAGTGTATCCTGTTTGCATGCACTCAGTGCTTTCAGGATGAAGCAGTTGCAGAAGGCTTTATGTCCTCCTTGTCACTGCAACCTCTAACTCATGAGCCACCGATAAAAGTGTCTAACAAAATTAGACACCCTGTCCCATTAGATAAATGGAGGGAAGGGAAGATAAGACCAATGGGAAGAGGAAGTCCCCTATAAAAGGGGCACTTTTTACATTCTTTTAAATGAGGCAGAGTGCCCGAGTAGAGGGAATCCTTTTGTGGAGGGAACTGTGGGAGGCAGCCCGATCTCCAGAAGCTAAATGTTAAAGTTGAGCATTGGTTTGGCTGTAGAGAAGTTCCTTTGCTTCCACTTTTCAGTTTAAAATGGTTCTTTTTTTTTTTTTTTAAATAAGGTCATTTGGGGGGAGTGCCTTTGCTCCCAGCCTAACTCTCTCAATGTGGCCTGACCCCTGAATCCTACCCTCCCACACAAATTGAGGACTTGATCCTTAGCTCACAAAGACTTTTCTTTTCCAGCCCCTCTCCTCCCCTCAAATCTCCACATTTGGAGCTTAGTATTTAGAACAGAGGCCTGGCCAGAGGGCATGCTGAGTATGTTCTTCTGTCCCATAGACATGGGACAGCATGCACTTTGGATGTAGGAAACTGTAATGTCTCTGATGGTGTACTGTGCACATGTGATCTGACACTGGAAATGTCAGCGATGGTTTGAGACAGTTTGATAGAATAAAGAATCAAGAAGGTAACTTATAGACTGGGATGTATTTCAGTGCTAGAATGCTTGTCTAGCGTGTACATGCCTCTGGTTCAATTCCACCACTGAAAAAAAGCTTCTTAGACCATTTTTATATGATTCTTGAGTTAGCAGTAAAAAGTAAGCACTTTAGAATGTAAAAGAAGGGGAAAGTTCATGTTTTCACAGTCATGGCTAATTGTGTGTGTGTGTGTGTGTGTGTGTGTGTGTGTGTGTGTGTGTGTGTGTGTGTATGTGTGTGAGAGAGAGAGACAGACAGACAGACAAAGGGAGGATCTCACTGTGTAGTGCTGGCTGACCTGGAACTCCCTATGTAGACCAAGGTGGCTTCAAAACTCAGATCTCCCTCTGTCTTTGCCTCCCAGGTGTTGGGGTTAAAGACATACATCACCACAGAGGGCACTGCTACTTAAAAACTATTTATTTTTGTGTAGGTGTGTGTGTACATGTTTATGGGAGCATTTCCACATGCCACAGTGCACATGTGGGGGTCAGAGGACATCTTTGGGTTGTTGAGGCAGGGTTCTGTTGTTGCTGTACCAGTTGGCCCCTGATCTGCCCGGCATTTCTGATCTCTACCTCCAGCTCAGTTTAGGGCTGTTGGGATTACAGATAAGCATCTCTAGGTTTTCTTGTGGGTTCAGGGGATCCAAACTCAGGTTGTTAGGGTTGTGTGGCAAGCCCTTTTAATCTGCTAAGCCACCTCTCAGGTACTAATTATTGAAGTCTTAATTGGTGGGAATGTTTCTCTTTGGGTTGCTAACCAAAGGTTTCTCATCTTTGAAAAACTTGTTGCAAATTTTCTTCATGGAATAGCAGGACATAGAGCCTTCTCTTTTTTTGGTTCTGACTTGTGTGGGAATGAAACATTTCCACTGACTCCAGGCTTCAAGCTCTAAGATACTAACTTCACCAGTCTGCTGTGTGTATTTCCTGGAATCTTTTCTTCAGTATGTCTCTCTCTCTCTCTCTCTCTCTCTCTCTCTCTCTCTCTCTCTCTCTCTCTCTCTCTCCCTCCCTCCCTCCCTCCCTCCCTCCCTCCCTCCCTCCCTTCCTAAGTAGCATTTCTGAGCTATGAGTGATTTTTCTGTAAAAAGCCTCTTCTGCTGCCTTGGGTTTAGAGAAGAGGGAGAGCCCTGCCTCTCCAGCAGGTCCCTGCCATTCAGACTGCCAATCTTTCTCTCTCTTCTGCTAGGAAGCTTTGTGTTCTGACCACCTTTGAGATGGTGCATTAGTAACTTTCCTTCAAAGCCCTGGTGGAGATCAAGGGTGTGGAATGGAAGTGTTGAGAGGTGACCACAGGCTTCTTGAGGACATTGTCCTGTTGTGGATGGAAAATCCTTGTGGTGTCTTCAGCCTAGGCTGCTCACTTCACCTTCTTTCCTGGGTTGTGAGATGAGAACCAGATGGGCTACACCCCTCTTTGCCTACTGTGTCCTAAAATAGCACTCTCCTATCCCCACCCCAACATTAAATTCCTCAAGTGTTCTACCTTCTAGATGTTTGTGAATTGTAAATGGAATGTCAGATGTTCTGCAGCTGTGTCCAGTCTGCTTCAGAGGGAGTTTTGGTACAGGCTTTCCCATCAAGAAGGGAGGAAGCATTTCTGAGGCTCTTTAAGCCAACTTTCTGAGAAATATGGTTTGTGCTTGTGTGTGGATGTGTGATGGGTGCGGGGAGACACCTCCATCTATGTGGAAACTGCTCAGATTATTAGTTTCAGAAAGAAGCTGGTGGGCTCAGTGGTTAAGAGCACTTAGCAGTTCATCTGGAGGATTGGGGCTTGAACCAGCGTCTGTAACTCCCACTCTAGAGGATCCAACACTTTTTACTTCCTCAGGTAAAGCACCCATGCACATAAAATCATTAAAAATAAAAATAAAATGGTATTTACTGCCAGGCCTTAAGACCTGAGTTCAAAACCCACATGCTGGAGGGAGAGCACTGATTCCCACAAGTTGACCTCTGACCTCCACATGCATGCATACATGCACTCAATAGATAGGGTGGGGAGCCAGTCATAGGGACATTACGAGTTCGTGTATGTCCTTACACTTGTTAGACAAAGTGAGAGTGGCCACACATGTCATTCTCCCTCCCCCTCCTCTCATACACTCTCCCGCCTGAGGTATAGTTTGTTAGACTTAATGATTAGACTTAATGATTCTACCACTTGTAATTGCTTATGTGGTAGAGAATGTGCAAACAGCTTACTGGATATGACAGATTGTACTTCTTGATTTGTTTTATTTATAGGCTTTATTAATATTAGAAATTTTATTCAGTAATGATGGACTAGTTGTTGGTCTAGACTTCTAGGGGTGCCTTTGGTATTTCTTTGTGTTCTAGGTAGTGTGTGTAAGCCTGGATCTGGTAGAGTTCCTCAGGCTGGTTTTTTGAACTCTTAAACTTTAGTGATTGTTGTGCTTCAGATTCCTGCATAGTCAGCATTATGGGTGTTCAGTTCCCTGTGTCCAGCACTGCCCTGTCTAGTTTTTCTGATGTTTGAATGCACAGTGTGAAAATGAGTAGGAAACTAGGGATTTTGGATTCTAGGAATCCAAAGCAAAAAGACCAAACCATAACCCTATGTTTATTTACTTATTTTGTCTTATGCAGATGAGTGTTATGCCTGCATGTATGACTCTTCATGTGTTTGTTGGCATGTGTATCATGTGTTGTATGACTGCACCATGTGCATACCTGATGCCTGCAGAAGCCCAGAAGAGAGTGTTGGAGCCTCTGGAACTGGAGTTAGAGATGGTTATGAGCCTCCATGTGGGTGCTGGGAATTGAACTTGAGCTCTCTGGAAGAGCAACCGGTGATCTTAAATGTTGAACCATGCCTCTGCCTCTACCCCCCCACAACCTGTATTTTAAAATAGCTCTATTTAGGTTCTCTCTCTCTCTCTCTCTCTCTCTCTCTATATATATATATATATATATATATATATATATATATATATATATAAAATCATTTACCATTTTGAGTGCACAGCTCAGTGACAGTTGCCACCTGTTTAGCTTTAGAATAATTTTATATCCTCAAATGATCCCTTATTTCTGTTTGTGGTAAGTTCCCAGCCAGTCCTCATTAATGTAGCATAATCTTTTCCTGATTTATTTATGCTGTAGCCTGTATTGGTGGTTCCTCTTTTTGCTTGAATAGCATTCCAGTATAAGTAAGGATATGCAAAAACTTTTCAAAAAAGATTTATTTTTATTTTTAAAATTGTGTGTGTGTGTGTGTGTGTGTGTGTGTGTGTGTGTGTGTGTGTGTGTGTGTGTGTGTTGGGCAACTGCAAATATGTGAGTGTAAGTGCCTGGGGAGATCAGAGGAGGGCATGAGATCCCCTGGAGCTAGAGTTACTTGGGAGAAGGGAGTGGTGAGATGCCTGATATGGGTGCTGGGAACCAAATTTGGGTCCTCTGGGAGAGCAGCACACATTCTTAACTGTTGAGCTATCCTTCCGTCCCCCTACCCAAGCTGTTTCTGTCCACTCATGGATTGGTGGGTGTTTCGGTTGTTTCTACCTTTGGTTAGGTGAATGGTGCTTCTGTGAACATTGGTTAAAGTATTTGTTCTCAGGTATATATAAGGAAAAGCAATATTGCTGGGTGTTTACCACCCTGGAGAAGCCAACAAACTTTCCACAATGACTAATCCATTTTATATTGCCACTAGAAATGTAGGACAGTTAATTTCTTTACATGCTTGCCAGCACTTGTTCTTATGTTTTAAAAACATTACAGCTATTCTCATGCCTATGAAGTGGAATGTCATTGTGGTTTTGATTTGCATTTCTCTATGACTAACAGTATTTGTTGGCATTTGTACAAATTAATTTTGTCTTATATGTATGAATGTTTTGTCTGCCTGTATGTGTGGGTATCATGTGCATGTCTGGTGCTTTTGGAAGTTAGAAGAGGATGTCAGATCCCCTGGAACTTGGGTTCCAAATGATTGTGAGCCACCATGTGGATGCTGAGAACTGAACCCAGGTCTTCTGCAGTGGCAGTTAGTGCTCTTAACCACTGAGCTGTTAATTTCAGACACCACCTGTTACAATAATTCTTTCCGCCAAAAGCCACCGAGCCCTCCCACCATGTGGGAGCTTTACGCCAGCCGCCCACCCGAGTTAGACCCAAATGAATACACAGAAACTTGTATTAGGTACAATGCTGCTTGGCCAATGACTAGGATTCTCATCTGCTAGCTCAGTCTTAATTATCACAAATCTATATATTTTATAAGACTTATCTTATTGGACGCCTTATTGGCGTCCCTCCTTGTCGGTGGATCACATTGTGCCACTGGAATAGGAGCAGAGGGGAAAAAAGCGACCCTTCCTGTTTCTCCTTTGCTTTAATATGAGTCTCCTTGCTATGTCATTTCCTGTTTGGATCATTACTTCTCTACTACATTTCCCAGAATCCTCTTTGACTCCTAGTCCTGCCTAACTTGCCGTTTCATTGGCCAAACAGTATTTTATTTAATAGTCAATAAGATAAACATACACAGTACATTCCCCATCAACTACCTGCCCTTCTGCCAATTGTTTTCATAAGTCTTACTGTGTATGTAGCTCAGGTTATTCTGGAACTTGTCATTGTCCCACCTTAATTTCTCAAGAGCTAGAGTTCTAGGAATGTGCCACCAGGTTCATCTATATTTCTTTCATTGTTCCTGCTTTTACTGTCATGTAGTAATGCACTGGTGGATTCAAGGTCATGTAGATGTACCCCTACCTTTCTTCCAGGAATTTTTTCTGTTACACTGATTTCTTAAATGACCCATTTTGAGTGAAATTGAATATTATATGACTGTAAAAGTGTAACCTCTGACCTTTTTCATGTTGATCCTCCATTATCCCAGCATGATTTCTTTTCTAAAAAATGTTTATATGCATTGGTGTTGTGCCTTCATGTATGTCTGGGTGAGGGTGTTGAGTCCCCTGGAACTGGAGTTAGAGACAGCTGTGAGCCACCATGTGGCCTCTGGTAATCGAACCAGGGTCCTTTGGTAGAGCAGTCGGTGCTCTTAACCACTGAGCCATCTCTCCAGCCCTGCCCCCCAGCACGATTTATTGAAGAGACTATTGAAAATAGAATTTTTTCCCCTCACATATGCTGATTACAGTTTCTCCTCCCTCTACTCTTCCAGTCCCTATCCACTTCCCCTCCCATCCATATCCACTTTCTCTCTCATTAGAAAACAGGCCTCTAAGGGATAATAATAAAATAAAGGTAAAACAAAAACCAAAACATGGGAATTGGACAAGACAAACAAGCAGAAAGAAAAGAGAAAATTATCATAGTTAGGAATTCCACTGGTTCTTTCTAATACTCAGTTCCTTCTTGCTTCATGTCCTTTTCTACTGGCCTTGGGGAGTTCTGCCCCTGGCCATGCCTCTTACTTTTCCTTCATTTTAGAATGTTTCCATTTCCCCTTGGCTCCCAAAGGATGATTTTGTCAGGTCTGCAGTTGAGGGTTGACAGCTCTTTTCTTTCTTCCCTTGAAGAATGTTGTGCTACTTCCTTGGGCCAGGGAGGCTTCCGTGAGAACACTGTTGAGTGATGACTGTCTCCTCTAGGTAAGGTATTCTCTCTGGCTGGAGATGTTCATTTCCCCTCCCTCTTTTAGAGATGTATTTATGATGTGTCTTGGCATAGATCTCTGGGTTTATCCTGTTTGGAGTTTTTCAGCTTTTTGAATTTGTAGGTTTGTGGGGGGAATTTTGCCAAATTTGGGAAGTTTTTAGTCATGAAAAAATGTTTTTCCAGCTTGCTGTCTTTGTTTGCACTTGTGTTGAGGAGATTCTCCATAGCACTGTGGGCTGCCAGTGTCCCTTTGCTGTGGAACATCTCCTTTTGGCTCCTTGAAGCTGAAGGGACCATCAGGAACCTTCAGACCATGCTCACTGGGCCTGTCTTTATTGACTTGTGCTCCCACTGGAAATTGGCATCCTGTCTGGCAGCACCCCACAGCATGTATGGAGAGAGAGGCACAGATAATGAGCTCAAAGTTACTGACTGAGGATAGCTCAGCGGATAAAGTGCTTGCTGCTCCATTCTCTGCATCCATTTAAAAGTATGTGTGTGACATTACATATTTATGTTTATGATGATGTGATTGGAGTTGGAGACAGACTGATCCCTGGGGGCTTGCTAGTCAGCCAGTCTAGCCTAACAGGTGAGATCTAGGTTCCACAGAACAATTCATACAAAAAAAATTGGGTGAGAAGAGATTGAAGAAGATAGCTGATGTTGATCTTTGGTCGTACTGTCGACAGACAGTCTCTCTCTCTCTCTCTCTCTCTCTCTCTCTCTCTCTCTCTCTCTCTCTCTCTCTCTCTCTTCTCTCTGAGATCTTCCTCCAGATCTTGTTTTCTTCACATGTAAAGTAACTATGTGTTGGGTACATTTGCTTGAAATTTTCTGTTTCTTAACAAAAGATCATTGAAATCAGAGCACTGTTGTCTCTGCCTGACTGTGTGACTGCAGTGGGAAAGAAGGCTGGGCCTCTTTAGGTGATGCTCTCACTGGCAGCAACCCACGTCTTAAGTCTGCTTTATCACAGGTGGGGGAGTCCTGGCATTTCTGTGTTTCCTTGAGGGTAGAAGAGAAGAACATAGTGAATCTCAGGGATCCTTGATTCTTCTTCCTCCTCTTCCTCTCCCCCCCTTTCATTTTTCTTTTTTTGAGACAAAGTCTCTATGTAGCCCTGGCTAGCCTGGAGCTCAGTAGGTACACCAGGCTAGGCACAAGCTTAAAGAGATCTATCCTGTCTTGCCTCCAGAGTGCTGGGATTAAATGTGTGTGACACCATACATGGCCTACTATGCCTGATTCCTGAGCAAGCAGGTTATCCATGCTTGATGCTTTCTAACTTCTTGATTTTTTTTCATACAGCTTGGTGAAGGTGTACTCAATTTATTTCATTTATGAGGTCATTTGATACCTTTAGCATGTCAGGGAGCTGTGATCCTAGTATGTACTAGAGGGCTAAAAATGAATACTTTTCTTTGGAAACAACACTAGTCTGGATGTCTTGAGGAGTTAAAGATAGGCTATTAAAGAATACTTGGTGATATTTCAGGGTAAATACAACTAATCTTTTTGCAAAGGATTCCTTATATAGAATGTTAAGGGAGAATGTCATTGAAACAATTTAAAAAGTTAATGGTTCCTTTATTGTCCAGAAGCCTTAAAAAAAAAAAACCTTAAGTGTGTTGTATGTGTGTGTGTGTGTGTGTTTGTATGTATGTTGTTTGTGTGTGTTTGTGTGTGTGCGCGTGTGCGCATGCGTGCACGGGCCTGTGTACCTGAGTGCCTGCCTGCCTGCCTGCCTGCCTGCCTGCCTGCCTGCCTGTCTAGGTGCCTAGGGAAGCCAGAGGTGGGAGTATCAGATCACTTGGAGCTAGTTATAGGTGGTTGTGAGCTGTGGGTGTTGGGAACTGAACTTGGGTCCTTTGCTGAGCAGTAAGCATTCTTAACTGTTGAGTCCTGAATCTCTCCATCCCTGAAAACTTATCTAAATGATTTTCAGTGTTAATATGAAAAACTTCAAATATACCCAAAAGTTGAAAAAATTTCACAAACTAGGCTTAGGCTTGGGTTGTGGTCCAGCCAGTAGGAGTGGCTTGCCTAGTATGCATGAGGACCTGGGTTTAGTTCACAGCACTGTATAAACCAGGCATGGTGGTGTGTGCCTTCAGTCTCCATACTCAGAAGATTGGAACAGGAAGACCAGAAGTTTAAGGTCATCATCTTTGGATATATGAGTTCAAGGTCAGTCTGGGCTGCCTGAGTCCCTGTTATAAACAAATGCAACTACTGTCTAGAATCTATTATTAGCCTTTTGCCAAGTGTGCGTTATCATGTATCTATCCATCCCCTTTCTTCCTATTAGTTTGTTACTGAGGCCATTTCATGGTTGCAATTATCAATGTAATTTATCATTTTGGCCTGTTTCTATCTTATGCAGTGCATGGTGGATCCATCAAAGCCATGTTCTCTCTAAGAAGTTGCAGTGACTATTAGAGGTGCAGGGAGTATTTTGCTTCCTCTCCTTCCCTGCTGCATCCACAAGCCTTGCTACAAGACCATCAAGAAGAGTTCCCTGGCTCAGATAAGCACTTAGCTGTGGAGCTTAGATCCATGTGGAGTGGAGTTCTGTCAGGTGACCCGGACATCCCTGGAGAGATAGGCTCATGCTTTGCCAGATCCTAGGGAAAGTACTCATCCAGTTTCGGTGTATACCCTTGCATTAGATGAGGAATCTAGAAGAACAGTGGGATTTTGTTCTTAGAGACTAGGAGAACACACAAAGGGAGTTACACTAGGAGCTGCACCTGTCTAGATCATTGGTTCTCAAGGACCCTGGGGGGTTGAGGGCCAAGAGGATTAAAATTTACTTTCACTGGTTATTTATTTAAAGACTAGGAGGAAAAGGAAGAGGGATGCTTTGCCAAGATTGAGATTGTATTTCACAAACCAGGATCACATTGTCTCATTGTGTTGTAGATCTTAAGATGCTGGACCCTGGTGTCATGAAAGGCATCCAAACTTTATTTGACAAAAACTAGTTTAAATATTTCTGATACATCATTATAGGTATTTTTCTCCTCCCCAAATTTTGTTTGGTAGATCATCTGACACAAGAGTCAGTGCTGGGACTGATTTCAGGAATTCACTAGAACCGTGAAATAATATTGAGACAACTATTTTTTAAAGAAAATATTGTTTTAATTATGTATATGTATGTATGGGTATGTTCATACATGCAGGTACCCAAAGAGGCCAGAAGGTGGCATCAGATCATTGGAGCTGGAGATAATAGGCAGTTGTGAGTGGACCAGCATGGATGCTGAGATGATCTTAGAGCCTCTGTGAGAGCAGTATAGGCTCTTAACCCCTGTGCTACCTCTCCAGGCCCATGAAACAGCTCTTTATATTGCAAGACATCAACAGCAAATGCCTCCAATCCCTGGAGCAAGTTTTTGGAAAGAAAAAAAAAACCTGTATATCATTTATTCTAAAAATTGTCTGTCTGTCTGTCTGTCTCTTTCAGCAGTTTACATATTCTACAAGAGAGTACTGCCTGCAACCAATTCAGTAAAAAACTTCTGAGCATGAACTGTGTGCTATTATAGGCCTAACTAAACAATAATTTAGCACAATGCTACTAATGACACTAATACATAGTATTCCATTGTTGTGGCAAAGAAGTTATCCCTATTATTGCT